>NC_135816.1:52769515-53077767 GCF_964213995.1 Mustelus asterias
CCCTGAAAGTTGGGAATCAAGTAGATAAGGTTGTTAAGAAGGCATATGGTGTCTTGGCGTTTATTGGTAGGGGGATTGAATTTAGGAGTCGTAGCGTTATGTTGCAACTGTACACAACTCTGGTGCGGCCGCACTTGGAGTACTGTGTGCAGTTCTGGTCCCCACATTACAGGAAGGATGTGGAGGCTTTGGAGAGGGTGCAGAGGAGGTTTACCAGGATGTTGCCTGGTATGGAGGGGAGATCCTATGAGGAGAGGCTGAGGGATTTGGGATTGTTTTCGCTGGAAAGGCGGCGGCTAAGAGGGGATCTTATTGAAACATATAAGATGATTAGAGGTTTAGATAGGGTGGATAGTGATAGCCTTTTTCCTCTGATGGAGAAATCCAGCACGAGGGGGCATGGCTTTAAATTGAGGGGGGGTAGTTATAGAACCGATGTCAGGGGTAGGTTCTTTACCCAGAGGGTGGTGAGGGATTGGAATGCCCTGCCAGCATCAGTTGTAAATGCGCCTAGTTTGGGGGCGTTTAAGAGATCCGTAGATAGGTTCATGGACGAAAAGAAATTGGTTTAGGTTGGAGGGTCACAGTTTTTTTTTAACTGGTCGGTGCAACATCGTGGGCCGAAGGGCCTGTTCTGTGCTGTAATGTTCTATGTTCTATGTTCTATGTATTTACGCTGCTAATCCCCCTGACACTAGGGTCAATTTTAGCATGGCCAATCCACCTAACCAGCACATCTTTGGAGTGTGGGAGGAAACCAAAGCACCCGGAGGAAACCCACGCAGACTTGGGGAGAATGTGCAAACTCCACAGACAGCGACCTGAGGCCAGAATTGAACCCGGGTACCTGGCACAGTGAAGCAGCAGTGCTAACCACTTTGCCACCCTTATGTTGGAGCAGCTGTGATTTAATGGTTAAATTGGCTAAAGGGGAGTCCAGTGATCTGGTTAGCTTTCATTGGAAATCTCTGCTATTGTGTCACCTTTCACAGATATATTGAACTATTGTTCTGAATTTTGTCACATTAATTCTATGCTCAATTAGCAGGAGGGGCATTTCTCCGGGGCCACTAGCTCCAGCTGGGATTCCGATGGCTGGATGTCTTGGTACAGTCTATAGGCCACCAAATGGTGGGAAAGATATAGAGGAAAGAATTTTCAAGAAAATTATGGAGAAATGCAAGAATTATAGGTGAGTTATAGCAGGGATTTTAGCAATTCAAATATAAACTAGAATAGTAGAACAAAGACAAAGAACAAAGAAAAATACAGCACAGAAACAGGCCCTTTGGCCCTCCAAGCCTGTGCCGATCATGATGCCCTAACGAAACCAAACAAAAACCTTCTTCTGCCCTTACTCGGTCCATATCCCCCTATTCATGTACCCATCCAGATGCCTCTTAAATGTTGCTAATATTCCTGCTTCCACCACCTCCTGCGGCAGCGCATTCCAGGCACCCAGCACTCTCTGCGTGAAAAATTTCCACCACATGTCTTCTTTAAACTTTCCCCCTCTCACTGTGAACCTGTGTCTTCTTGTAATTAACACTTCCACCCTGAGAAAAAGCCTCTGACTATCCACCCTGCCTATGCCTCTCATAATTTTGTAGACCTCTATCAGGTCTCCCCTCAGCCTCCATCTTTCCAGTGAAAACAATCCTAGTTTATTCAACCTCTCCTCATAGTCAACACCCTCGAGACCAGGCAACATCCTGGTGAACCTTCTTTGCACTCTCTCCAAAGCTTCCTCGTCCTTCTGGCAGTGTGGTGACCAGAACTCCATGCAATACTACAAATGCACCCTAACCAAGGTTTTATACAGCTGCAACATGATTTCCCAACTCTTGTACACAATGCCCCAGCCAATGAAGGCAAGCATGCCATATGCCTTCTTAATCACCTTGGCCACCTGTGTTGCCACTTTTAGGGAACTGTAGACTTGCACATCCAGATCCCTCTGTATGTTAGCAGCATAAATGGCAGAGAGGGGCAGGAGTTCCAAGAGTGTGTTCAGGAATTGTTTCATAGCAATATGTTTCCAGTCTACAAAGAAAGGAGGCAGTGCTAGCCCAAGTGGTTCACATGTCAGGAGGAAAATATTTAGGAGGCAGTGATTATTGTATCATAAGGTTTAGGTTGCTCTGGAAAAGGATGAAGAACAATCCAGAGTAAAAATAATAAACTGTGAGAAAGTCAACTTTAATGAGGTAATAATGGATCTGGCTCAAATAAATTGGAGTCAAGGGTTGGCAGGAAAAACAAGGACTGAACAGTGGGCTACATTTAAAGAAGTAGTTTGGGCACAGTCAAGGTACATTCCCACGAAGGGCAGGGCAGAGATGGGGCAAACAAATCCAGAGCTGCCTGGATGCAAAAGAGATAGGGATTAAGATGAAGAAAAAAAAGTGAGCTTATGGCAGATATAAGGTGGATAATGCAATCTAGAACCAGGTTGAACATAGAAAGTTCAGGGGGGAACTGGAAATGCAAGTAAGAGAAGCTGAGACAGAGTACGAGAAGAGATAGGCAACGAACATGAAAGGAAATCCTTAGGCATATTAATGGTAAAAGGATGGTAAAAGGACGAATGGAGCTGATTAGGGACCAAAAAGGAAATTTCTGCCTGAAGGCTGGGCATATGGCTGAGGTATTAAATGTATATTTTGCATGTCTTTATCAATGAAGAAGATTTGGCCCAGGTCATGGTGAAAGGGGGGTAATTCTGACACTCAAAGTGTTAAAATTATAAAGGAGGGATATTGGACAAGCAATCTATACTTAAAGTTGATAAGGAACCCAGACCAGATGAGATTCATCCAAGTATACCTAGGAAAGTGAGAGGGGAAACTGTAGAGGCACTGGCCATCATTTTCGACTCTTCAAAGATCCATGCACCCCAAACATACTCTCTTCTACCTTCTTCCGTCAGGAAGAAGATACAAAGGTCTGAGGTCACATACCAACCAACTCAAGAACAGCTTCATCCCTGCTGCCATCAGACTTTTGAATGGACCTACTAGATATTAAGCTAATCTTCCTCTACACCCTGTGACTGTAACGCTATATTCTGCACCCTCTCCTTTCCTTCTCCCCTATGCACTCTATGAATGGTATGCTTTGTCTGCATAGTGCACAAGAAACAATACTTTTCACTGCATACTAATACATGTGACAATAAATCAAATTAAATCAAACCTTCCTCAGACTCGGGGTTGTGCCAGAGGACTGAAGAATTGCCTTGTCGTAAAAAAGGTATATAGATAAGCCCAGAAACAACTGACGAGTTAGTTTAACTTTGGTGGTGGGGAAGCTTCTAGAAATAATAATAGACAAAATGAGTAGTCACTTGATCAAAAACGGGTTAATTGAGGCAAATAAGCATAGATTTGTTAAAGGCAAATCACGTTTAGCTAACTTGCTGGAGTTTTTTGATGGTGTATCAAAGTGGGTTGATGGGGGTTATGTTGTTGAGACGGTGTACACGGACTTCCAAAAGGCACACAGCTGGAGCACTGCAACCAGACTTCAGGAAAGGTGTGAAGGTATTTGAGGAAGTGCAGAAAATATTCACAAGAGTGGTTCCCGGGATAAGGAAATTCAATGCCGCACAAGGGATTTGTGAGCAAAGGTTTAGATCATAGACTAAAAGAGATAGTAGAATCATGAATAAGAAATTGGCTGGGTGGCAGGAAACAGTGAGCAGTGGCAGTGGATTTTTTTTTCAGATTGGAGGAAGGTTTTTCATGGAGTTCTGCAGGGATTGTATATGGGTATGGGTTCCTCAGTGTAACTGTGCATAAGTCATTAAAGGTGGCACGACAGGTTGAGAGTGCAGTTAATAAAGCATACTGTATCACAGGCTTTATTACTATGGACATAGAGTTCAAAAGCAAGGAGGTCATGTTGAACTTGTATAAAACTCTAATTTAGCCTCATCAGCTGGACTACTGACTCATGGAAACCCCACAGTGCAGAAGGCAGCCATTTGGTCCATTGAGCCCCCATTGACCCCAGGCCCCATCCTCATAATCCCATGTATTTACCCTATTTATCCTGCTAATCCCCCTGACACTAAGGGGCAATTTAGCATGGCCAATCAACCTAACCCACACATCTTTGGGTTGTGGGAGGAAACATAGCACCAAAGGAAATCCATGCAGATAAGGGGAGAAATTGCACAGTCACCCAAGGCTGGAATTGAACCTGGGCCCCTACTACTGTGAGGCAGCAGTGCTAACCACTGTGCCACCGATATGCATGCATACTTTAGGAAATGTGAAGACATTAGAGAGAGTGCAGAAATTATTCACAAGAATGGTTCCAAGGATGAGGAACCTCAGTTCCATAGATAGATTGGAGAAGTTGGGATTGTTTTTCTTGGAAAAGAGAAGGTTGAGAGTAGTTTTCATAGAAGTATTCAAAATCATGAGGGGACTGGACAGAGTACATAGGCAAAAAAGGTTCCCACTGATGGAAGGATTGAGAATAAGAGGGCGCTGATGTCAGGTAATTAGTAAAAGAAGAAATGGAAAGATGAAGAGAAACATACACGCAGTGAGTGGTTAGGATCCGGAATGTGTTGCCTGAGAGTGTGGTGGAGGCACATTCAATTGAGGCATTCGAGTGGGAATTAGATTATTACCTGAAAATGAAGAATCTGGAGGGTTCCTGGGAGGAGGCAAGAGAACGGCATGAGTATATTGCCCATTCAGAGAGCTGACACAGACAAGGCAGGTCCAATGGCTTCCTTCTAATGCTATAACAATTCTGTGATTCTTTTTTGTGAACTCCACTATTCGCCTTTCTCCAGCTGCCCTGTATCATTTTCCACTTTGAATGTTTATCCAGTCTTCCCTTAAAGGATGCAAGTGTCTGTCATCTGTTCCATGGCAACTTAGAAGAATAGTCTTTCCTTATCCCAAAAATCCTATTACAAGTTTTAAAAATGTTTATTAAATCTCCACAACCTCATCTGCTCCATTGGAATCAGTCCTGGTATTTTAATAGATTATTCTTATAGTTTCACCTCTGATCTATGCTGCACATTTTCTTAGGTGGAGCAGCCAGATCTGTGAACATATTGTAATTCCGAATTAACAGTTGCATTGTGAAAAATTACTGGGTGTGAATCAGTCCTGAATGATAGCACAAAATAGATGGTAGCAAATCAGCTCATTTTACATCCCACACATTTTTCTTTCTTAATGACTTTAATGGACAGGGTGTAAAATGGATTGCAGATACAACATCACTCATTTAAACTCAAACCCAAGCCTGATTTTACTCCATTAGCTTTTAAACTATGCTCCTACTTACAAAAAGAAAAATGCTATCTGCCTTTTTTTATGACTAAATCTATACTTTCATGTAATTATGTATTTCTGTTCCGACACCCAAGCACCCACCACCCCTTCCAAGCTTCTACATCTTCCAACCTAATTTATACTCATATTTCTTCTCTTTCCTTCCTAAAATGCATTGCATCCTGCCTCTACTTTAAACTGCATCTATCACCTATCCTCCCATTTCAGTGACCTTTCTATGTTATTAGTGCGAAGTATTAATTTATATCCTGCAATTTTATAGCTCTACCAATTAAACAATAGTGCGATCTGCTCCTGGTAACATCTGAATTATTTCAGCTGCGAATCACCCTCTGGGTCAAGAGGATTTTTTTTTCTCCTTACCTACTCAAATTTTAATGTTTTAGCGGCATGTATGGGCAAGAACAACTGCTTTTTTTCTAAATATTAAACAAGACTCTGCTTCTACCTGGGAAGTAATTTAATGTAATTTCTGTTGGGCAAATCATGCAAAATGAAGATTAGTCAAGCCCCAACCTTATCAACATAATTTCAGAACCACTAATGAGCTTGCTGGCAGTTAATGAGAACCGCCAGCAACCACATCAACATAGCCTCGCAACAGGAGCCTGGACCGTGTAATCCCAATACTGAATAGATACAAGCACCCTGACCAAATCATACATATCACAAACACTGCAATGCATCAATAAATGCACATTATATATTTATTCTATGCTGCATTTTTTTAAAAATTGAAACTTTAAATCTGTAAAATATTCTATATTTCATTTCAACAAAGGCTCGAAAAAGACAGCAAATCCACCTTTGCAAAGACAAAGAGGAAATCTGGTAAAGTATGAATCAGTGTGACCATTTCCATTCCTTCACCCAGCAATGTAATATGCTTACATCATTTTCAGTATCCTAGCTTGGTATGTTTCACAGCTTGGTCAGGCTCCTGCTCTGACCAAGACCACAAGAAACTACAAAGGGCCGTGAACAAAGCCCAGTCCATCATAAGAATCAGCCTCCCATCCATTGACTCTGTCTATACTTTCTGCTGCATCGGAAAAGCAGCCAGCATAACCAAGGACCCCACGCACCCTGTTCATATTCTCTTCCACTTTCTTCCGTCAGGAAAATGATATAAAAGTCTGGGGTCACGTACCAACCGACTCAAGAACAGCTGCCATTAGACTTTTTAATGGACCTGCCTTATATTAAGTTGATCTTTCTCTACACCCTAACTCTGATTGCAACATTACATTCTGTACGCTATCCTTTCCTTCTCTATGTACGGTATGCTTTGTTTGTATAGCGCGCAAGAAATAATACTTTCCACTGTATACTAATACAGGTGACAATAATAAACCAAATCAAATCAAAAGAAGGTAATTGATTGATCGTACAACAACTTATATTGATATAGTGCCTTTAGGATACTAAAACATCCCAAGCCTAATTCACAGAAGCGTTATAAAACAAAATATGATACCGATCTACATAGGTCAGATGGCAGAAGTACATTTTTGAGGAGTGGCTTAAAAAAGGAAAACAAAGTAGAAAAATGGAGATACGGGATGGTTTTCAGGGTTTAGAACTAGGTAGGTGGTGAGAGAATCAACAAGAGGGATAAGCATACTCAATGATGCTAATGCTCTTGGTTGCCTTTCATCTCCATTAACCTCAGCTCATTCCAACTCTCCTGCCTATGTCCTAGCTCACACCAAATCACTGTGCTTGCTGACCTACAATGGCTACTGCTCAAGTAATGTCTTGTTTGTTTTCAAACCCTTTAATAGCCTTACCCTCCCCCTATCTCTGTACTCTCCTTCAGCATCATAGTCTTCTGAAACATCTGTACTCACCTAATTCAAACCTCTTGAACATTGCTTATTTCAAACACTGACATGCCCTCCTGCACCCTCATTGAAACCGGCTTGTATCTCTCCAACTTGTGCCGGCGGACAGTTCAGCAGAAGAGCTGAGATATAGGTGGAAATCTGATTGACATACTCCATCACTGGAGGCCATGTTTTCAACTGCTTTAGATCTGGAAAACCCTCCTTAAAGCTCTTTGCCTCTCTACCTTATTTCCCTTCTTTAAGACACTTCTTAAAACCATCTTTTTTGACCAAGCTTATAGTAATCTGTCCTATCTTCTTATGCGGCTCACTGTCATTGTGCCTTTGTGAAGCACTTTGGGACATTTTCTGACTTAAAAACAGATATATAAATGCAATTTGTTGTTGTGAATAAAAGAAAACATATCCCTGAGATCTTACCTTTCTCAGAAGCTTTCCTTATACCTTTTGTCTTGATCCAATTTTGTTCAATGCGTCATGATTTTCAATCTGTGACTGCAGTTCAAATTACTCAGAATTATTATTTAATCCACTTCATTATGCCAAAACCTTTATCTGTCTGCCAGGTTTCTGTAACAAATGCTTTCTTTCTAATGAATCCAGCACCAAAAAATGCTATTAAATATGCATATTTCTCTAATCATGAGTTGTTTCCTAATTATTGTGTTAACTTGAGCGTGGGTTATCCGGTTATGGTGATAGCTTGATTGCATCTATAATACTGCTTAATTTCTCGCTCATGTTGTCCAGGCAGTTGGGAAAGATTATTGATATTTTGATGTTTATTTGCCAAAAAGCATTCACGTCTATTTTCACACACTGAATATTTTAAAACCCAATTTAGCTGACTGTTTTTTGGTCTTCAATGTATTCACAATGTTTAAATATTGATGTAGAAGATTACTTATGGCAGGGGCAATGAATTATAAAAGGCAACAGTTTAACCTTCCGATGCAGAATGTCTAGCAAGAGATAATCTATAGCGTGTGGGTTGGTACCAGGGAAATTGGATAAGTCTCAAAATAGTTGTGGAGATATTAGTACATGATTAATCTATGCTGTTCATTCCATGTGCTATAGACAGCACATGCTGACTTCCATGATTGCCGTGTGCTGCCAATGCACCTACATTTCTTAATGACTACATACAACAGAGTGCCAGTTATTGATAGTAACTAGTGCTACTTAAAAATAGCCTGCACCCCTTACAGGGGAAGTGCATTGTGGCTGTTGGAAGTGATGTCAGGAAGTAATTAGTTCTGAAGATGTCTGGCAAGCTGTGAGAGAACCTGCATCAAAATTTTCTGATAATACCCTGGAGTCTTGGTGCAAGATGTGCAGAGAGAAAGAGACATCCTGTATCCGCACAGCGACAAGATGCCCTCAAGACATAGGGCTGAATTATACACTGGGTCAGGTTCCGTGCATCAGAGTGTAAATTTCCAGGGTGAACCCATCTCCGCTTGGCCAGTTTGCCCTGCTTTAATTTTATGTATGACGGCCTTTTAATTAGAATGACATGGGATTTCTGTCCATCTCCAGGAAGGAGGTCCCACCTCATAGAACTGCCAGTAAATCGGAGGCTGGAGCTCTGTGCCACACCAGGATAGGTGACCATTGCCAATATTGCAGGCGGCCCAGGGTGAAGAGGATCCATTGATGTCCCCAAACTCAGCTAAGACCTGGTTGGCAGGCCCCGGTAAGTGAGGTTGTGGGAGCCATGTTGGACAGGGATGGCATGGACAAAACTGTTGGAGGGGGATCTCCGATTCACACAGGGCCCAGGAAGGAGGCACCCCTCCTTTCATCGACCAGCAGTCTGAAGGGTTAAACCTGTAGAGCTATATATTGGGTGAAGCCTCTCCTGCTATGTATTAAATCAAGTGGCTGAGAAGGCCCTTAATTGAACATAAGTTTCCCACTTCAGGGCTTCAATTAGACCATGGGTGGGTGGTCCACCTGACACCTCCCCCACAGCATGTAAAGTTGAACTCTTTCAGGGCTTTCCTCTTCCCAAACAACATCCAATCCAATAGATCTATAAGTAAGGCTAGCTCATAGTTACCACACTGTAAGAGGGAGTTTAGAATAATTTGGGACTAAAAGACTAACAAGATCAGCGTGAATACAGTATAGAAAAATCACAAAATGCCTGGAATATAGTTTACAAAGGTACTGTTTGCATAGAGACACATATAACTACTGTTGAAGAATTTAGACATGTATTTTTGAATATTCTGTATTAAAAGCATACACCTTGGTCAATAGCACAATGTTATTTTTCTTCCTTTGACCACAAAGATGGTAATCCTGTAAGATATGGTTCCCAAGCCAGTAGAAAAGTCATACAGCCTATTTTTATGGGTGAACAGAGGATATCTCGAAGAGGATTTCCCAGTCACAGATGGTGCTACCCAAAAACATGTTAGAGCAATCTTCAAATGGCATATCCTAACATTAGCCACATCTACTATTAAATTCACTACGCCTCCATTACCCATCTATCAACAATCTCTATCAAGCAGGGCTTGATCCCAATAATCATATGGCTTGCCTCAACTTCAAGCACTTAGCACCACGGGAAGCCTTTCACCGACAGCTAACAGCTTGCACACGCTGGCAGACACTTCACCCTGACAGCCACACCACCGAAATATATTGCAGGACATTCACTGACACCAGCTTCTCTTTCTTGGAGGAGAAGGTGGCACATTACAGGAGGCAGCAGCAAGGAACTGGAGGAGGATGGAGATGTTACTGTCCATATGGATAGAGGCATTAAAAGGACCATAGCCACTGCTTTGAGGTGAGAGGATTGATGATAAGGGTATCTGCATACCTGATCCACCTTCTCTCATCCCATCTGATTCACAAGCTGCCAAGGATAAGCACGTATTTCATACATTCTTCTCTTCCCTCAACACAACACAGTATATGTCACTATTTCATTTTAGATACCCAATAACTGAAACCTTCCCCCTCAGAGGACCAAGAGGAAGAAGACAATGAAGATGAACTCTCGCTATCAGTCTATCCTACACTTGAAGCCAATATTTCAGATATTGTGTAAAGCTTTGAGGCTTAGATAGAGGAGGGATCCGCATATGGTGAGACACTGTCTACAAGTGCATTGGAGTCAAAGAGAAAGGAATGATCATGCCAGATCACCAAATAGGAAGGCCACACACTAGGTCTACTGCAGAAAGATTAGATGATTGTTTTGATTAGTCAGTCTATAGCAGAAGACTGATGAATGTACTTATCCAAAGGCATAAGCAGGCCTCCCATAAAGCCTGCACTTAATATCAAGGAACATTGAGGAGACCAATTCCAACTTGGAATGAGATTTTGTGCAGAGCTTGAAGCCTGTCCTTTTCCAGCATTTAATGGGTGGTCACCTTCATTAGCATTCTTATTGAATTCACCATCATTCAAAATTTAACAGCCGATGTTTCAGATTCAATTTCAGCAGAAACAGCTTCTGTCAGAGGTCCCAGTTCTGCAGTGAAATCTCAGACTGCTGCCAAGCAAACTCTGACTGCTGTCATTATGGTTCTGAAGACTAGTCTTCAAAGGGAGTGCTCCAGCAATCTGTTTTTCCTACCATTATGCATCACCTCACACTTCTCCACATTGAACTGCGCAGGTCTTCAGTACTGTAGTTAGAATATAGTCAGAGCCCATAGCCTTTGCAGTATCCAGTACTTCTGTTACTTCTTCATTAAATATTGAGTGGATTGAATTTGCTGAAGCCTGGCATCTGTGATGCTGGGCACCTCAAGAGGAGGCCAAGGTGGATCAGCCACTCAGCACTTTTGGCTGCAGATGGGTGCAAACGCTTTGGCCTTATCTTGTACGCTAATGTAGTGATCTCCCCCATCATTGAGGATGGGAGCTTTTATGGAGCCTCCTCTTTTAGTTGGTTGTTTAATTGTCCACCAGGCTGAAAGTGGCAGGACTGCAGAGCTTAGATCTGATCCATTGAAACACTCAAATATTTTTAAGTATTACATTTTTAAAAAGTAAATTCTGTATAATATTACAAAATGCACACTGTTCATTGAATTGCATAGCACAGAAGGAGGCTATTCAATCCATTGTTGTATGCTAACACTCATCTAATTGTTTTTAAAATAAAAAAAACTTGAAAGATATATGGTCACAATGCTAGAACAATCCAGTTGTAAAAGTTGCGATCAAAAATGTGCCACTCTGTAATAATCGAATTAGGTCATTTTAATTTGTGTATCTTTACGCAAATAGTTTATTATTCAAAAACATTGATAGCAAGAATCAGGTGTTTTAATTATGTTTTGTATAAATTCCACCTCTAACTTTTACACTAGCAGCCAGACAAAAAGATAATGAAAGATGAGCAAGTAGTAAATTTAGCTGGACTCATGCACCAGATATTACATCAGGTCTCATGGCTGATGCAGATTTTGAAAAACGTAAAGATATCTAAACTTTCTTGACAAATGTAAACTACATCCAGTCTCTCTTATGGTTGGGATGTATAAAGTTGTCACAATTTAATTGAACTTTGATGGTAAGTGCCAGGAATTAGAATACTCCAATGTTGGCAAGGAGCCTCACAATTTTTGCTGAGTGTCCTTTAGGTTACATACAAATATAGAGTGAAGTTTTATATTGATGACCACGACATATTTCCTCATTTTACCATGTTAGTTCTGAGAATGTGTTTAATGATTGAACATTTTCCAAATGTATTTTTCAGTCTTTGGCTGTCCAATACTTGCATTCTATTTCTGCTTACTACAGTTATACAGAATCAAGCATAAGAAATTGGAAATGCAAACACGAGTCATTTAACAAGTTGTTGCTTCGCAAAAGCACATACTTTTGATAATGAGATCCTCATGAAAATATATAATCTGATTAAAAGACAAATTATTATAATGTGATATACAGATGTTATATGCACATAGATCAAAACACAAAAGGATAGTTTCAATGGGTAAATATTTTGGAATAAATGCGTGTATATCTTGAAAAGCTGCATAAAGATGTAAATTTAAATATAATGTTTTTTTAATGCCTTCATGGGATGTGGGCAGTGCTGGTTAGGAAAACGTTTATTGTCTATTCCTAATTGCCCATGAGGTGGTGATAGTAATCTGCCTTCTTGAATCGCTGCATTCCATGTGGGGTAGGTACACCCACAGTGCTGTTAGGGAGGGAGTTCCAGGATTTTGACCTTGCAACAGCGATATATTTCCAAGTCAGATGATGGAAAGAAGATCACCAATGAAGTAGCTGAAAATGGTTGGGACTAAGATACCATCCTGAGAAACTCTTGCAGTGAGGTGCTGGAATTGACATGAATAATCTCCAACCACCACAACCATCTGCTTTTGTGCCAGGCAGAACTCGAACCAGCAGAGAGTTTTCTCCCTGATTCCCATTGACTCCAGTTTTGTTATATCAAACGCTGCCTTGATGTCAAGAACAGTCGCTCTCACTTCACCTCTGGAGTTCAGCTCTTTTGTCCACATTTGAGCCAGCTCTCTAATGAGGCCGTGGGCTAACGACCCAGACAGAACATCAGTGAGCAGGCTATGGTTGAGTCAGTGCCCCTTGATAGCATTGTTGATTATCCATTCCATCACTTTACTGATGATCAAGAGTAGATTGATGGCGCAGTAATTGGCCGCTTTGGATTTGTTCTACTTTTTGTGGACAGGATATGCCTTGGCAATTTTCTCCATTGCTGGTAGATGCCAGTGCTGTAACTGTACTGGAACAGCTTGGCTTGGGTTACGGCAAGTTCTGGGGCACAAGTTTTAGTTCTAGTGCCAGAATATTGTCATTTGCAATATCTGGTGCCTTCAGCCATTTCTTGATATCACATGAAGTGAATTGAATTGGCTGAAGGTTGACATCTGTGATGTTAGGGACCTCTGGTGGAGGTGGAGATGGATAATCCACTTGATACTTCTGGTTGAAGATTGTTGAAAATGCTTCAGCCTTATCTTTTACACTTATGTACTGGGCTCCTTCATCATTGAGGATGGGGATATTAATGGAGCCTCCTCCTCCAGTGAGTTGTTCAATTGTGCACCACCGTTGATTACAGGATTGTAGAGCTTATACCTGATCCGTTTGTTGTGGAATTGCTGCTAGGTAATGCATGAAAATAGCACAGAGTCAAATGCCCTTCATTGTTCACTTCTTTGGGATATTCATTTACATTGACCAAGATGAGATCCTCTGATCATAAGATCCTCTGAGATATCTGACTGGTAGAGTCCCTGTTTGTTCATATTGATGGAGCAAAAGCTTCTATCCAAAGCACTGGTATTTTCATCTTGATGAACACACAAAAGTTATAAATGTAAGATTAAAAGGTCCGCAAAGTCTATGAACTTATTCACGTACGACCTCATTCCATTTCCTTATTGAAACAAACTGTAAGTTTATATACTAATTTATATACTTATTTAATATTTATATACTTATTTGATATATAAACAGTGTAACGCTGTGTAGCTCTGTTTGATTTCAGCCATGCTATGTTTAGATTGTTCAAGCAGGCCATTTGCTCAACGTTCACTTTGGAAGGGGCTAGCTGAAATCTAACTCTGTCTATTGTTTGTTGCTTATGCTAGTAGTGTGCTGTGTTGTAGCTTTACCAGATTGACACTTCATTTTAGATACAGCTGATGCTGCTCTTAGCATGCACTCTTGTGTGGGGATATGCCAGACCATGAGGTTACAGGTTATGGTTGAATACAATCCTGCTGCTGCTGATGACACACAGTGCCTCATGGTTGTCCAGTCTTGAGTTGTTTGGTCCATTCAAAATCTATCCCATTTAGCACAGTGGTAGTGCCACACAAGATGATGGAGACTTCAATGTGAAGACTGGACTTTATCTCCACAAGGACAGTGTAGTGTCACTCCTACCAATATAATCATGCACGGATGCATCTGCAATGAAGATAAATCCCTGCTACCATAATCAACAGGAGCTGAGAGTAAAGAAGGTTCTGGAAAGAAGTGCACCATTTTTGTAGATGATTGCATGGGCACATGGAGCTGCCCGAGGAGAATCGGCGAAGGCCTTGAAAGAAAGGGATTGAAATTGGAAGAACCTTGTACCCGAAACTGATGCCGTACAAATAGAGTAGACTGCCTCAAAGAATGTTGAGATTTATCTTTGTTATATTTGCTCTATTGTGTGTAACTTATAGTGTGTGCTGACCATGATTTGTCTATCAATTTAGATTTAATTTATGTTGATTCTAATTTGTGCAAAGTTAAAAGAAGAAATGCTGGAAAGACTCAACAGGTTTGGCAGCATCCGTGGAGAGAGAAACAGAGTTAAGGTTTCAAGTCCATTTGACTATTCTTCAGAGCCTGAATCTTGTTTGGCAATGTTTTTATTTGCGGATGTTTGGTAAATTTGCTTCTTTTGGTTTATGGATCCCCATAGGTGTCACAAAAATGTACACAAGAAACGTACGTTAGCATGACGTGGAAAGTAATTTAACAGCGCTGTGAAGATAATTTTCTTACCTTTCACTTTGTTACAAATATGTAATTGGTAACTGTAGGCAGGCCAAGAATGATCTGTTAATTTGAACCTTTTTCTGACCATGGTGCCTGGCGATCTAGGAGTCCAACTGGGAACCAGGGTGGGGAATCAACCTGGTAGAGTACAGGACTTTTGCCTCAGTTCGAACCAGGAGGCAGACTGGTAGCATTGAAGCAAGACTATGCTGTAAATAGCATGATGTGTGAATAAATGTTTGTTGTTTGTACCTAACAGGTGGAGCCAAGTTATTATATTGGTGACAAGGAAAAAAGCAGCAAGTGTGGTCTCAAGATTGTGAGTACAGAACTGTGTTCATAGAATCATAGAAACCCTACAGTGCAGAAGGAGGCCATTCGGCCCATCAAGTCTGCACCGACAACAATCCCACCTAGGTCTTATCCCCACTACATCACGCATTTACCCCATTAATCCCTCTAACCTACACATCCCAGGACACTAAGGGGCAATTTAGCATGACCAATCAACCTAACCCGCGCATCTTTGGTGTTGTGTTCAAAGTCAGGTTGTGAAGGAAAAGTAAGCTGCAAAGATGCCTTTATTCAGGTGTTTCGATCCCTTTGATGCCTCTGTTGAAGACTGGGTTCAGTATGTTGAACGGTTATGATATTATTTCAAGATAACTGGAATAAAGGAGGAGGAGGAGAACAAGGCAAATCTTGTTCAGTGCATGTGGGACTCAGGCCTCTAATCTAGTCTGCAGCTTCGCATGTCTGGACGCAACCGATTCAAGAGATTGTAGATTTGATAAAAAGGCCACAATCACCCAAAGCCCTCAGTTCTTCTGCAGCATTTTAAATTCAATTACATGGGGAGAACATTACTAAGCTTCGACAAATTACAGAACACTGTGATTTTGGGGCCACACTGAATGACATGCTGAGAGGCTGCTTAGTTTGTGAAGTGAATCATTAGGGCATCCAGAGAAAGCTGCTGGCAGAGACCAAAATTAATTTTTAAAACTCGCTGGAGATAGAAAAGGCTGCCCAGGAACTTCAGAGCATGCAAAATGGTGCAGTTCACTAATTAAGGTAGGAAATTGCAGTTGCAAAGGAATCACTTTGGATAATGAACAGCCTTTAGAAGTGCCGAGTTTCAAAGTTTTGCCTCCCTGAAAGGTATAAAACACATCAGAACATATACAGTCTCCAATAAACTTTACATGTTAACTGTTATTCAATGTATCATGGAACTTAAGAGAGGGAAGGATGTGGTGTTTAGCTTCTTTAAGGAGTGATCTTCCAATAGAGTCACATGATCCAGGAGTCCAATCAGGAACCAGGGTAGGAGATCACCCTAGTAGAACGTGGGGCTTTTGGCTCAGTTTGATCCAGGCAGCAGAATGGGAGCATCAAAGCTGCACTAGTCTGTAAATAGCATGTGTGAACAAACGTGTGTTGTTTGTGCCTAACTGGTGGAGCCAAGTTATTACACTGAAAATTCTATTAGAACTCATCTGCCCCTTTCTGATCTTGATGCTGCTCCTGTAAATAGGTTCAAAATACCTGTATGATAAACAATAATTTCTTTGAGTTCTGTATGGATGACCTTTCTTGTGGGATCTAAGCATAATGAATATTGAAAGTGGAGATTATCTCCATTATTAAGCATTCATGCTTTGTTTGATTCTCTTAAATTATTACAGAGAGTAAACAGGATAGAACAAAGATTTAGGGACACCATTGGTGTCTGCAGCATATAGAACAATACACAGTTGAGGACTATAACATATGCAAGCGCTGAGATAATCTAAAACCATGAAGCTGAAATGTCAATCTAACTGAAGGGCAATTTCATCCTTGAGGCACATTTTAGATCAACATCATTCTGCATACAGAATATATGGGAAAATACAGATTTACTGTTGTTTTGATTGCCTTGCAGTAATGACATTTTTTTCATTTATGTTTCACTTAATGAGGGCTGAGACTGGAATTTATTTACTGTCCAATAATTTATACACACTCTGACGTAAGAACATAAGAACTTGGAGCAGGAGTAGGCCATCTGGCCCCTCGAGCCTGCTCCGCCATTCAGCAAGATCATGGCTGATCTTTTCATCGACTAAGCTCCACTTACCTGCCCGCCCACTTTTACTGTTCCTTTACTGTTCAAAAATGTATCTATCCTTGCTTTAAAACCATTCAATGAGGTAGCCTCAACTGCTTCACTGGGCAGGGAATTCCACAGATTCACAACCCTTTGTGTGAAGAAGTTCCTCCTCAACTCAGTCCTAAATCTGCTTCCCCTTATTTTAAGGCTATGCCCCCTAGTTCTAGTTTCACCTGCCAGTGGAAACAACTTCCCTGCTTCTATCTTATCTATTCCCTTCATAATCTTATATGTTTCTATTAGATCTCCCCTCATTCTTCTGAATTCCAATGAGTACTCAGTCTCTCCTCATAAGCCAACCCTCTCAACTCCAGAATCAACATAGTGAATCTCCGCTGCACCCCCTCCAGTGTCAGTATATCCTTTCTCAAGTAAGGAGACCAAAACTGTACACAGTATTCCAGGTGTGGCCTCAGCAGCACCTTATACAGCTGCAACATAACCTCGCTGTTTTTAAACTCCATCCCTCTAGCAATAAAGGACAAAGTTCCATTTGCCTTCTTAATTACCTGCTGCACCTGCAAACCAACTCCTTGAGATTCCTGCACAAGGACACTCAGGTCCCTCTGCACAGCAGCATGCTGCAATTTTTTACCATTTAAATAATAGTCCATTTTGCTGTTATTCCTACCAAAATGGATGACCCCACATTTACCAACATTGTACTCCATCTGCCAGAACCTTGCCCACTCACTTAGACTATCTATATTCCTTTGCAGACTTACAGTGTCCTCTGCACATTTTGCTCTGCCACCCATTTTAGGGTCATCTGCAAATTTTGACACACTGCACTTGGTCCCCAACTCCAAATCATCAATGTAAATCGTAAACAATTGCAGTCCCAACACTGATCCCTGAGGCACACCACTAGTTACTGATCGCCAACCAGAAAAACACCCATTTACCCCCATTCTTTGCTTTCTGTTAGTTAACCAATCCTCGATCCATGTTAATACATTACCCATAACACTGTGCACCTTTATCTTATGTAGCAGTCTTTGGTGCGGCACCTTGTCAAATGCCTTCTGGAAATCCAGATGCACCACATCCACAGGTTCTCCATTGTCCATTGCATATGTAATGTTCTCAAAGAATTCCACCAAATTAGTCAAACATGACCTTCCCTTCATGAACCCATGCTGCATCTTACCAATGGGACAATTTATATCCAGATGTTTCGCTATTTCTTCCTTGATGATAGATTCAAGCATGTTGCCTACTACAGAAGTTAAGCTAACCGGCCTAAAGTTACCTGCCTTTTGTTTACCTCCTTTTTTAAACAGTGGTGCCACATTTGCTGTTTTCCAATCTGCGGGAACCACCCCAGAGTCCAGCGAATTTTGGTAAATTACCATTAGTGCATTTGCTATTTCTCCCGCCATCTCTTTTAATACCCCAAGATGCATTCCATAAGGACAAGGAGACTTGTCTACCTTTAGCCCCATTAACTTGCCCACACTACCTCTTTCGTGATAATGATAGTTTCTAGGTTCTCACCTGCCTTCCTGTCATCAATTTTTGGCATGTTATTTGTGTCTTCCACTGTGAAGACCGACACAAAATACCTGTTCAATGCCTCAGCCATTTTCTCATTTCCAGTTATTACATCCCCTTCTCATCCTCTAAAGGACCAACGTTTACTTCAGCCACTCTTTCGTTTTATATATTTATAGAAACTTTTGCTATCTGTTTTTATATTTTGAGCTAGTTTACTCTCATAATCCATCTTACTTTTCTTTATAGCTTTTTTTGTGGCTTTCTGCTGGCTCTTAAAGATTTCCCAATCCTCTAGGTTCCCACTAATCTTTGCCACTTTGTGCATTTTCTTTCAATTTGATACCCTCCTTTATTTTCTTAGATATCCATTGCTGATTATCTCTTTTTCTACAGTCCTTCCTTATCACTGGTCAGACAATGATTTAATACTTCTTGACATTACTACTGCATATATTATTGAAAAGGCTGTAGTATTAAACTGACATGCAGGGCACATGGTATAAAATGGTGACAAAGTGCATTTTAGCACTATTCATTGTCAGCATGTTTGCAGGTTTATTTTTCTGAGAACAGTGCACTTTATCACATTGTACTCCATCTACCAGATTCTTGCCCTCCCACCCAATCTATCTATATTCCTCTTTGTGCTCTTGTTACCACTTACTTACCCATCTAACTCTTATGGCATCAGCAAACTTGGATACATTACAACCTATGATTTACATGAAGAGACTGATTATAAATAGCTGATACCCAAAGAGTAATCCTTGTGGTACCTACCCTGCCAGTTACAGACTGCCAATGCAAATGTCTTGTTAATTCACTTTGTTACCTGCCTATTCATCAATCGTCAATCATATATTAACAGCAATCCCTCAAGTCCTAATTTTGTAACATAACCATTTCTGTGCCAAATTATTGAATGCTTTTAGAAAATCCAAGTATATTACATTGTGATGAATGTCCGGTTTATGTTCATATTTTATATGTGATGTTTAGTTCCAGGAAGATTAAAGTTTAACTGTAGAACATGGAATAAACGCAACTAAAGCAGCTTGGAGTCTCATACACTTAAAAGGTTGAGGGCCATGTCAAATTAAGGGCTTTAAAACTAGAAAGGTAAGAGCCATGAAACTGCATGTGGGGTTACTTAGCTGGAGAGCTAAAGACTATTTGCAAAGAAATGCAGTTCTGAGATATATTTTTGGGGGGAGTTAGATCCAAGTTAGTTTGAAAGCATCAGTGAACCTTGCAAGGCTGCATCATCTTAGAGATGGGTGGAGGATAAGAAGCTGCCTTGGTTTCAGTTGATCTGAACATTCTACAGCAGGGGAAGAAGCTGGATACTGTAGGGTGCTGTTGTTAGCAGGCTGCAGACAATTAGAACTTGAACAAGCCCCGAGACCCATTGATGCATCGGAGGTTGCAGTTTGCAGCTCAGAGAAGCCCTGGGAACGGTTAAGTGCAGTTAGGACTCAGAGATGTCGTGTTGAGTTGAGCAAGTGGCGGGTGGAAAGTCACTGGTTTAGTGCCAGGGTATTAGTGCTCAGAAGAAACCATAGGAACAATTTATAGCTCAGTGCTGCTGAAAGCCTGGAGTTTGGAGAAACCCAGGCTAGTGTTAGCCTGGTGAAACTGGTGGTCTGTGAAAGAGTTGGAATTGTGTCAGTAAGTAGAGATAAGAGTGCAGTTTTGTGAATCCCATGGAATGCAGTCTCAGGAGAAGCAGTTGAACCATTGGGATGGTTCTTGAGACAGTCCAAGTCAGAGTGTATTTTGAGGAAATTCAGAGGCTAGATCTTTTGAAAGTTAAGAGTTGAAATTCCTCATGAGGCAGACAGAATTTTAATTAAGGATTGTAACTCAATGGTCATTGATGTTAGGGTGGGTTGCGGAAAAATCTATGGCATCGGTCTTGGTCGCATCTGCCTTTTAAGGTGCCTTCAACTTTCTTTGGACAACAATATCTATGACCATTTGCTAAGACCGTGATGATATTGTAGAACCTGCTGTCACCATGAGGCAGATAGTATAGTATATTTCAGGAGCAGCTTAATGCATATGTACGGGAGAAGATTATACAAGGAAATGGAGTGGGAAGTGGTGTGTGTAGAGTATTAAGAACAACTTTGACCAGTTAGGTGAAATGGACAGATTCAATTAAAATTTTCATATACTTGAGAGTCAATTTGGTACAATTTAAATTTCAGCAACGCACTGGTCAATTTAGCCAGACAATTCTAAATGAAGATTATTAGATACAATCAATGGCCAATTTTCATTGGTGCCAATGTAAAATAATTTTCTCATTTCAAGGTAATATAAATACAGAGCAAAGTTCCAATCTGTCTTCAAACAGGATTCATGAGAAAAAAGTCAGTAGCTTTCCATCATGGTGCATTAATCTTGTGTGCATTAGAACCCAGACTGTAAAGTTTTCAGTGGATGATTTTGAACTTCTTGAGCAAATTTTAAACATATTGCTCCTTGATTTGAATGTGGAGAGCACAATTATTCAGCAAAATAGAAGCCACAAATTGTAAGCACAATTTTGCCCGACTGCAAGTAAACCACAAGTGACTGGTTGTGACCAGAAATTGCGTTTTAAATGTACTCTTATAGCCATATCTCTGGTGACCATAGTTCAGTTCACGCTTCGGTTGGGAAGGCAAGTTCTATAATGTTTACTTCATAACTCACAGTCAAAACTATTATGGACATGTGATGACAGTTTGGTCTAGAGACAAACAATGGGATTTTACAGTGCCCCCCCCCCCCACCACCCCCCCCCACACCCCCACACCCCCCCACACCCCCCCACACCCCCACACCCCCCCGCCACCCCACACCCCCCCGCCACCCCATACCCCCCCGCCACCCCACACCCCCCCGCCACCCCACACCCCCCCGCCACCCCACCCCCCCGCCACCCCACACCCCCCCGCCACCCCACACCCCCCCCCCACCCCACACCACACCCCCACCCCCCACCCCCCGCCACCCCACACCACCACACCACACCACACCACACCCCCCCCCCACACACCACACCCCCCCACCACACCACACCACACCCCCCCCCCCCACACCCGCCCCCCCCCCCCCCCCCCACACCCCCCCCCCCCCCCCCCCCCAACACCCCCCAGCAGTATGTTTTCCAGCAGTGGACACAGCTTGCCATTGGAATTTTCCAGTCCTGTTCAAGTCTACGGCATTTTGCATGGCTCACCTGTCTCAATACCTGGGAACGGGTTCACCTTTGCTGTTAATAGACATTCACACTGATGGGAAGGGCCAGAAAATCCTGTCCAAAATTTCAGTGGTATTCCCTGTTGCTTAAAGACAATAAGGCATACATCAAAGCTACATATCTGGCTTCATTATGACACATTGGTATTAATTGGGTACATAATTGTAGAATTGAAATGCAGATCATTTCTTTCAGTGGTATATTAAAAATGCTCTTTGAAAATCATGCACATGTAAATTTAGAATTGCAGGCACAAATATTTGTGATGGCTGCAAGGGTGAAACTGTTAGCATTCACTATCATTACTCTTCTGAAACTGACAGCTACTTAGATGCTCGCTTAAGCATGGAAATCCCAAAGTTGCTGTCAGCAATTCTACGTTTTGGTGTTGGGTGTTTTATTAAAATTTCTCCTAATCTGTAATCAATTAAAAATTATTGATTAAGTTTAATTGTATCTTTGTGGGGCATCCAAATGACACATGCAAAATTCCATCTCCAATCATAGAGCTTAGCATCCTCTTGATCTGCATGTCAGAGCTAATTAATGAATAAGCCAACTGAACCTTCTGGGGAACTAATGGGTTTTCACTTCTCATTTATTTACGAGATTGTAATAAGTGACAATGTTGATAACATCATTGCAATGATCTGTGGAAACAGACCACATACTTGAATTGCTTACAAGCAGCATCACAAACAGCACAAAATACATGCATCTAGCATTAAGATAACCTGTAGCTGTCATCAAATATTCACATCTTCTCATCAATTCATTTGAATATACAACATACAATTGTTTGCCATGACAAAATAAAATTGATTCCATACCTTGTACAAAAAGCATACAAAAAGCACATTGAGACACTGGGAGAGGTTATAAAATAGGATTTACAAGGATAACAGAATTCAGAAGCTATACCAGAAAATACTGGACACATCATCACTTTTCTCCTGAAGGGAGAAGTTTAAGAAGTGACGGGGGTCAGTGAAATTAGGAAGGGATTTGTTAGGGTAGATATAGAAAAGATATTTCCACTTGTAGCTGAACCTTAAGGTAAAAGGTCATTTTTAAGGAATGCAGGAGAAATGTCTTTACCTAAATAGTAGTGAGAATGTGGAACTTGCTATCAGATGGAGTCGTTCAGGGGACCGCACAGATGCATTAAGGTGAAACCAGGTAAGTACATGAACAAGGAAAGAGTAGAAAATAGATGGTTATGTTCATAGGGTTAAATGAAGGTGATCTTCATTTCACCTTAAAAATGAGGTGAGACCAAATTAATATACATCACAATCATACTGACTGACTGCAGAGTTGCATTCTGACCCAATTTTGGGGTGAATTTCCATCCAGGGAGTATGTAATCCAATTGGAAACAAACATGAGGCTCAGACACATTTGCAAATTGGGGTCAGATGAAAAGTCAAAACCATGAACACCATTTTCTTCTAGTTTCATGTAACCATCACAGATTCTTAGTCCCAGCCATCAACCATAAGTGAGGAGATGATAGTGTAAGTCTGGAGGCAGCCATAGTATATAAAAATTAAAGCGATGATCAGCAGTTAGGGTAAGCTGAAAAGAACTTTGGGAGAGAAATTGTTTTCGTTGCTAATGATTTTGAATCTTTAAGTCTTCCACACTTAACAAACAGATTTTTAATCATCAAGGGAATGACAGTTATGCGATAAGGCAAGAAAGTGGAGTTGAGGATTATATTAGATCAGCCATGATCTCATTGAATGGCAGAGCAGACTCAACTTCTGTTCCTATATCTCATGGTCTAATATATTTGCTTATTATACTTGTTCTTTCACAGGGTATGGTGTAGATACAACTACAGTTTTGTTAGGAAGGGAGTTCCAGGGATTTTGACCCAGTGACAGTGAAGGAAAGGCAATATATTTCCAAGTCAGGATTGTGAGTGACTGACGGGAAACTTGCAGGTGGTGATGTTCCCATTCTTCTGCTGTCCTTATCCTTCTAGATGGCAAAGTCATAGGTTTGGAAGGTGCAGTTGAAGGAGCCTTGGTGAATTGGTGAAGTGCATCTTGTGGGTGGTGTACACTGCCGCCACCATGCATTGGTAATGCAGGGAGTGAATGTTTAAAGTGATGGTGGATAGGGTGGCAGCTTGAGTGTTATTGGAGCTGCATGCATTTGGGCAAGGTGAGGTTATTCCATCACATTCCAGACTTGCACCTTGTAGATTGTGGACAGGCTTTGTGGAATCAGGAAGGAAGTTACTCACAGCAGAATTCCTAGCCTCTGACCCGCTGTTGCGGCTAGAGTATTTATATGGCTGCTCCAGTTCAGTTTCTGGTACATGATGATTCCCAGGATGTTGATAATGGGGGATTCAGTGATGGTAATACCACTGAGGATCAAGTGGAGATAGAAACATCGAACATAGAAAAACTACAGCATAATTCAGACCCTTCAGCCCACAAAGTTGTGATAAGGACGGCACGGTAGCACAGTGGTTAGCACTGCTGCTTCACAGCTCCAGGGACCTGGGTTCGATTCCCGGCTCGGGTCACTGTCTGTGTGGAGTTTGCACATTCTCCTCGTGTCTGCGTGGGTTTCCTCCGGGTGCTCTGGTTTCCTCCCACAGTCCAAAGATGTGCGGGTTAGGTTGATTGACCATGCTAAAATTGCCCCTTAGTGTCCTGGGATGCGTGGATTAGCGGGTAAAATGTGTAGGGATATGGGGGTAGGGCCTGGGTGGGATTGTGGTCGGTGCAGACTCGATGGGCCGAATGGTCTCTTTCTGTACTGTAGGGTTTCTATGATTTCTATGATTTCTTTCTATGAAATTTGTGCCGAACATGTCCCTACCTTAGCGATTACTAGGTTTACCTATAACTCTCTAGCTTACTAGGTTCCATGTACTTATCTAAAAGTCTCTTAAAAGACCCTATCGAATCCGCCTCCACCACTGTTGCCGGCAGCCCATTCCACGCACACACCACCCTCTGAGTGAAAAACTTACCCCTGACATCTCCTCTGTACCTACTCCCCAGCACCTTAAACCTGTGTCCTCTTGTGGCAACCATTTCAGCCCTGGGAAAAAGCCTCTGACTATCCACTCGATCAATAGCTCTCAACATCTTATACACCTCTATCAGGTCACCCCTCATCCTTCGTCTCTCCAAGGAGAAAAGGCCGAGCTCACTCAACCTATCCTCAAAAGGCAGGCTCCCCAACCCAGGCAACATCCTTGTAAATCTCCTCTGCACCCTTTCTATGGCTTCCACATCCTTCCTGTAATGAGGCGACCAGAACTGAGCACAGTACTCCAAGTGTGGTCTGACCAGGGTCTTATATAGCTGCAACATTATCTCACGACTCCTAAACTCAATTCCTCGATTGATGAAGGCCAGTACACCATACGCCTTCTTAACCACAGCCTCAACCTGCACAGCTGCTTTGAGTGTCCTATGAACTCGGACCCCAAGATCCTTCTGATCTTCCACTCTACCATTAATATTATATTCCGCCATCCTATTTGACCTGTCAAAATGAACCACCTCACACTTATCTGGGTTGAACTCCATCTGCCACTTCTCCGCCCAGTTTTGCATCCTATCAATGTCTCACTGCAACTTCTGACATCCCTCCGCACAATCCACAACACCTCCAACCTTTGTGTCATCAGCAAACTTACCAACCCATCCCTCCACTTCCTCATCCAGGTCATTTATAAAAATCACAAAGAGTAAGGGTCCCAGAACAGATTGCTGGGGCACTCCACTGGTAACCGACCTCCATGCAGAATATGACCCATCTATAACCACTCTTTGCCTTCTGTGGGCAAGCCAGTTCTGGATCCACAAATGTCCCCTTGGGTCACATGCCCCCTCACTTTCTCAATAAGCCTTGCATGGGGCACCTTATCAAATGCCTTGCTGAAGTCCATATGTACTACATCTACTGCTCTTCCTTCATCAATGTGTTTAGTCACATCCTCAAAAAATTCAATCAGACTCGTAAGGCATGATCTGTCTTTGACAAAGCCATGCTGACTATTCTTAATCATATTATACCTCTCCAAATGTTCATAAATCCTGCCTCTCAGGATCTTCTCCATCAACTTACCAAACACTGAGGTTAGACCCACTGGTCTATAATTTCCAGGCTATCTCTACTCCCTTTCTTGAATAAAGGAACAACATCCACAATCCTCCAATCTTCCAGAACCTCTCCCATCTCCATTGATGATGCAAAGATCATCGCCAGAGGCTCAGCAATCTCCTCCCACAGTAGCCTGGGGTACATCTCATCCGGTCCCGGCGACGTATCTAACTTGATGCTTTTCAAAAGCTCCAACACATCCTCATTCTTAATATCTACATGCTCAAGCTTTTCAGTCCGCTGCAAGTCTGTTCTACAACCACCAAGATCATTTTCCATAGTGAATACTGAAGTAAAGCATTCATTAAGTACCTCTGCTATTTCTTCCGGTGCCATACAAACTTTCCCACCGTCACACTTGATAGGTCCTATTCTTTCATGTCTTATCCTCTTGCTCTTCACATACTTGTAGAATGCCTTGGGGTTTCCTTAATCCTGCCTGCCAAGGCCTTCTCATGACCCCTTCTGGCTCTCCTAATTTCCTTCTTAAGAACCTTCCTATTAGCCATATACTCTTCAAGATCTCTAACATTACCTAGCTCCCTGAACCTCTTGTAAGCTTTTCTTTTCTTCTTGACTAGATTCATTACAGCCTTTGTACACCATGGTTCCTGTAACCTACCATAACTTCCCTGTCTCATTGGAACGTTGCTATGCAGAACTCCAGACAAATATTCCCTGAAAATTTGCCACATTTCTTCCGTACATTTCCCTGAGAAAACCTCTTTCCAATTTAAGACTCCAATTTCCTGCCTGATAGCCTCATAATTCCCCTTACTCCAATTAAATACTTAACTAACTTGTCTGATCCTATCTCTCTCCAATGCTATTGTAAAGGAGATAGAATTATGATCACTATCTCCAAAATGCTCTCCCACTCAGAGATCTGACACCTGCCCAGGTTCATTTCCCAATACCAAATCAAGTACAGCCTCTCCTCTTGTGGGCTTCTCTACATACTGTGTCAAGAAACCCTCCTGAACACACCTAACAACCTCCTCCCCATCTACAACCCTTACTCGAGTGAGATTCCAATCAATATTTGGGAAATTAAAATCTCCCATCACAACTCTGTTATTATTACACCTTTCCAGGATCTGTTTCCCTATCTGCTCCTCAACATTCCTGTTACTATTGGGCGGCCTATAGAAAACACCCAGTCAAGTTATTGACCCCTTCCTGTTCCTAACCTCCACCCACAGAGACTCCGTAGACAATCCCTCCATGGTGCCCATCTTTTCTGCAGCCGTGACACTATCTCTGATCAACAGTGCCACTCCCCCACCTCTTTTGCCTCCTTCCCTGTCCCTTCTGAAACATCTGAAACCCGGCACTTGAAGTAACCAGTCCTGTCCCTGAGTCATCCAAGTCTCTGTAATGGCCACCACATCATATTTCCAAGTAGTGATCCACGCTCTAAGCTCATCCTCTTTGTTCAGAACACTCCAGGCATTAAAATAAACACATCTCAAACCTTCGTTCTGAGCACTCCCCTTCTCTATCACCTGTCTATCCTCCCTCTCACACTGTTGACAAGCTTTCTCTATTTGTGAGCTAACCTCCTCTCTCCCAGTCACTTTAATTTGATTCCCACCCCCCAACCTTTCTAGTTTAAACTCTCCCCAGTAGCCTTAGCAAATCTCCCCGCCAGGATATTGGTCCCCCTGGGATTCAAGTGCAACCCGTCCTTATTTGTACAGGTCACACCGGCCCCAAAAGAGGTCCCAATGATCCAGAAACCTGAATCCCTGCCCCCTGCTCCAATCCCTCAGCCACGCATTTATCCTCCAACTCATTCCATTCCTACTCTCACTGTCACGTGGCACAGGCAGCAATCCCGAGGTACCTTTGTGGTCCTTCTTCTCAACTCCCTTCCCAACTCCCTATATTCTCCTTTCAGGACCTCTTCCCTTTTCCTACCTATGTCATTGGTACCAATATATACCATCCCAGATCCTGGCACCAGGGAGGCAAACTACCATCCGGGTTTCTTGACTGCGTCCACAGAATCGCCTGTCCGACCCCCTCACTAAAGAGTCCCCTATCACTACTGCCTTCCTCCTCTTTTCCCTACCCTTCTGAGCTACAGGGCCGGACTCTGTGCCGGAGGCACGGCCACTGTTGCTTCCCCCAGGTAGGCTGTCCCCCCCAACAGCACTCAAACAGGAGTACTTATTGTTAAGGGGCACAGCCACTGGGGTACTCTCTTGTACCTGACCTTTTCCCTTCCTAACGGTGACCCACTTGTCTGCCTCCCGTGGCCCCGGTGTGACCACCTGCCTGTAACTCCTCTCTATCACCTCCTCATTCTCCCTGACCAGACGAAGGTCATTGAGGTGCAGCTCCAGTTCCCTAACGTGGTCCCTTAGGAGCTGCGGCTCGACGCACCTGGCGCAGATGGTTCGATTATCTTTTGTTGGAGATGCCATTGCCTGGCACTTTTGTTCTGCTAATGCTATTTGCCAACTATGAGATCAAGCCTGAATGTTGTCCAGGTCTTGGACATGGACTGCTTCGGCACATCAGCAACCATCCACACTTCTGACCATATGATAGAGGGAAGATATTTGATGAAGCAGGTGAAGATGTTTGGGCTGAGGACACTACCCTGAGGAACTCCTGCAGTGATGTCCTGCAACTGATATGATTGATCTCCAACAACCACAACCACCTTCCTTTGTGCGAGGTTTGACTCCAATCCCTGGAGTGTGTTCCTCCTCATTCCCATTGACTTCAGTTTTGCTCGGGCTCCTTAATGCTACTCTCAATCAAATGCTGCACATTATCAAGGGCAGTCCCTCTCACCGTCTGCTTGAAGATCTAATGAGTGACCCTGGCAAAACCCAAACGGAGTGTCAGTGAGTTGGTTATTGCTGAGTAAATGTCGCTTGATAGCACAATTAACAAGCCTTTCCTTCACTCAGAGTAGACTGATAGGGTGGTAACTGGCTGGGTGGATTTTTCCTGTTTTTTGTGATGTTCAAGTTTCCATACTTAATTTGCCCGTTGCTCACTTTCATTCTAAAAGTTAATATTCCTCCCACCCCCCACACTCTTTGCCACATTTAAAGGTGATGTTACAGGCAATCACAGTTACCCAGTCCAACCTCTCATCTCCAGGCCACAGAACTTCCTACTGGGGAAGTAAAAACAAAGGAGCAGGAAGAGGCCATTTAGCCCATGAGAATGTTCTGCCATTCAATGAAATTGTGGCAGATCTGTGACTCACCTGCTGATGCGCGATTGATTCACACGGGAGGCTAAGACTTTTATTCACAACAAGATTGGAGCACACTACTTAACAATATTATCCCAGACTAAGGGCTACTAGGAAGTAGCAGTGACCTTTATACTCCTGTAAGAACCATAGAACCATAGAAAATTACAGCTCAGAAACAGGCCTTTTGGCCCTTCTTGTCTGTGCCGAACCATTTTTTGCCTAGTCCCACTGACCTGCACATGGACCATATCCCTCCACACCCCTCTCATCCATGAACCCGTCCAAGTTTTTCTTGAATGTTAAAAGTGACCCCGCATTTAGTACTTTATCCGACAGCTCATTCCACACTCCCACCGCTCTCTGCGTGAAGAAGCCCCCCCCTAATATTCCCTTTAAACTTTTCTCCTTTCACCCTTAACCCATGCCCTCTGGTTTTTTTCTCCCCTAGCCTCAGCGGAAAAAGCCTGCTTGCATTCACTCTATCTATACCCATCAAAATCTGATACACAAGAAGGCGGAGCCGAACGGAGTGAATCACATAAACAATGATAACAGGTGGAACACCCCAACAGTAACAAGAGTAACATATGTACAAGTACCCATAGTGGTAACCATCTATGGTTCACCACACCGGCATTGTGCTGCCTTTGCCCCATCTTTAACACTCTTAGTTAATAAAGCAGAGATTGATGGATTTTTAATTTAACAATTGTTCAAATACTAATTTCACTCTGAGTACAGAAATGTTTCCTAATTTAACTGCTCAAAATTCTGGCTCTAATTTTTAGGCTGTGCCCCCTTGTCCTAGTCTTCCCAGCCTGCAGAAATAGTTCTTCTCTATCTACCCTACCTTCCCTTTAATATCTTGAAACTTTCTAATTTTCAAGGAGTATGACAGTAGCTGGTGTAATATCTCCTCGTAGTTTAATCCTTGGAGTTGAAATATGTTTCGGATAAATCTTCACTGCACTCCTTCCAAGGGCATTATATTCCAATGAAATGATGCCCAGAAACACGTCAGTTTATTTTCTGCTGGCAACTCAATCACATTCTAGTAAGTATCCAAGACCAAAATAGATCAGACTCATCAGGATGACTTTCCTCATTAATTTTCACTAGTTATCAGAGTAGTGCTTTCTCTTCCAGACGGTTAGACAAGGCAATGTAAGGAAGTGCAAAGCAAGAAGAAACATTTCATTAATTGATTAATTGCTGCAAATATTGTGCAATGCTTATGGAGGCTTTACCGCTATTTTGTGAGATTAATTATTTCTTAAAGAAGTTTGAAAGAAAAGAAGGTTTTCCAATACATTTCCACAATTTCAGAAGGCAAAATTGAAACAAAAGTTTCAGCAATTTAGACTCCCCTGCCTTTCCCAAAGGTAGGTGGATCTAAAACTAGAGGGCATAGGTTTAAGGTGAGAGGGGAGAGATACAAAAGGGTTCAGAGAGGCAATTTTTTCACACAAAGGGTGGTGAGTGTTTATAACAAGCTGCCAGAGGTAATAGTAGAGGTGAGGACAATTTTGCCTTTTAAAAAGCGTTTAGACAGCTACATGGGTAAGATGGGTATTGAGGGATATGGGCCAAATGCGGGCAATTGGGACTAGATTTGGGGTTTAAAAAAAAAAGGGCGGCATGGATATGTTGGGCCGAAGGGCCTGTTTCCATGCTGTAAACCTCTATGACTCAATCAATATTTATATTTAAATTATTGGAATCGCATTTCACAGATTCAAATCTCAGAGTCCCAAAAAAACCAAAAAATGTTAGACTTATGTATAGGTAAAGGTAAAATGTTATTTTATTCTAACAATTATAATGATCAAAACACAAATTACTCTACATGAGCATGCAATACCATTTTCATTGTTCGGTCAAAATTATAATTTTACTTCCTGCTTTCTGTTATGACATCTTTAATGCATTTGAAATGGATATTTTTGTATTTATGCCAGAAACATTCAGGGCCAAAATTTTTCACCCCTTCCAACACTACTACCCCCCCCCCCCCCCACACCCCCCTCCCACCACCCCACCCCCACCCCACCCCAAACCCTCAGCATGTTTTCTGCAGCAGAGGCGGCTTGTCATTTTCCACCAGTGGAATCTTCTGGTCCTGCCAATGTCTACAACATTTTGCTCACCTATCCCGTCATCTGGGATCCCACTGCAGGAGGTCACCTTCGACAGAACTGGAAGATCCTACCATGTGAAGGGCTGGAAAATCCCACCCTCAGTCCTTTTTCATTAACTGGTAGTGACCCAGCTTCCCCTCTTGCTGCTTTCAATTGTTTTGCCTAATCGGTTATTGAATAATGATTAGGAGCTCTTTTTTCTGGATCCTGAGTACCTTGTCCAAGGAGCCATGCCTCATGCGAGCGTCAGTTGAGCCCAATCTGAACCAGTTTCTTTCCAATGACTACAGCAAATATAATGGTACAGAAATTTGGCTATGCTATATCCAGTTTATTGGGCATTGAATGGCTCCTAAGATTTTGATAATTCTACTAATTTTCAGGGATTGTTATTGGTTTGTAACATCTATGGATTTTAATCCTTAACTACTTTTTAAAATGGTTCAGTTTGAATTTCTGCTAGTTGGGGTTGTTCACAGGAAGGCAGCCATTTGTAAGAAGCACACATTTAATTATTTTATGACTTAAGTTGCAGAGTGTGTAGTCAGTAATTTTGCTTGAAGAAATAGCTAAAAGTAGTTGGTCCTTAGAATGACACTATATTTAAACAAAACTCATGTATTGAGTTAATTGCTTAACTATATTTGAACAGCAGGACAAAGGGATTAAAGGGAAACTTTTGTCTTTCTGATACTATGAAGTTTTATTGACAAGAGGATTTACCTGCTTCTAATTGCTCTGTACCTGAAGGAAATGTACTATGGGCCCGATTTTACCAACAATTTGCAGCCGTTTTCAGGCGCGAAATTGCGGTAAATTCGGGCGTCGGGCCTTTAACACGATCTGCACCCGAATCCGAGCAAATCGCGGCTTTACCGACTCCCGATTAGCATGCATTTAAATCGATTTAATGAACCGCGTGCCCAACTCTACCACCAAGTACCACTTTACCTTCTTCTGGTCCGTTCCGGATCCGCGCTGTAAGCGACCTGCAGAATAAAAATCCGAAGTGGGTTTCTATTCTGCAGGGGAGCCTCCAAAGCTCTCTCTGCCCTTGTGAAGTCAGTCTGCGGCCACCATCCTTCTCAACCATCCTTCTCAGAGCGCCCCGATATCCAGCCCACGCCCCCCCAGCAGTGGCAATCCCTCCACCCCCCTCACCCTGGTAGACCCCCCCGCTAACCACCCCGGCAGACCAACCCCCCTCCCCTGGAGGCAGATCCCCCTTACAAGAGGCAGACCCCCCGGCAGAGCACCCCATCCCCTGCTGACTCCCCCTTCCCCCCTCCCCCCCCGGGATCAGACCCCCTGGGAGGCAGGCCCCCCTCGGCAGACCACACCCCCAACCTGCCTCGATCGCTGGTCCCCCTCCACCATCCTTCTCGACCATCTTCAGTCCTTCGAGAGCCTGCAGCACTTCCCTGGCCACAGACTTGGAGCCACGGCTAAAGTGACCGGGCTTCACACCGTTCCGCTGGCATTCGCCGGAGGAGGGGGGTGGGCTCAGATGGATCTCTGGTTGGGGGGGGGGCTGCCTCCTAGGGAGGTCTGTATTATTAAACTGGCCAAAAGGTAGGTTTCCTGGGTCATGTGACCTTGCTTCTCCACAAAAACTTCAGAAGGGATGTTTATCTAATATCTGGAATAGGGGGCATAACTCAAAAGACTGAACGCACATATATCACAGCGTGAAAAGCCAGCATTCTTTTAGATGAAATATACAGTCACTGTAGACTTTTCTTCAACTGCAGTAATGACTGAAGTGGCCAACATAGGACCAGTTGGAAGAGAGCTGACAGCCTCCAGTGTAAAGTGCAGCAAGACATTTCAGAGTCCGGTGAATGGTGAGATTTGTATTTCAGCATCAAAGGCAAAAAAGATAATTTATTGACCAAATTCAGTTGTTCCAGATGAGACTCGACGATTTCCAGGCAGCTGGACAGAGATATTGGTACAGGATGGATCAGTGGGAGCACTGACTGACAGACTAGTCCATGGAAATCTTTCGGCACCCACTCATTATCTGTGTTTAACAACACAGATTTGTGGCATCATGGAAATATTAAAAGTTACTTCTGATCAGCAAGAATGATGCAAATTGCAAATGTAGTTACATACATGCAGCTGTGTTTATTGCTTCTGAGTGGCTTGCACAGGAACAGGTTATATTTTTAAACTAACAAATAATTGTCATTCTGAGTGAGAAATTTACTTGCAGGTATGATTTTAAGTCAAGGCATCATTTCTACTCCTCAGATCTGTGATCTGACACTGGCGCGCTTTTTCAGATTTTTTCGAACTGCGCATGCGCAGTTCAGAGCTCCGATCGTTCCGGCAGCGCTAAGCCCCGCCCACTGCGCAGATCGGACTGGAGCCGGCAAAAAGCGTATGGGCACGCTGCAAAGAGGATTCCAGGCTCGGATCTGTATTACGCCCAGATTCGGTACTTAGACTCTAAATGGTAAAATCGGGCCCTATTTGTTTACAATCGAATGTAAACTCTGAGGAGCTCAGACTTAAATCAATATGGCTCCAGTTAAAGAGGTGGAGTGACACGAGATGAAAGCTCTGTGTGTGCGTCCAGTGTTAATGAAACAGGGGAAGGTTACTAGAGACAGGTTGTCTCGGAGTTCAAAGAGGTTAAATCTTAAAGGTGTTCAGTTGATGCATTTGTAATGAAAAATTAGGGTGGGTTTGTGTTACAAGGAAACAGGTTAGATCTAAAATTTGCATCATGAGATAAGTGGAAAACTTGGTTTTTCAGCTGTTGATTTTCAAAAGTTCAGAGGTCGTAAGGAATCTTTACACCTTCAAAGGTTTTATGGGTAAAGAGGGAAGGGTATATTAAGTTTTATTGACCCGAAAGTAGAGGCAAAAATTGAAAAACATGAAAAAAATTATATTTGGAGAATTTGAGTTCAAAAGGTATGAGGGAAATGGAGGCAGTGATGAAAGGAAGGGGAAGAATATATTTAAGAAAGTTTTTTTTAAAGGAGTTGGCTGGCTGTGGGGAAAAGTCTAAGACCAGATACTTTCCACTGAGAAGCTGTGAAAGTTTTGAATTGGAGGCAGTCATCCAGCATAAAGCCAGTAGAGTCTTTGTTTATGAAAATCAGTTTGTTACTGAACCTCTTTGCATCACAGTGCAAGTGTTTGAAGTTGTGCAATATATCTTTATTAAAGCGACAACAGTCCTTTGCCTAGGGCAATATTACTGGATTTTATGGTTAAAAATCTTTAAGGGGGTTATTGCCAAGAACATAGTTTACTTGTGAACTTTGATAAAACAGGATTTTTGGGGATGGTTCTTTAAGATTGTAATAATGTTACACAGTTAAAACAAAACAACAAACTCAAAGATTAAAGTGTTTAATGTTTAAAGTTCTAAAGGTGTTACTGGAGTTTATGCTTTTTGGGGGTCAGTTTCTCTTCCTCCCTTTTTCACAATAAAAAAGGGTTTATGATCAGTGGTACATACTTCATGCTGAGGTCTGACTTGCTCAGCAATAACATTTGCTGTAGTTATGACATTGCCTTGCTCATTCTTGAACCAAATGACAACGTTTTGAAACTAGCAATGCAACGTAACCCATCCATGAACCTCTGCTCAGCTTATCTGAAATATTTTATTTCCACATGTCGGAACCAAGGGAATTGACAAACAGCAAATTTATTGTTTTGATATTTTAGTGTTGCGAAAGCTTTATTTGTTGTTGATTAAATCAGTTCGATGTTGAATGAAGCCCAGCCAAGCAGGCAGTCCAATTCCAAATGGAGGGGAAACCTGCCAGTAGCTGGCCTGCCAGTGCAACCTTTTTTGGTGCTAGCCCCGAGACGTGGAGCTTTCAGCTTCAATAACCCTCCCAGAAAAGCTGCACGGAGTCCGGCTCCATTATGCTGATGGTCTCCACCGACAGCAGATGGCAGATGCAGTTGGGCGCCCTAAATGACTCCCAATGAATGCCTTAAATATGGATGTTGGCTGAGCAGCTGATCTGCATCCTAGCCTGCCCCCTGCTGGTGCATCAGGAAATCATCTTGACATGCCTCAATGCTATTTTCGTTGTTCGTCACCCCCCGCCCCGCCAATCCCTATCCATTTCTGCCACACCAGAGCACAGAAAATGCTGCCATGTACCTAAATGGAAGAGAGGAATCTGGAAGCACATAAGTGATACAAGTTAATAAGACCATTAAAAAGGCAAGAAAAGTACAGAGTTCATTTCGAGAGAAATGGAATTGAAAAGCTTAGAAATTATGTTAAAATGGTATCACAAGTGATTCCACAATGTATTTCCCACTTTGCATTATGATACAGGTATCTAAACAAAAAAATGTCTGGAAATGCATTTTTTTTACATGTCTAATGAATATTAACAAAGAACAAAAGAACAAAGAACAGTACAGCACAGGAAACAGGCCCTTCGGCCCTCCAAGCCTGTGCCGCTCATTGGTCCAACTAGACCATTCGTTTGTATCCCTCCATTCCCAGACTGCTCATGTGACTATCCAGGTAAGTCTTAAACGATGCCAGTGTGTCTGCCTCCACCACCCTACTTGGCAGTGCATTCCAGGCCCCCACCACTCTGTGTAAAAAATGTCCCTCTGATATCTGAGTTATACCTCGCCCCTCTCACCTTGAGCCCGTGACCCCTCGTGATCGTCATCTCCGACCTGGGAAAAAGCTTCTCACTGTTCACCCTATCTATACCCTTCATAATTTTGTACACCTCTATTAGGTCTCCCCTCATTCTCTGTCTTTCCAGGGAGAACAAGCCCAGTTTACCCAATCTCTCCTCATAGCTAAGACCCTCCATACCAGGCAACATCCTGGTAAACCTTCTCCGCACTCTCTCTAAAGCCTCCACGTCCTTCTGGTAGTGCGGCGACCAGAACTGGACGCAGTACTCCAAATGTGGCCTAACCAGCATTCTATACAGCTGCAACATCAGACTCCAGCTTTTATACTCTATACCCTGTCCTATAAAGGCAAGCATACCATATGCCTTCTTCACCACCTTCTCCACCTGTGCTGCCATCTTCAAGGATTTGTGGACTTGCACACCTAGGTCCCTCTGTGTTTCTATACTCTTGATGGCTCTGCCATTTATTGTATAACTCCCCCCCACATTAGTTCTTCCAAAATGCATCACTTCGCATTTATCTGGATTAAATTCCAGCTGCCATTTCTCCGCCCAATTTTCCAGCCTATCTATATCCTGCTGTATTGTCCGACAATGTTCATCGCTATCCGCAAGTCCAGCCATTTTCGTGTAACACCAGTTACACCTTCTTCCAAATCATTTATATATATCACAAATAGCAGAGCCCTGCGGAACACCCCTGGTATGGTGTTTGCTACCAAATAAACCTGTTGGAGTTTAACCTGGTGTTGTTAAAACTCTTGCTGTGTTCACCCGAGTCCAACGCCGGCATCTCCACATCATGAACACCACTGGTCGCAGACCTCCAGCCGGAAAAAGACCCTTCAACTGCTACCCTCTGTCTCCTGTGGCCAAGCCAGTTTTCTACCCATCGAGCCACCTCTCCTTGTATCCCATGAGCCTTAACCTTCTTAACCAACCTGCCATGTGGGACTTTGTCAAATGCCTTACTGAAATCCATATAGACGACATTCACGGCCCTTCTTTCGTCAACCATTTTTGTCACTTCCTCAAAAAACTCCACCAAATTTGTAAGGCACGACCTCCCTCTTACAAAACCATGCTGTCTGTCACTAATGAGATTGTTCCGTTCTAAATGCGCATACATCCTGTCTCTAAGAATCCTCTCCAACAACTTCCCTACCACGGACGTCAAGCTCACTGACCTATAAATTACCCGGGTTATCCCTGCTACCCTTCTTAAATAACGGTACCACATTCGCTATCCTCCAATCCTCAGGGACCTCACCTGTGTCCAATGAAGAGACAAAGATTTCCGTCAGAGGCCCAGCAATTACATCTCTTGTCTCCTTGAGCAGTCTAGGTTAGATGCCATCAGGCCCTGGGGATTTGTCAGTTTTAATGTTACCTAAAAAACCTAACACTTCCTCCCTTGTAATGGGGATTCTCTCTAACGGGTCAACACCTCCCTCTGAGACACTCCCAGTCAACAAGTCCCTCTCCTTTGTGAATACCGATGCAAAGTATTCATTTAGGATCTCCCCTATTCCCTTGGGTTCTAAGCATAATTCCCCTCCTTTGTCCCTGAGAGGTCCGACTTTTTCCCTGACAACTCTTTTGTTCCTAACATATGAATAAAATGCCTTAGGATTCTCCTTAATCCTATCTGCCAAGAACATTTCGTGACCTCTTTTTGCCCTTCTAACTTCCCGTTTGAGTTCTTTCCTACTCTCTATATTCCTCCAGAGCTCCATCTGTTTTCAGTTGCCTGGACCTAACGTACGCCTCTCTTTTCTTTTTGATCAAATCCTCAATTTCCCTGGTTATCCACGGCTCTCGAATCCTACCTTTCCTATCCTTCCTTTTTACAGGCACATGCCTGTAAAAATATTGCAGAACATTTTCTTTTTACTGTATTGCAGCATGGCAAAAAGATACAAAACCCATTAAAATGTGCATTTGCACTTAAATGTTTTTAAATTGAAGTTTCGAAAGTGAATAACTTGTGGCGATTTCTCTTTTCCTCTTCCAAGGGTTGGACCAAGTGAGAAAAGCAGTGTGCAGCTCGCCGGCTGCAGAGTTGGCTTTTCTCCCCATTGGATGTCCTGGAGGTGTGTCCCACATCATCATGCTGGTGGGCGGGGCTTCAAAAAGCCAGCAACATTGGGTTTCCGGAGATCAGAGGGTAGTTTTTAAAAGGGCACCCCGATCTTTGGTTAAAACAGAGAGAGAAATGCACCCATGCACTTTGAGATTCCCCCACCCACACAAACATACACAGGGACAACTCTCCCCTCTCCCCGCCATGGAAACCAATCCCAAAGACACAGGGAACTCCCATTCCCCCCATGGCATGGGGAACCCCCTTTTCCCACAAAGATCCCCAGAGGAACCTACCTGGCACTGCTCCAGTACTGTCAGTGAGCTGCCCATGCATGTCTCTCCCTCCCTGCAGGTTATACTTACTGGTGTGCCCCCGGTGGGTTCTCTTCTCTTTCTCTCCACAACCAACTGGCAAGTGGTAAATCTCAGTGTGTGGCGATAATACAATGGGAAGCCCGATAATAACATTTAAATGTATTTAAACATGGTTCCCAACCTTCCTGACCAGGACCTTGTTATGTCGATGGCAGGGGGTGGGGGCCTTTGCCACAGGCGCAATATTCCGACCCTCCTTTCCATAATGGTGTTAAATTTTGGTGAGTAAACTGCATTCATTGCCCCATTTTTTTCCCTTTGATTTTCAGTTTATTATCTCTACTGCAATATCATGTACATTGAATGGATATTACTGCATATTAGATCCACATGAGCAAAATAATACATGTTAAACTTGTGTAATCAAGGAAAACATTTTGCCTCACCCCTAGTGAACCTGAAAATTGGATTCTATTAATTAAAAAGCTGCAATGTACAACAAATAAAGTAGAAAAACATTGACAATGGGGTTGTTCCTAAATTGCAATTATAAAGGGATTGGCATAGAACACTCCAGAAAAAAATGATGTTTCACTGTCACTGGTACATTTTGTTTGGAAAAGTAAGGAGGAGACATATTACTTGGAAAACCTGGCTACACAATTTGTAAAACCTGCGCCTCCAAAAAGGTCAGCTGGAAAAATAACAGTCACTTCTGGCATCACTTGCCCAGCATACCTGGCATGCTAGCACAGGAATGCCATGTGCCAGCTGGAATCAGAGAGTGAATCGTGAAGCAAAACATAATCGAAAACCGATTTGGTGCCCAATTTTCCATTTTGGATCATGCAGGTCCTGTTAACACTCCCTTAATCACTCCCAAGTTCCAAGGCAGCCCCATCTAGTGCTATTTAAAAGGAATCATTATTCAATCAGGTGAGGTGCTTTTGATTTTCTTTTGCAGAGTTAGTGGAAGTAAGTCAAGTATTATTGGAGGGCAGAAGAGTGTGCATATCATTTTGGCCCCCAATCGCTCTTGTAGTGCTGAAGCACTGGATAAGGTGCTAAAATGAATTTGCTAAAATTATATCAGAAGTTATACCAAACAAGAAACTTTGAACTTGCAGAGGCACCTTTCTACAGGAGAAGACTGAAAGGTGACCTGACAGATTTCTGGTTGGCAGTTGGTGACCAGTGGCGTGGCCGCAGGGATCGGTGCTGGGGCCTCAATTGTTTACCATTTACATAGATGATCTGGAGGAGGGGACTGAATCTAGGGTATTCAAGTTTGCTGATGACACGAAGGTGAGTGGGAAAGCGAATTGCGTGGAGGACGCGGAAAGTCTGCAGAGAGATTTGGATAGGCTGAGCGAGTGGGCGAGGATCTGGCAGATGGAATATAACGTTAGCAAATGTGAGGTTATCCACTTTGGAAGAAATAATAGTAAATTGGAATATTATTTAAATGGAGAAAAATTACATCGTGCGACTGTGCAGAGGGACCTGGGGGTCCTTGTGCACGAATCGCAAAAACTCAGTCTGCAGGTGCAGCAGGTGATCAAGAAGGCGAATGGAATGTTGGCCTTTATCGCGAGGGGGATAGAATATAAAAGCAGGGAGGTCTTGCTGCAACTGTACAAGGCACTGGTGAGGCCGCAACTGGAGTACTGTGTGCAGTTTTGGTCCCCTTATTTGCGAAAGGATATATTGGCCTTGGAGGGAGTGCAGAGAAGGTTCACCAGGTTGATACCAGAGATGAGGGGTGTTGATTATGAGGAGAGATTAAACAGATTGGGTCTGTACTCGTTGGAGTTTAGAAGGATGAGGGGTGATCTTATAGAGACATATAAGATAATGAAGGGGCTGGATAGGGTAGAGGTGGAGAGATTCTTTCCACTTAGAAGGGAAACCAGAACTAGAGGGCACAGCCTCAAAATAAGGGGGGGCCGGTTCAGAACAGAGTTGAGGGGGAACTTCTTCTCTGAGGGTAGTGAATCTCTGGAATTCTCTGCCCATTGAAGTGGTGGAGGCTTCCTCGTTGAATATGTTTAAATCACGGGTAGATAGTTTTCTGATCGATAAGGGAATTAGGGGATATGGGGAGCAGGCGGGTAAGTGGAACTGATTCGCTTCAGATAAGCCATGATCTTGTTGAATGGCGGGGCAGGCTCGAAGGGCCAGATGGCCTACTCCTGCTCCTATTTCTTATGTTCTTATGTTCTTATTTGGATTATGATAGGGCTCGATAGCATAAGTGGAGAGAAATAAGAGCAAGGGAAGACCTGACCACCCATTTGAGGCTGCTCTATTATTCATTATGATCATGGCAGATCTTGAGTTTCAACTCCCTTTTCCCACCAGCTCCCCATATCCCTTGATTTCCCTGAGGGATCAAAAATCTGTCTGGTTCAGCCTCAAGTATATTCAAGGATGGAGTATCCATAATATTCTGGAGTAGAGAATATTTGAATATTTTTAAGGCAGAGGTGGCCAGATTCTTGGTAAGCGAGGGGGTGATAAATGATTGGGGGTAGATGGGATGTAGATTTGAGGTTATGATCAGATCAGCTATGCTCTTATTGGATCGGGGAGCAGGCGGAAGGGACTGAATAGTCTACTACTAGTCCTTATTTGTATGTTATGTTGTACTCTTGCAGTGGAGGCCAATATGTCTTTTGCTTTTCTAATTGCTTGGTGTGCCTGCATGCTAAAATTTTGCGTTCCTTGTATGAGCGCAACCAAATCTCTCTGAACATCAATATTTACAAATTTCATTCCTTAAAAAATTCATTTTTTAAAATTAAGAACAAACCTCACATTATGCTCCATCTGTCACCTTCTTGTCCACTCACTTAACCTGTCTATATCTCTTTGGAGCCTTTGTGTCCTCACAGGCCCAAGCACAGATCCTTGTTGTGCTTCATTAGTCACAGCCAGCCAACTTGAACCACATCCTGTCTATTAACCAATCCTTTATGCATGCTAATATCACCACAAATCCCATGCACCCTTAACTTAAGTATTGACCTTTTGAGTGGTACATTATCAAATGTTTTTTGAAATCCAGGTATTCTATATCTACTGGTAAATGTTTCCCTTTATCTATACCACACATTACATCCTCAAAAGTGTATAATAAATTTGTCAAACAGGATTTTCGTTTTGTGAAACCATATTATTGTGATCTAATCATACTGTGCTTTTCTACATGCATTGTTAAGAGTTTCTCAATAATAGATTCCAGCACTTTCCTGATGACTGATGTCAAATTAATTGGCTTGTAGTTCTGTTTCATCTCCCCCTCCTTTCTTGAATAGCAATGTCATATTTGCTAACTCCCAATCTATTGGGATCATTCAAAATTTAGGAAATTTTGGAAAATCATAGCCAGCGCATCCACCATCTCTGCAGCTATCTCTTTTACAGCTCTAGGATGTAACCCATCAGGTCCTGGGAATTTGTCAGATTTTAGTCCTTTGAGTTTCTCCAGTACTTTTTCTCTGCTGAAATTAATTACCTTACTGTTATTAGCCCTTACGTTACCCTCTATTTCTAATATGCAACTTGTATCTTCTACTGAGAAGGTTCTTGTCATTTCCCATGATAAATTCTCCTGGCTCTGCTTCTAAAGGAATCAATATTCACTTTAGCTACCCTCTTCCTTTTCATAAACTTGTAAAATCTCTTATAATCTGTCTTTATATTCCTGGTTAGTATATACTTATAGTTTATGCTTCCCTTTAATCAATTTTTGGTGGCCCTTTGCTGGTTTCTAAAACATTCCCAAACCACATACTGTGGTTTGCAATATTATAAGCCTCTTAATCTAAAACTATCGTCAACCTCCTTAGTAAGGCATGGATTGATTGTTCTTGCTGAATTTGGTTTTCAATGGAATGCATTTTTGTCAAGGTTTTGAATTGTTTCCTTAAATGTTTCCCATTATTTATTGCCATATTTTTGTCTATTTAGCTGATCAACTTTCGCCAGCTTTCCTCTCATATCCATGTAATTAGCTTTGTTTAAGACTGTTGTAAGTTATTTTCAAATTTAGTGTGGATTTCAATTGTATCATGATCACTATTTCCTAGTGGATCTTTTACTATCACGTTAGTAATTGACCCTGCCTCATTACACAATAGCAAATCTAAAATAGCTGGGCTGCTCACATAAGCACATGGGCCAGGTGAAATTGGAGCTGACAGCTTACTATAATGGATCAGATGCTCTGCCCTGCGTCCCTGACCATGTGCCTGTTTGAATGAATGGCAAGTTACATTTTCCTGGTGCCACTTAAAGGCAACCAGTTCCCCAAGGGCGGTCTCTGGGGAGAAAATGACTCTCCAGCTTATTCAAAATGGTTCAGAAGCTGCAATTCAGCAAATCCTACACTTGGACTCAGCACCCACCACTTTTAACCAGATGGTGGAGGGGAAATGGGGAAGGAAACAGCGGTGAGTCTTTCTTTAGACAGGCGTGGTTCAATTCACAAAGGCAACTGCACATTTAAAACAGCAACCCAAGGCAACTTCTGTCACCTAGGAATCTGAAATATGACTCATGGGCTTTACACATTTCAGAAGAAGATCTCAACTTACTGGAGTCCTTTTGTGACATAGGGAACTCTTTTGGAGAGCTTACATCCCCTTTCGATGGCGTTAAAAAGTTGCACCATCTGCTTTAGGGCTTCCTGAACTTTGGTGGTACGCTGCACAATATGGCACAGCAGAGGGGCTTACAAGCAGAAGAGGCAGAAGCCAGGTCCATAAACATAGGTTAGCACTGCTGCTTCACAGCCAGGGACCTGGGTTCAATTCTGGCCTCGGATGACTGTCTGTGTGGAGTTTGTACATTCTCTTTGTGTCTGCGTGGGTTTCCTCCGGGTGCTCTGGTTTCCTCCCACACTCCAAAGATGTGCAGAGTAGGTGGATTGGCCATGCTAAATTGCCCCTTAGTATCAGGGGGATTAGGTGGGTGAATACAAGAGGTTATGGGGAGAGGGCCTGGGTGGGATTGTTGTCAGTGCAGACCTGATGGGTCAAATGTCCTCCTGCATTGCGGGGATTCTAGAAATTATCCAATTAGAGGATAATAAATAACTGGATGACCTTTTTCCATTTCCTGGATCTGGCAGGGAGGAGAAGAAAGATTAACAGTGGCAGACCAGCTGAGTGGCAGGTCCATTTAGCCATAGCTGAATTCTTTGCAGCAATGGGTCATTGCCAGAAGCGATTCACCCACGCTCCTGAAAGCTTATAATTAACATCAGCCAGTTCTTGCTGAACAACATCCACATAATAAGCTTTAACACTACTCGGGGAAATGCCCATCTCCAGCAAGAGAGAAAGACTGAATGAACAACTTATAAAATAATGGGATTAATAGGTTAACATTAGATAAACATTGCCCTTCAGTAAAATTTGCAGCAAGCTTTGTTTCTTTTTAAGGTGATTAACTTCCTTCGCAATAACAACGTGAAGTTGCTGATAAGAATTGTACGTACCTAAAAGCAATATCCTGGGGGTTCTCACTATGACACTAGCATGTAAGCTCCAATACTAGCTCGGACAAGTAAAATCATAAAACAGATAAAAGAAATGCTGGGCCCCAAGTTTTATTATCTTACTGGACTCAATATCTTGACTAAACAGATTGACCAACATAACCATTACCTAACCCTAGCTTTCAAGATAACATCTCTAAGGAAATTGAACAGATAACCTCATTACAATAGATGATTCATCTCACCAAATATGGGGTGATTGGGGATCGAATGACCATTGTCCACACAACCTTTTAATTATATAGTACCCAAAAATCATTTTAATATCTCAACATAACTTGAAAGAGAGCAATTCATTGGAGCCAATCACATTCATTCTGAACCGGGGGCAATGATCCCCCCCAAAAAAGTGCCCAGACAGGAAAACAGGAGGTTGAGTTTCATGAATTTACAGCACTCCATGCAATATGGAGGCAATACACATCATAGGAGAGGGGCAGGGCCTAAATCCACTGGAAAGGCCAGCAACGGAGTGCTAAGGGGACTATCATGGCATGCACCAAACTCCCAGTATACTAGCCTCCTGGTCGCTAGCCCCACCCCCAATAGTGGAATCCTCCCATGGCACTGCTCAGTGGGAACTGCCAGACTGTCAATTCAAGATCTAACATCAGCATGAAGGTTTCAGTCCCACAGGTACATAACCTTCATTCTGTAAATACTCATTTAGATTTTAAGTGTACAAAAACAGATCAACATTTTTGACTGTAGTGATATAATAACATAAGAAATAGGAATAGGAGTAGGCCATTCTGCTTTTCCAGCCCGTTCCACCATTCAGTGAGGTGCAGGCAGTAAACAGCAAGCTTGCACATAATGGCCAAGAACATGACAATGTCCAACTCCAAAATGTGTTAGGAGTTTTATATGAAGTCTATTGTGTTAATTAATGAGCTGGTGGTCACCACAATGATTACAACAATGTCTTTACCATCCTGGGAGCCCCAGGTTTGAAGTTGGAAAGCCATGGAAACTTAAACTGCTGTCAGCTTGGCTCAGGTAGCCAACAGTGACAAAGGCTATCAGAGCATCACATCACTTATGCATTATTTTTTCACACACACAGCCATGAGAATGTTGAGGCATAGCTCCAAGAGATTGGTGATGTGGAGTTGCTGACATTGGATTGGGGTGGGCTCAGTAAGAAGTCTCACAACGCCAGGTTAAAGTCCAACAGGTTTATTTGGAGTCAAGAGTTTTCGGATGAAGGAGCAGTGCTCTGAAAGCTCGTGATTCCAAATAAACCTGTTGGACTTTAACCTGGTGTTGTGAGACTTCTTGCTGTGTCCCAGAGAGTGGTATTGGTTCCATGGGAGAGGCACCTGCAGTCCTTCCTTAGTATGACAACATACCCATATAATGCATGCTCTCCCTGCCCTTTACCTTGCCAGTGATAATAACTGTTAGCATATGATGGTAGAATAATACAGCAGCTTATATTTTACCTTCAGTAAGTTTATTATACTTCCAACTTGGCAGAGACACAGCATCCATCCAGCTGTGTCCATTTATCCTCTTTTGGAGGTTAAGCCAATAATCATTACCTGGCTTTAATAAGACAATTAGCTTAACAATGTAATTGTCACAGCATGCACTTGCTCATACATTGACAGTCTGTACCTCAACCCTACACAGCCAGCAAAATCAAGCTGTCCCTGCCTGTACTAAGATGTTATAATCTGTAGCTGACCTTCAAGTGTCATCCTAAAATGGAATTTCAGCTTCCTTTCACTTCTCAAGCTGCAGCCATTGGGTATACGCCCCTTAGATTAATAATCAAGAGCATAAGCCATGAATAAAACAACTGCACAAGGGTAATTCACAATTATACCTGTTCACTGATTCAAATCTGAAGTGGTCTATTTCCTGGATTTGGTGTTTATATTTGTAATCAGTTCACAGGGAGACCCAGGAGACTGGACAGAAGGGAGGGAATCAGATGATGTTAATAAGAACTGTAAGTCTGAAAGGCAGAGCGAAGATAGGCATGTTAAGGCTCAAGGAATATGTTGACATTTATTTTAATGCAAGGAGTCTTACGGATAAGGCCAATGAACTGAAAGTGCTGATTAACACATGAGAGTATGATATTATTGCTATCATAAAGGCATGATATGATGCCTTTATGATAGCAATAATCATATTGAGGGAGGAGTCTGCTATCACTCTGCATGTGATCGTTAGGGGGGGAGGGGCCGGCGATCGGTCTGGGTGGCGGGGGGGTCGGGGGATAAGGGGGTCAGTTATGTTGTGGGGGTGGGGCAATGTTTATGGGAGCCAGGGGGAATGCAATATCTGGCCCAGGAGTCATGAGGCAGGGGAGTGTTTCTCTATCTTTTTTTTCTGCACATGCACAGTTGGAGGCGCCGATCAGAGCTGTAGTGTTTTGGGTGCTTTAAACCCCGCCCACAGGCTTCTGCAGCGCGATTCAGAATCACTGCTATTTTTTCAGGCATATGGGGACGCCTGAGAACAGGTCTAAAATATTAATCTAATTATCCTAAGGGGTGTATACCCAATGGCTGCAGCTTGAGAAGTGAAAGGAAGCTGAGATTCCATTTGAGGATGACACTTGAGGGTCAGCTACAGATTGTAACATCTTAGTATGGGCAGGGGTAGCTTAGATTTTAAATGAGTTTTTTGAATCTGTATTCACTATAGAGAAGGACAATGTAAGGAGAGAAATCAGGGAGGGGACAATGATATAATTGAACGAATTAGTATTGGGAGGGAGGAGGTATTAGCAGACACAGGACTCAAAACAGTGGAAGCCCTAAAGGAGTATAGAAAGTGCATGGAGATACTTAAAAATAAATTCGGACAGCGAAAAGGGGGCATGAAAGAAAACACTGGGGGGAAAATAAAGGAAAGTAAACTTCATGGAAAGTGCGAGCTTCAGACAACCCAATTGCCTAACTGAAGTCCATGTGAAGTACATCAACTGCACTGCCCTCATCTACACACCTCGTCACCTCCTCAAAAAAAAGAGAAATTTGCTAGACATGATCTCCCACTGACAAAGCCATGTTGATTATTCTTGATTAATCCTTGCCTCTCCAAAGGAGATTAATTCTGTCCTTCAGAATTGTTTGCAATAATTTCCTCACCACTGATGTTAAGCTGACAGATCTTTATCCCTACGTGCCTTCCTGAATAATGGTACCAAATTAGCTATCCTCCAGTCCTCTGGCACCTTTCCTGTGTGCAGTAAGAAGTCTCACAACACCAGGTTAAAGTCCAACAGGTTTATTTGGCTGCATTAGCTTTCGAAGCCTCAAGCTCCTTCACTCACCTGAAGAAGGAGCTTGAGGCTCCAAAAGCTAGAGCTGCCAAATAAACCTGTTGGACTTTAACCTGGTGTTGTGAGACTTCTTACTGTGCTTACCCCAGTCCAACGCCGGCATCTCCACATCATGGACACCTTTCCTGTGGCCAGAGAAGAATTGAAAATTAGTGTTTGAGCCCCTGCAATCTCTTTTCTTGCCTCCCACAGCAGGTTGGGATACATTTCATCTGTGCCTGGGGACCTATCTACTTTTAAGTCCACATGGGAGATTGATCAAGAAGATAAGAACCCATGGAATCCGGGGCAATTTGGCAAATTGTTTACAAAATTGTCTTTATGAAAGGAAGCAGAGGGTGATGGTCGAAGGTTGTGGTGTGGTAAGTAGCGAGGAGGAAAACCTTAGATCATAGGACAGTATAGACAAATTAGTCAGGTGGGAAGAACGGTGGCAAATGGAATTTACACAAAAGTGTGAGGTGATGGATTTTGGGAGGACTAACAAGGCAAGGGAATACACAATGAATGGTAAGGAGTTAGGAAATACAGAGAACCAAAGGGACTTGGGGTGCATGTTCAAAGATCTCTGAAGGTAGCAGGACAGGTAGATAAGATGGCTAAGAAAGCAAATGGGATACTTGCTTTTATTAGCCGTGGCATTGAATATAAGAATAGGAAGGCTGTGATGGAGCTGTAATAAAACACCACAGAGCTGCCCAACTTTTAAGTGCCCATTTAATGTCTGCAGCACGATGCCGTTGCTAGGCCAGTGCCCTTTTAATAATGAAATCTTGTTTGTCAGGATAAAATACCATTACCCAGCTGATTAAGCATTGGTGACAGCTTGATAAAGTGGAGAAAGTGCAACGCCACAGTCCAACTGACAGCACACTGGTACCAAGAACATTTCACAAGGAGCTTGTGATCCTGTGACCATTTTGTGAACTGTAATTGAACTTGCATTTACTTCATTCACTGCTTTTTTTAGTTGTGATACTGACATGAAACTGATCGCATGCACTTCATGGAAAGTGCGAGCTTTAGACAGCCAGGTTTCTCAGATTGGAGTTGAGGGTTAAGGGTAGGTATGGGGACATGTGGGAATGAAAGTTGGTAAGACTTTAATTATCTTTTTTTGTTCAGGAATTTAAATACTTTTATTGGAGACACTGACCTCTATTGATCTACAAAATACATTTTGCTGTTCCCTTATGATCTAGAAATGAAAGACGAATGCTCAGTTTTATAATGACAGGTTTTTTTCAGGTTTTTTTGTATATTGAGTGAATTGGGACACTGGCAACTTATGAGAGGCATGGACAGAGTGGGTAATCAGAAGCTTTTTCCCAGGGTGGAAGAGTCAATTACTAGGGGGCACAGGTTTACGGTGTGAGGGGCAAGGTTTAAAGGAGATGTACGAGACAGACCTTTTACACAGAGGGTGGTGGGTGCCTGGAATTCGTTGCCGGGGGAGGTAGTGGAAGTGGATACGGTAGTGACTTTTAAGGGGCATCCGGACAAATAGATGAATAGGATGGGAATAGAGGGATATGGTCCTCGGAAGGGTAGAGGGTTTTAGTTAAGTCAGACAGCATGGGCGGTGCAGGCTTGGAGGGCTGAAGGGCCTGTTCCTGTGCTGTAATTTTCTTTGTTCTTCACCAAAGTTAAAGTGCAAGTCGACTATAAATGGCTTTTACCTCCCTGAGTTTATAAAATGAAATATATTTTCTGTAAACTATCCGTTGCACAAATGATGCCCTCTTCCTTATCCTGAAGAATTAGGGAGATTTTAAACCAAGTGGAAAGCGACAAAAAGGGCCATAAGAAAGCATAGGAGATCTGACATTTTGGTTCATGAAGTCCATTCTATTCACAGAACATATGTGCAATATAATGGATTCCATCAACTCATTATATTTCCTGAGGAAGGGTTCCAACGGAGTCCCCCCATCCGACCAAAGTAAATCTAATGATAATTAGAGAATCTCTATCCATTCTGACTTCCTTCAATATACTTCCTCAACCAGTCAACTTTCTTGGCATGATGGTTCCTTTGCCTCAGAGACAATTATATTAACATCATACATTTTATTTCGCTATTCGTAAATGAAGTTAATCCACAATAATCACATCTGATTTTTTGTAGATATACATTTTGCTAAATTTCTTTAAAACAAAACTAATTGACTATATACAAGTGTTTTAATAAATATATACTATACAAGGGGGAATCTCACAATGTTTTGAGTTGAATTTCCCCACTCAAAAATCATAGGGGCGACTTTCCCAAAAAATCAAAGTGTCCAACAGACGGGAAAACTGAAGGTTTTCCTGCCCATTTTTTGGACAAGCTGAGGCTCATGAATTTCCAGCACTCTGCAATACAGAGGCTGATAGGCAATTCATGCCAGTCGGAGGGGGAGATGGAGCCTAAACTGCCAAGCCTCCCGATCGCCGGCCCTGACCCCCACAACCGGCCCCATCACCAACCCCCATTCCAAGTCCCCCGTTCCCTACCCTCCTACCCCCCTTGTCCCTCCCCCATGAGGCCCTGCCCCCTTGGCACCGCCTGGTTCCCAGTGGGCACTGCCAGTGTGTAAGGCTGTCAGTGCCAGGGTGCCTGGTCAGCACTGCCAGGGTCCCAGGCTGGTAGTGCCTGGCTGGCATTGCCCAAGCAGCACTGTCCTACCCACCCCTGACCTCCCAGGGGGCCTCAATGGCCTTCTTCCCTGACAGCTGAGGTAGTTATTGAAGGAGTAGGCAACCACATAAAAATGCTACACTGGTTTAACACATGCACAGCTCAAGTTTTATCCATGTTTAAATGCACAATGAATCTTACTCCAAATTTCCATATGTTCTGGAGTTTGCTTTGCTTTATATAGTATGATGCACTCTAGATAGTGGAAGAAAGATTTACTGGAAGAATACCAAAAATAAGAGACTTGAAAAGGCTTGAACTTTTTTCTTTGCAAGAGATTGGCGGATGACCTGATAGAAGACTTAAAGATTATGAAGAGATTTGATAGGGTCAAAATAGAATTGATTATTCCATTTAGAGATGTGACCCAAATTTAAGATCATAAATAGAGGACAGTTGCCAATAAATTTAATACAGAATTCAGGATAAATTTCTTTACCCAGGGATTGACGAGAATGTGGGATGTTAAGTGTGGAATAAAAATAGGAACTGCTGGAAAATTCAGTGGGTCTGGCAGCAGCTGTGGAGAGAGTTAAAGTTTCAGATCAATAAACTTTCATCAGAACATTCAAATTTGCTGTTATTTATATTTGAAATATACTGTATTGGCAGTATTTTATTAGAATGTGGAACTTGCTACATCAAGGAGCAGTTGAAGCGAATAACTTAGAGGCATTCCTAGCTAAACAGATGAGGAAAAAAGGAATAGCGAGATATGATTATGAAGTAAATGAAGAAGAATCGGAGGAGCATTAATCCTGGCATGAAGCTCTCAGATCATATGGCCTCTAGATACTGTGCTCTAGATATAGGAAGAGAGGAAAATGGGAACAAGTGTAGGCCATTCAGTCCCTCAAGCCAACTCCGCCATTCAATAAGATCATGGCTGATCTGTGGCCTAAGTCCATGTTCCTGCCCTAGGCCCATATCCCCTGCTCAATAAAAAAATGTCTACCTCAGACTTAAACCTAACAATTGAACCAGCATCCACTACCATTTGAAGAAGAGAGTTCCAAACCTCCCCCATTCTCTGCATGTAGAAGTGCTTTCTAACACCTTTCCTGAATGGCTTGGCCCTATTTGTAGATTATGGCCCCTGGTTCTAAAGCCTTCAACTAGTGGAAACAGTTTATCCTTATCCACCCTGTCCTTCCCTGACGTCTATCGGATCACCACTCAACCTTTTGAATTCGAAAGAATTAAGGCCTAATTTGTCTAATCTCTCCTTGTAACTTAACCCCTGATGTCCAGGTAGCTTTCTTGTAAACCTGCATTGAACTCCCTCCAGGGCCAAAAGTGAGGTCTAACTAGGGTTTTTTTTACAACCGCAGCGTAACATCTGCATCCTTATACTCCAGCCCTTTTGATATGAAGGCCAGCATCTCATTGGCTTTCTTGACTATTTTCTGCACTTGTTCGTGGTATTTTAAAGAGCACCTGAACCCCCAAATCTCATTGGACATCCACTGAATTTAACTTTGTGACTTCTAAAAAATACCCAGATCTATCCTTTTTTGATCCAAAATGGATAACCTCACACTTTATATTAAAATCTATTTGCCACAGCTTTGCCCGTTCGCTCAATCTATCAATATCCTGTTGTAGTTTTATGCTGTCCTCAACACTATCTACAATGCTGCCCAATATCAGGTAATGATCCATGTTAATATTTGTGCACCAGGTTTAATCTCAAGTAGATCTAATTTTAGATTACACAGTGTTACCCCATTATGTTTCTGTGGTTTACGGACATGCTTTCTCGACTGTAGGTGGAATTTTACAGCCTCACTCGTCCCGAAACCATGAAAGCCTGCCCGAGGTCAATGGACCTTTCCATGTTCTGCGCCTCACCCGCTCCACTTCCCATGGTGGGCAGGATGGTACAATTCCGGCCTATAATTCTTACTGCTGGTGCTATTTGGAGAAAGATCTGGTGCTTAGATGTCATCAGTTTATCAGCATCATTCCCATATAAATGTGTAGTTTCTCTGTTGTAAGAATATTTTTATTGCACCTTTTCTAAGTTATATTTATTTGAGTTGAGAAGATACCTAGCTATCTGTCATGATGACAACAGCAACTATCTTTTAGTATAGCGGTGACGCAAATGTCTCATTTCAGTTAAAGTTCTATTTTCTGTCTCCAGTCATGTGTCAGGTTTATCTCCTCACTTGGTACTTGCTCATCCATTCCTGTGGCATTTAATAGGACAAGTAGTGTAGATCACATTCAAAAACCCTGTGCATCATTTTTCATCTAACGTCTCAGTTGGGGCTCTTGTTTATCACAGTGGACCCCTTGCCAGCCAATGTCAGTATTAATTACAGAACACAGCACTGGCAGTTAAACAACGAAGAAGATGATTTTGCAAACCCCTTTCGCAGAATATATCCTTACCAGCAGAGCCTGTGAAAGTGCAAGATATTTTGAAAACAATGGACTAATTATTTTAAAAGTACATTAATACGGAAATAAATACCGGATTATCCTTATGTCAACTATATTTTCCTGTAGAAAGGATTGTACAAGGATAAGCTAGCAAGGCAAAAATACTGAATTGTCCTTCTGTCAACTACATTTCCTTGTAAATAGGTTTCGCAGGAACATGCCAAAATTGCCGGAAATATTCTATAGGTCAGGCGGCAAACTGTGGACAGAAAAACAGCATGAGCAAAGAATTTTCCCACTTCATTAGAGGTGAGTTCCAATGCATGCTAATTGAGACACTCCCAGAAATTGGCATCAGCTTGGAATTCTGGCATCATATCCTGGACCAAAATTGAAGGCACATGGGGTATGTTAGATAAGTAATTATGAAGTGGAAGGTAGTCAGGAAGGCAATAAAGACCCGTTTAAACCCTGATCCAGGGATTCCCCAGCCAAGGGGACTTGTGTCCCAACTTGACAGCCACTTGGGACATCAATGTGAGTGCATGGCTGGAAGAGCTTCTTCAGGGCGGCACGGTAGCACAGTGGTTAGCACTGCTGCTTCACAGCTCCAGGGTCCCAGGTTCGATTCCCGGCTCAGGTCACTGTCTGTGTGGAGTTTGCACATTCTCCTCGTGTCTGCGTGGGTTTCCTCCGGGTGCTCCGGTTTCCTCCCACAGTCCAAAGATGTGCGGGTTAGGTTGATTGGCCAGGTTAAAAATTGCCCCTTAGAGTCCTGAGATGTGTAGGTTTGAGGGATTAGTGGGTAAAATGTGTGGGGGTAGGGCCTGGGTGGGATTGTGGTCGGTGCAGACTCGATGGGCCGAATGGCCTCCTTCTGCACTGTAGGGTTTCTATGATTTCTATGAGTGCAACTTACAAGTTGCAAAGGCTTTGATCAGTTACACTGAAGAGTTCCAGCCATGGCGAGAGGCTGCTGCTCAAAGCACTTCTTCACTCAGAGAATGTTCTCATTCTCAATGCCTTTTAGTGGTGATTGCCAACTTCTTGAAGATCACTTAACTTAACTCAGTTTCAGCTGCACTTCCCCGCCGCCAGCCTTCAGCACAGCCTGAGGGCAACCTATGCAGCTCCCCTTTCCACCTCTGCAAAGCAGTAAGAGCAGAGGCCACACCACCACCAACTGCTCCAGCAGTAACAGGAGCAACACCAATAGTAGCATCAACTGCTTTCTCCTCAGCTACGTACCCGTTCATGGGACAAATGGTTTGGACACAGAGAGATAGCTGGAAGGAAGCGAGACCCTTAACACAGGCTCTACATGCACTCGGAGTACCAGTGTCTCCAGAAGCTCAGGCTGTCATAGCCAGTCACTGCTGGCAGCTGTAGCCTCCTGGAACAAGACCTCCTTCCCAGTGGAGCATGTGGGCACACGTTGCAAATGGCGACAAGGTGCCTGTGATTGAAAAACCCCCAACTCTACCAGTTCTGTGCCTCTCGTTAAGTTGTACGCTTTTGTCTGCGAGGAGAGAAAACAAAGAAGTATGAACGCTCATAATGGTTTATAGGGTGAGTAAGAAAGGACACAATTTATGGTGAGTGACTGTGAGACATGGATGCAAGAGGGCAAATGGCTGAGGGTGAGTGTTGGATTTCCAGATCAGGAAGAGAGGTGTCTGAAGTGAGAGGAATGAGTGAAGCTGCAAGATATGTTGACCTGAGGCATGCTGTGCAGGAGAATGTTGGGCAAGTTGGAATGTGGGGCTTGGCACCTGACAGTGTTACGCCATTCACCTGTTACGCCCAGCTGAGATCCCAGGTCCTCTTGATGCACAATCTCCAGATTGGAAGCTATTTATTCCTGCTGTTGACTTCCTCAGTCACATCCATCCATAGCTGCTTGGTTGGAGACATTGGCCAGAATCGGGGCGGGCGAAGCTTGCAGAACGGCATTCTTCGCTGGCCTCGGGTGGGCGAGGTGGTAAAATTCTGGTAATTGTCCTCTTCCTTTCTAAGTGGAGTTCACCTCAATGCAGTCCCTCAGATTCTGCAGCAGGACATCCAACTAAGAGTGAGAGATGTGGGAACCACCTTGCTCGGGTCTCCTCTCCATTCCTGTGGCTGCTGTTGCTTCTGCTTCGAAAATCCACTGAAGTGCTGGTGACATTTTCTGACGCATGTCATGGTCCCTTTAATTAGAAATCCTTCCTTTGACAGAATGGACATGTTAGACCATCGGCCCTCCCAGATTTGTCGGGGAGTCAGGATGACAATTGGTTTGCGCTGGTAAACAGCAATGGCCAGGTGCACAATTTACTGAATAGGGTCTCAAACCCGTAAAGGTCCTGCCATTCCGTCAGTGAGGGGATTTCCACCAGGCATTTCAGGTCAGTGATCTTTCATCAGAACTGGACTGTCAGAGATCTAATAGTTTATAAGTGATTGCAGAAATAAGGAAAAAGAAGGTAGGGATGAAAGAACAACTAAAACAACAAATTACATGACAGGGTAAAGGGCAGGAGAGATGACATAAGAAAATGAATAATAATGGAACAAGAAGCAAAAGCTGGATCCAGAGGGGGTGGAAATGGTTGTAACAGAACCATTACCAGCATCTGATGTTCAAGGAAATGGGAACAGTGGTGATGATCTAAAGTTGTTAACATGTTGAGGCTAGAGATCTGTACAATGTCTAATCAATGAGGTACATTTCCTTGTGTTTGAGCTGAACTTCATTTGAAAAAACGTAGGAGGCTAAAGACGGAGAACTCTTCATGGGATGGAGAATTATTTGAATAGTTTTCAGTTTCTTTGAATTATTTTTAACTTTCCGTTCAATTATTCTTCCCATCTTGATTGACTTATTTCCATTTTCTTTGACAAAACACATCAGTCAGATGTGCAGCTTATTCAATTTAGCACTGTCAACACTAGATGATTTGTTGCTTATCATGAAGGTGATCAGAATAAACCAGAAAGGAAAGAAAGTTATTGTTTCCCCTATAAGTACATTGAAAAAGAGCACTCTTATATCATTAATACAAATGCTAGTTGTTGCATTTTGTTGACAATCGACTCTTGGATATTCAATACAGGCCTTTTAGTTTGATTATTCACAGGATGTAAGGCAAATTCATTTAGTGTCTTCAATATAGAGGAAAATGCTATAAAAATAGTAAGAAGTCTCACAACACCAGGTTAAAGTCCAACAAGTTTATTTGGTATCATGAGCTTTTGGAACATTGCCCCTTCATCAGGTGATCGCCTGAAGAATAAAGGAGCAGCGCTCCAAAAGCTTGTGATACCAAAAAAAACCTGTTGGATTTTAACCTGGTGTTGTGAGACTTCTTAGTGTTCCCACCTCAGTCTGACGCTAGCATCTCTACAAAAATAGATAAGCAAAAACAGATGTTCGGATATTTCCTCACTAACTTGGTGGGCAAGAGGTGGATTCCATGTAGAATATTAAAGGAGGAAAGGGTGATGGAGACTCAGACACAGTTTAGGGAGGGAGTTTCAGATTATGGGGCTCAAACAACTGAAGACATGTCTACTAATGATGGAGTGAAGGGAGAGGGAGAGAAGTCAAAGGAGGCCAGTTTGTTGAGGGGCGGGGGGGAGGTTTGGGTGATAGCTATAAGCTGTCAATTAAATTTAACAACCTATCCAAGAGACACTGTTTCTTCAGCAGAATGATCATTTTGAACCTTAAATTTCAAACAAAACAATAATAAATGAAAAATCAAATGGGAACATGGAATAGCCATTCAGCGTCTCTAAGTTCTCTGATTATTATAGTTCCATATTCTGAAACCCACCTGACCATTTCCATCACTTTCCAGTTTTCAAAGGAAGCCTGCATGTCTTTACTCCTTGATGTTGCTTTGCTATGCTTCTTGAATGCTGCATTAAGCAATATTGACCTTCAAGTGATAGACATGAATTATTGACTCATCATGGGGATATGCATATCATCTAATGCAGAAGGAAAACATACGGTGCCAGTTATTGTTTGCCTCACATAGCAGCATCATTTCTGAGCCAATACTGAAAACCAAGAGTTAACAATCAGTAAATCTACTGTATGCAGAATACTCACAGCTCACAAGCACTTGAGGCATAAGCCAGTTTTAGGTAGGTGTTTTACAAGAAAGAAATGACAGATGTTTGTTCTGAATTATTCTATAGAGCCTAGTTATAGAACAGTTATGTATAAAGCAATAAAGTAAATATAAGTGAATCATGTTAAAATATGCATAATCAGAAGTTGATTATGGCCTGATTTAATTAGTTTACTAACATTGCAGCTTCCTCAGTGACTGCTAGAGTTGGCTCAAATATTTGTATGTATGGGGGGCGATTTCCAACCTTGCCCGGCATGGCGCAGATCACGCTGATCCCAGAAAATGGTGTGCAGGCCTAAAAGACGATTCCATGTCCGAACAGTTTGCAATTCTCCCGGCCCCTTTCTAATGGCACAAACCGGATTGTGCCAATGCTGATTAACATGAATTGAACGGATTTCAATCTCATTCGCGACTTTGTACGTGATCGTCCCCCCTCCTGGAGTGCACCCACCTCTCCAGTGTGATGTCACATGGGCATGAATCTGTACTGGTCCTTTAAAGTGTGGTCTAGGTTCAACAGTTGCAAGGGTGAGTGAGGAGGTGAGCACGGCTTAGCACGAACCTCTAGGGTGCAAGAGGGTGGGTCAGACACTGCCATGTTGTGGGGTGGGGGGCCTCATGGGTTCAAGGGCTTTGGGCGGCTTGGGTTGAGGTTGGGTCTTCAGGTTGGGGGGTCGCCGCTGGCTTGGGGCTTGTGGAGTAAGTATTCCCTCTGCCCGCCGCCAAAAGACCTTCGAGGGGTTCCACTTGAGGTCGAGTTCAAATACCACTAATGTCGCACTCTTCACTCTGCCACCCCTCTGCTAGAAAGGCTTTGTGGTTTATCGCGGACGTTCCATCCCAAGCCCCACAAACAGTTCAGTTACAAGAACCAGGTCTGGCAGCTGTTGCCCCAATCACTCGAGGTGACTGCCAGAGCACTGAGCCTAGTCTGCCACATGCTGCTGCCAATGGCCTGTGGTATAAGGGTTTGGTATCTGGGGGGGTGGCCATTCAAAGGGGTCGCTTTACGCCGCACAACAGCAACCACGCAACAGCACTGGAGATGCAGAAGGCATCGTGCCGCATTCTGTGAAGGAAGGTACAGCCGTGTGGGATGTCGTGTGGGACCATATGGAGGCATGGGCAGTGCCCATGACCACTGATGCAATGATGTGGTAACAGTCAGGAGCCAATTGAGTTGGCGCATGGCACTGGGGTTGGTGCCGCATTGCCAGGGTCCAGACTCATGGGCCCGCTACTCCCCCTTCCCCCCCAACCATGATTTTTTGTATAGAGCCAACAGAGCTGGCAGCAATCATCATGGCGGTTGGCAGACGTCACCATCTGCAGAAAGGCCAGCTCAGGCTGGAAGCTGCACCAGAACAACAGGCGGTTGCTTGTCAGGGGCAGGACCCAGCCATCCCAAGGAGGAAGCCAGAAGACAGCAGAGATGGACACACATGTCCTTGCATGAGCTGCCGGACCCCTTGTGCAACCAAAGACTCCGCCTGAGTGTTGAGATAGTGCAACACCTCCTCCACGTTTTTGCGGACCTGGCACCTCAGAGGGGAGGGGGACACCCGCTCCCAGTGGACGTGAAGGTGACAGCAGCCCTGATCTTCCGCGCCACCTGAGACCGAGGCGGAGACCCACTATAATGAGGCCCACACTGCCACTTGGTCCGTCATCGAGCGGTGCATCAGGCTGCTTGAGATGCGGTTCCTCTGCCTAGGCTGCTCTGTCAGTGCCCTGCATTACAGCCCCCAGAGGGTCTCCCACATTGTGGTGTTCTACTGTGCGTAGCAGCGAGACGACATCATGGAGGAAGAGGACCAGATCTGCCTCTCCTCCATGGCATCCAGCAGCCGTCCTAGCTCTCCCTCCATGAAGTGTGGGGCTGGTCTGCACGGCGCCATCCTTCTGGCGTGACTGGTTGTGAGTGCATCGTTAGTGTTTAAATGCAGCTCCCCCCTGTTAACAGTGAACAGTGGTGTTCAGTTCAGGTGAGTCGTGTCTAGAGCCTCCATAACGGCATGTTTCACGCGGAGGCTCTTTCAGTGCACTCAGTGTGGGCGGATTGCAGTGCGGCACGTGCCTCATTTCTCCCCATTCTGACACTTAGAAATTTGTTGGGAGAATTCCACCCATAGAATTATTAAGATCTCATTCATGCTGCTGTATACTAAACAGATTTTGAGGGATAGCACCAGTTTCCGTTGGGTCGTGATAATAATATATTTCTATCTTGTATCTGTTCTCATGAAACTACACCTAAACAAACAAACTGTGATTTGAAAATGAATCTTGTTCTTTGTCTTGATAGCGTGAATTATCTAGATTGACGCTATATATAATATGCGAATGACATAACAATTGCTTGTTAAAATATAAAAGTTCCAGATTTTTGTCGTTGTTTTGGATTCAGTAGTGGTCCAGAGCAAAGTTCTCGACCTTTTTGCTCGCACCCCATGTTACAAAATTCTACTGAACCCCTGCAAATACAACACAAGTATTTTTTCTCAATATGATTATATAGTTAAGCATATACATATGTTATTTTTGTTGTGTTTACTCAATGTTAACATTGTTGCTGTAGCTAAGCAAAAAAGATGTGGGTAGAATCACAGAACCCCTACAGTGCAGAAGGAAGCCATTCGGGCCCATGAAGACCACAATCCCACTCAGGCCCAATTCCCGTAACTCCACATATTTACCCTACTAATCCCCTTGACACTAGAAGCAAATTATCATGGCCAATCAACCTAACCCGCATATCTTTGGAGTGTGGGAGGAAACCGGAGCTCCCGGAGGAAACCCACGCAGACACGAGGAGAATGTGCAAACTCCACACAGACAGTGACTTGAGGCCGGAATTAAACCTGGGTCCCTAGCGCTGTGAGGCAGTAGTGCTAACCACTGTGCCATGGTATATCATATTAACAATTTTACCAGGCTGAAAAATGATTACTAAAGCTGTAGGCCGGTGTCGAGGTTACTAGAGTTATCACAGTGAAAAATCACATCCCTCAGGCTCAGGTGATACCGGGAGGCAGCAGTACCAAACCCCCAATGAGGAGACAGCAGGTAGGAAAAGCATCCCTGCAGCCCTAATGATCCAGCTGCAGGGATTTCTCCTTCGATCTTAAGGGCCTGCTGTCTTCCACCATCTGCAATATTTAATCATTTTCTGTGCCTCCATTTTGAGGCCTTCACGTACACTCACGTACACTCAGACCTGCCTCAGCAACGCCCACCTCTCCTGGCTGGACTGTCCAGTCTCTAGAGCTGGCCCTGTGAACATTGTAGACAGCACCAGGTCCCCCTCTCTATCTTCAATAGCAAAGTGAGTGCAGAGTGGCCAATTATGAGGCTACCTCTGGGGAAAATAGCTCCCAAAACCAGGTTAAAGTCCAACAGGTTTATTTGGTAGCAAAAGCCACTAGCTTTCGGAGCGCTGCTCCTTCGTCAGGTAAGTGGGAGTTCTGTTCACAAACAGGGCATATAAAGACACAAACTCAATTTACAAAATAATGGTTGGAATGAGAGTCTTTACAGGTAATCAAGTCTTAAAGGAACAGACAATGTGAGTGGAGAGAGGGTTAAGCACAGGTTAAAGAGATGTGTATTGTCTCCAGCCAGGACAGTTAGTGAGATTTTGCAAGCCCAGGCAAGTCGTGGGGGTTACAGATAGTGTGACATGAACCCAAGATCCCGGTTGAGGCCATCCTCATGTGTGCGGAACTTGGCTATCAGTCTCTGCTCAGCGGCTCTGCGTTGTTGTGTGTCATGAAGGCCGCCTTGGAGAAAGCTTACCCGAAGATCAGAGGCCGAGTGCCCGTGACCGCTGAAGTGTTCCCCAACAGGAAGAGAACACTCTTGCCTGGTGATTGTCGAGCAGTGTTCATTCATCCGTTGTCATAGCATCTGCATGGTCTCCCCAATGTACCATGCCTCGGGACATCCTTTCCTGCAGCGTATCAGGTAGACAACGTTGGCCGAGTTGCAAGAGTAGGTACCGTGTTCTCATGTGAGATGATGGCATCCGTGTTGATGTTCCGGCACGTCTTGCAGAGGTTGCTGTGGCAGGGTTGTGTGGTGTCGTGGTCACTGTTCTCCTGAAGGCTGGGTAGTTTGCTGCAGACAATGGTCTGTTTGAGGTTGTGCGGTTGTTTGAAGGCAAGAAGTGGAGGTGTGGGGATGGCCTTGGCGAGATGTTCGTCTTCATAAATGACATGTTGAAGGCTCCGTAGAAGATGTCGTAGCTTCTCCTCTCTGGGGAAGTACTGGACGACGAAGGGTACTCTGTCCGCCGTGTCCCATGTTTGTGAACAGAACTCCCACTTACCTGATGAAGGAGCAGCGCTCTGAAAGCTAGTGGCTTTTGCTACCAAATAAACCTGTTGGACTTTAACCTGGTGTTGTGAGACTTCTTACTGTGTTTACCCCAGTCCAATGCTGGCATCTCCACATCGAAAATAGCTCCACCAGTCTGTGGCTCCTGGGAAATGCGGGCTTGGCACCCCAACTTGTTCCTGACGTCTGTGTCCTGACGCCTGTGGGGAAATTTGCCTCTAGTGTCCTCCTCATTGCTTAATTTCCCACCTAGCTTCATATCATCAACAAGCAATCTATTAGACTCTCTCTTAATCCAATTCACTAATATAGCTTTTAGATAAGTCAGGTCCCACCCTTGATCATTGCGGTACCCCAATACTAATACCCTGCCAACCTGAAGCTGTCCTGTTTACTCCTATTCTCCATTTTCTGTCTGTTAACAACCCATTATACAGGCTAATGTATCCTTCCCAAACCATGATCCCTTACCTTAGCAAAGTTTACAATGGCACCTTATAAGAGGTCCTTTGAAAGCCAAGTACACTACATCCACCGGTTCCTTTTATCTACCATCAGTCGCTTGTAGTACAGAACCTGATTATTACTAAAAAGAGTGAGCTGTTGCTGAAGTTTTTCATCTTGCACTCATCAGGACAAACACAAGATTGCCAAATTTCAAATGATCATAACAATTTATTTGACAGGGGGAAAGGGGTGCTGATTTGTTGACAAGTCTGCTCTGATTGGCTGTGCCTCTGCCATGGAGGAAGCAATAGGGAAGCAGGTTTCCCAAGCTCCTGGATAATACAGTAAAGGCAAGAACATATTCTTTTTGTTTGCAGAGAACATGTTCCTGCCTTTGAAAGCATATGGCTACCAATCACTATCATTGCTGTAACAGGGCCTTGATGCTGCATTTCTTACTTCACAACTGTGGTTCCACTTCAAAAAATATTTCATTTGTTTTAAACATGTTGGGACATCCTGGGGGTGATCTTACCAAAAAAATTGTAAGTCCAAGACAGGCGTGAAAATAGGAGAGATTCAGCTCCATTTTTTGGGTGAGTTCAAATCTGTGTTCTTATGCACTCAGTGCATGAAAAAATAGTCTGTTGGGGTGGGAGAGGGGAGGCTTAAGTCACCCAAAAGCTGTCTGAGAGCAACAAAGGGCGCCATTACACATGTGCAGATCTCTAGCAGCAGAGACCTGTCACTCAACCTCTGCTGCTATTAGCCTGCCTCACAAACAGCACTGCCCCCAGCTACAGTGGGGGCCTGTGGCCTAACGCGATGCCCCACACCTGTCCAGACCGATTGATCACGCGACCAAACCCCTACCCGGACTGATTCCCCCTCCTTCCCCCCATGATCGGCAACCCGACCACCGCCCATGACTGCCGGCCCGGCTCCCTCACATGACCAGCCCCAATTGACCCTCTCCCTCACCCCTTTGATCCCTGATGCAGAGTGCGCAGTGGGTCCCCTCCATCCCCCATGATCCCTAGTGCAGAGTGCACAATGGGACCCCCACCATCATCACTGACCACCCACCCCTGGTCTGGCTTCCTCTGTAAGCCCTGCCTGCCTTAGCCCCACCCCCTTCCCACTGCCCAGTGCCTGGTGGGCAATGCCAGAGTGCCTAATGGGCAGTGTCAGGGTGTCAGGTTGACACTACCTGGGTTCCAGGCTGGCATTTCAGCGGGGGCACCCCCCCTTGCCCCCGATTTCCTTGGGGGGTTCAATGGCCTCTGGTTCTACCAGAGAGGCCATCACGACTGGTCCCCGTTGCTGGAAAGAACCTCTCCCAACAAGGCCACAGAGGTAAGTGAGCCTAGACAATTCTGTCCCAGGCTCATTAAATCTATGCAAAATCTATGCCCGTTTTAAATATATTTAAATAATTCATTCAGGCTTGAGCCGGAAATGAGCGCAAGGCTGATCGCGCAGATATCTGGTACCGGTAAGATCATGAGAGGCAAGAAATTGGGCGTGAACCTGATTTCTCAGCTCTCTCGCAATCTTACCAGCTCCACTCGCCCATCGGCTGGTGGGGCGCAATGGTAAGATCGCCCTCCCTGAATTTGTGAAAGGTATTTCAATAATGCAAGTTATTCCCTTTTCTAACTCAGGCTTACATTGCAAAGGATGTAATCAAATTCTATTATACTTGTGATTGCTGGTAAGTAATCAGTATGCAAAGGGTAAGATTGCCAATGTCAATGGCTTGTGGGGGTCATATGTTTAAATATTCAACTTGGCTGGATGAATTAGAGGCTTAAGTATCTGTGCCATTTGATCTTTTGCGAATTAAATCAAGTAAAGATGCAGAAAACATATTGCAGTGAAGGTTTGGCCTGCGAGAAAGATTAGCACCACTGGAAACTGATGAATTGGTCCCAGACCAAAAAAGATCTTTTGTTCTGACGCTTGCCACAACATTCAGTGGTAAAGTTTACACCATTGCATCTCAAATTACAATGGGGCGAAACAGATTCTCCACACTGCTGCAGTTTGAGGTTAAATTTGCAATGTACTGCTGGGGGAGGAGAACCTTATCTAACCTGGACAATCTTGATTTATTTATTAAATGCAAAAATGTACAACAGAAGCTGAAAAGAAAACATACAAATGTTCTGATAATTGATACATATATATTAGTGTAAAATAAATGTTTGGAAGATTTGCATGATTCAAATTCTACTGAGGTTTTGAAGAGGGTTAGCACTGCTCCCTCACAGCGCCTAGGACCTGGGTTCGATTCCCGGCTTGGGTCACTGTCTGTGTGGAGTTTGCACATTCTCCTCATGTCTGCGTGGGATTCCTCCGGGTGCTCCAGTTTTCTCCCACACTCCAAAGTTGTGCGGATTAGGTTGATTGGCCATGCTAAATTTTCACTTAGTGTCAGGGGGTCTAGTAGGATAAATACATGGGCCTATGGGGGTAGGACCTGGGCGGGATTGTGGTCAGTGCAGACCCGATGGGCCAAATGGCCTCCTTCTGCGCTGTTGGAATTCTATGATTCTATGAAATGCAGGTTGCACAATGTTGTTGTATTGGTGTCCAGAGGTCAGATATCTTCTCATTGGCCTCTACTTGATTACAAAAAAGCTGAAATTTCTGCACCATCGACCCATACAATGCAGAAGGAGGCCATTTGGTCCATTGAGCCAATGACTCTCCAAAAGAGCATCCTTCCCCCCCATCCCCATCCCCAACACCCCATCCTCATATTTGATTTATTTTTGTCACATATATTAGTATACAGTGAAAAGTATTGTTTCTTGCGCACTATACATATAAAGCATACCGTACATAGAGAAAGAAAGGAGAGAGTGCAGAACACAGTGCCACAGTCATAGCTAGGATGTAGAGAAAGATCAACTTAATACGAGGTACGTCCATTCAAAGGTCTGATGGCAGCAGGGAAGAAGCTGTTCTCAAGTCAGTTGGTACGTGTCCTCAGACTTTTGTATCTTTTTCCAATGGAAGAAGGTGGAAGAGAGTATTTCCGGGGTGCATGGGGTCCTTGAGCTGGCTGCTTTTCCAAGGCAGCGGGAAGTGTAGGCAGAGTTAATGAATGGGAGGCTGGTTTGCGGGATGGACAGACTTTGTTCACGACTCTTTGTATTCTTTTGCGGTCTTGGACAGAGCAGGAGCCATACCAATCTATGATACAATCAGAAAGGATGATTTCTATGGTGCATCTGTAAAAGCTGGTGATAGTCATAGCAGACATGCCAAATTTCCTTAGCCTCCTGAGAAAGTAGAGGCGTTGATGGGCTTTCTTAACAATAGCTTCGGCATGGAGAGACCAGGACAGATTGTTGGTGATCTGGAAACCTAGAAACTTGAAGCTCTCGACCATTTCCACTTCGTCTCCGTTGATGTAGACAGGCTAATTTAACATGGCTAATCCACTTAACCTACACTTACCTGTGGGAGGAAACCAGAGCACCCGAAGAAAACCCACACAGACACGGGGAGAACGTACAAACTCCCAAAGCCGGAATCAACCCCGGGCCCCTGGCACTGTGAGGCAGCAGTGCTAACCACTGTGCCATTGTGCTGCCCTTTAGTTTCAATTTTTTAGTGTATCTGAAATGCTTGTCCTTGTGATACAAAATTATTAATCGGTGCATTAGGTTTGGAAACATTTTAAGACTATAACAAAAAGCTCTTGAGAAATCATTTTATTCTGACGTTGACCAAATTTCCTATTACTTTGATTAAGATATTGTTATCTGGAGACTTTCTGCATCCATGGCTTCTTATTTTTCAATTAACAGATATAATTTTAGAAGCTGCATCTGTATAAGTACATTATGCCAAAGAACACAGCTTTTCAATAAAAGATTAGTCACATTAATAATACACATGGAGCTAAAATTACTCACCTGTCTTGAAACATAAAAAAAACAAAGAGTGCGTCACACAGCTCCTGTTGGACCAACAACAATTTTTATGACTAGTGCTTACATTGAATGTACTGTACAAAAATAGTCCAATCAACCCAATCAGTCTATGTTGGTGTTTTGTCTCCACTGGAGCCTCCTCCAATTTTCTTTATCTACCTATCATCTTCTGTTCTTCCTCAGATGTTTATCAGGTCTCTTTCCTATTCATCTCTGTTACTCACTGTAGTAGGGAGTTTCACATTCACATTATTCTCTGGGTAAAGAGTTTTCTTTTGCACTCTGCATTTCATTTCTTGAGAACTATTGTACATTGATGGCCTGTGGTTTTGCTCTTCCAAACAAGTGGAAACGTTCTCTTTGTGCGCACTCTAGCGAACCCTCACTTCACTTTAAGAACTCAATTAGGTCATCCCTCAGCCTTTCCCTTCGAGAAAAGATATCCAACCTGTTCATCCTTTCCTGATATGTGTAACCTCACATTTCTGTAAATCTTCATACGCTCTTTCGAGTGCTTGGGTGCCTCTATATCCTTTCTTATATATGGCACTCAGAAGTATACTTTGTACTCTAAATGTGGTCTAACCAAGGTTTAATACAAATTTGACATAACTGCTCTAGCTTTCAATTCCATCTTTTTTAGAGATAAACCCAAGTGTTTGGTTTGCTTGTTTTTGTTTTTAAATGGCCTAATTAACCTTCAAAAGTGATCAGCTTTCAATTTTAACAGAACATGGCTTCCTTGTCAATTCTTTCAGATTGTTCCTGGAGACCATGTTCTTTATTTTTTCTCTAGCTACCCAACAAGCCTACTTGACCTTTGATCTGCACTGGTACTCTGGGGGAGCTGACTAAGCCACCAATCAAACCTTTTACTGCCTTCTTGTGGTTGAGGACTCGCGGAACCTCCGGCACTTCATAGAGCTGGATGAATTACAGTAATGCCACGCAAGACTGATTCACCAAGGTGTGGTGCTAGACATGGGAACTATAGTTATTTAATAAAGACTCGAAGGACCCAAGGTGTTAGTAATATTTCCACTAGAGCAGGAAAGTCTAAAAGGAAATTAAATGGTGGGTTTTAAAATGATGAAGAACGTTTCCCTTATTCTTTCCCTCATAGCCCCATCCTCCTCCATCCATGCTTCCTGTGTCTACATCAGGCCATATTTCAGTTGTCCTTTCTCAGATGTTTTGAACGCTCTTTGCCTTCTAACTTCCCCATCACTATAACCTTGCCTTCCTACTCTCCTGTTGCAATCCCAGCCTTGAACTGCTCTTGGATCACAATTCTGTGATTCCCTTGACATTCTTCAGAAGCCTCAATGAGGCACCTTTCATGGTTGCCCTTGGAGCAACAACTTTAATCACTTAATGATTTATTGTTTCTGTGCAGCTACTGAAACAAATTTTGACTTACTCATGCCACCCACCCCTGGCTCCTTGGACTCAATCTGCCTGTGGACCAAATCTCACTGACTCTCTCTGCATTTCCTTTTAGAATGCATGTTCACTAACAAATAGGGCTCTTACCATACCTTACCTCTCTGAAAGGGTATCTTGGTTACCCAACTGAATCTATTAATTTCAGGCCTGCTTTTTTCTATTCATTATTCGTTCATGGGATGTGGACATTGTTGACTGGGCCAGCAGTTATTGCCCATCCCTAATTGCCCTTGAAGTGAATGGCTTGCTAGGCCTTTCTACCCTGTTTAATCTGCTCCTATCAGATTTCAAATACCTCTCATGTCAAAATCGGACAAGTGGAGGCAACTGCTGATATCTCTACAAAACGCATATATGCAAATTCCAACCTGGGCCCATTCCCATCGCTACAAACCGGTGGGTGCGGTCTTTGGGATGTGACTTCGAGATACAGGCTTCTTCTGCCATTTTCACCCCAACGGAAAGGTTCTCCATCATGGTGAAAATTAAGGCCCGGCACATTCAAAACACTGATATGTCAGAGAGTACTATCAATCTGGCAATTTTAGGTTCATTTTACACTGACTGCTTTGGAAAGACTGTGCAACAGTTCTTTCTTCTACATGACTGACTCTCTGAGAGTGCAAATGCTGCAGCTTCACGATTTTACTATGTAGCAGATTTTTATGCCAGGAGTTAACTATTGACATTGTAACTATATTTAAGGTGAAATACCAACATCTAATTTATTCACAAATTGAGGCTTTGAGTTTAACGGTATGTGAATTGTGGTGTCAACTCATTTGTTGCAGTGAAACAAATGGAAAACTTTAACCCTGACTCTGATTTAATTCAGTAAGAAGTTTAACAACACCAGGTTAAAGTCCAACAGGTTTATTTGGTAGCAAAAGCCACACCAAGTTATTACACACTTATTACAACGCCGGCATCTCCACATTCTGATTTAATTACCACTGATTGACTTCCCACCCATTGCAGACAGGACGGCAGAGGAAAGTAATGAAATTTGTACATCCCGGTGAGACCAGGTAAAAGGCAGGATTAATCATAGAAATCATAGAAACCCTACAGTGCAGAAGGAGGCCATTCGGCCCATCGAGTCTGCACCGACCACAATCCCACCCAGGCCCTACCCCCACTGCTGCTGACTGCTCCATGGCAATCAGGAGAAGGAAGATGAGGATGCTTAATCTTTCTTTGCAGAGCCTGGAGGAGCAGTCTTGTTTGTTGACCAGGGCCATTCATTTCCCCGTGTTGTAGTTTTTGAATCATTCCACAGAACCTTTAATGCTACCACTAGGAGCAGTAATTTGGCCTCAGTTTAATGTCTTGGCCGATCAACATTGAGTACAAGTCAGCTAGATTATGTGCACCAGACCTGATATGGGGCTGAAATCCACCAGCTTCTATTCCAGAGGCAAGTATATGATTAACAATGTTAAGCTGACATATTTACCATGACGTTCCTGATTATACTCAACGGCATGTTTATGACAAATGATTTGAACTGCATTTTTCAGATGTTTTAATTATCTGCAAGGACAATATAGGGCAATAATTTGGCTAGGTGATAGGGTTTTGATCTAGATTACATACAAATTAAAGTTTGTTTCCTATGTCAAGGGTGACAAATAAATCATTCGGTGTGACTCATCACTACTGATTAGATGAGACTTGATATCTAGTCAATTATGGGGTGCTGTGTGTGGTAAGTTCTAAAAATACTGCCTGTGTAGCGATAAAGATTAAGGATTTATAGGAATGGTGTGTAATTTAATTGATATTTCAAACCACACACAAGTACTTGAGAATACATCAGAGCAGCACTGAGAGAGATCTGCTTCACTGAGGAAGTGTTTCTGTTTGCCTGTTTTTGTGACTCGGGGTCCTCAAAAACTCCACAGCTCTATTCAAAGAGAAACAAGTGAGTTATCCTGGATGCGCTGTACTGTATTCTTCTCAACCAAGATGACTAAAAACAGACTTACCTAACTAAAGAAACTGATACATCCTGGAAATCTGAAGTCTGGCAGTACTTGATAGCTCAAGCAGCACCTTTGGAGAGAGAAACCGAGTTAATTTTTCAGTTAAGTCAATTAGTTCATTTGATGAATGTCAGAACTCAGCTATGTTTTGCTTTTTATCACCAATTATCTCATTGCCACCAGCAAAAAGACTTCCACATTTACTTATTACAACAGTCACAGGATTTCATGAGTACATGATGGGCTGGATTTTCATGGAGTCGGGGAACTCCTTGGAGGGGTGCAAACGGCAGTGGATACCCAACTCTGCAGTTCCTTGACTCCATTCCCAAGGTTTCCAATTTTTGGGTGTGCTTTTTAAGGTTGTGGACTGGTTTGGGTCATGAGCCCACATCCCGCATTCCCAGCTTGGCTGCCTCTATTGAGGGGATAGCCACATTCTAGTCCACTGGAATTTTCATGAAGTTTGGCCAGCTTTTCAAAGAGTCATGGTTCAGGTCACTTTAGAGGTGCTGTGAACACCGTGGGCGGGATTTTTTTGGCCATGCTCAACCCAAGGCTGGAAATTCTCACGCGAGGTCAACGGTCCTTAACGCCCACTACGATTCCTGTGGCGGGTAGGATGGGAAAGTCTATGAGGGAACCTTGTGAAAGGTAAGTTCAAGTGGTCCTCCACATGCTCCCATGCCAAGATATGCCACTCCACCCACACCCCTTATGCTCCCCCCTTAATTCAGATATAATGGATTTCTGGGCTTTCAGCCAAGCCTCAAATGTATTTTTTGGCTGAGGGCCCAGGTATCCATTAGAGTACTGAAACACCTGGGCCCCAGAGAAAAAATGTATTGATTGACAGCTCTCTGACTCTCTGATGCAAATTGCACAATGCTCATTTACACAAGATAAAGAGTTTTAAAGTACTTGCTGTTTCAGCAATTGATACTTTAACTGGTTTTAATGATTGACACTTTATTGCCTTGTAGTAAAAAGGAAGTTTGTTTTAAGGAAGTGAAAAGTTATCAATGACTTTTTAATGCTCGGTTTATACCACATCCTGTTAGAACTATAGGGTTCCTTGTGACAAACCCCATTGTTGAATGGCAGACTTTGAACTGCTAGAGCAGCAGCAATCCTTGTTACATAGGTTTAGGACAGGCCAAGGCACCTGAGCAGCCAACCTCCATGGCTGGATCCTCAGTAAAAATCCTTTATGCACTTGTGGAAAGACACAAATAATGATGTCCCTTACTGAGGAGTGTCCCTCTACAGCATAAATAGTGGACTAATCACCTTACACTCAGCAAATGAGGATGCTATCACTTTGCTTCAGAGATTTGCAGTCACTCAATAAATAAAAAAATTATAGGGTTCATTGGTTCGACACATGTAGAAGCCATGGTTCTACATGGCTTCTAAATAGCCATGGAAGTGGTATAGCTTGGCACAGAGAGGCATGAGGGATCATTGGTGGATTGCTGGGGTGCAGACCATAGCATAGGCTTATGAGAAGCCATGGTAGATGGGTAAGGTGGAATGAGGTACCATGGATGGGACATGGGGAGAGTATGGGAGGTGTGAGGGCTAGTGTGCCTTACATTTTCATTATAACTGGGAAGAAATCACCAAGGCAAGCCTTTTAAACAGTTCATCTCAACACCCGGCAGCCCCTCTGGCTGCCTCCCAATGCTTTGTCGGGTTGGCTGACCCAACTGCAGCCCACTGACTTCCCTGGGCCCCTTATTCCCTGGTACTTTCTCCCAAACCAGGAATTTTCCCATCTCCTGTTTCTCATCTCAAGGATGGAAATCAATAGGCATTAGGGAAGCAAGGTGGGGTTAGAAGGGTACTTTTCAGATCAACAACTTTGGGTGGGATTTTCTGCCCCCCCCCCTCCGATATTAATGGAGCTTTAAATGGTCCATCAAATTTTCCATCCCAACAGCACTGTTTCGCACAATGGCCAGGAGCAGAACATTTACCCCTTTATCTCTTCCTGGCACTATTCGTCCAGCAATCTGGAAAACCGATGCTGGATGCTATTTAAAGCACTGTGAGGTTTTGCACTTTCTTGTCGTCAGTTTAAGTAATGAGTTGCTTGTCGAAGTGGAACTGAAAATAGATTGCTTTAGAACAAATGCAACAGGGCCTAAAAATAGCAAACACACTGTCCAGTTGAAACTGCTGGTGGTGGTGTTGGATTCAGCAGTAATTACTCAACAGAGCATTTACTATCCGATATTTACTTTGTTTGTCAGCTCCTTCATGGTGTTCCCATCAACTCTTGACAGATATATATCTCACTCTAGGTTGAGTGCTTTTGTCAGCAACATTTTAAAGATTTGTCACACGCTCAGATTTCATTCAATATACGAATGGGGATTTGTATATGATGATCAGTTGACTGATATTAGACCCATTGAATGAAGAACCACTGTTTTAGCTTTGTACATCCATTCTCCATACCTACTGCACCAGAAAAGCAATGGGAGAGGGGGGGGGGGGGGGCGGCAGTTGGGGGGGGGGGGGTAGGTGGGGGGGGGGAGGGATTCTCCCCAAAAAATACTAAGTGTCAAGTTTGCATGAAAACTGGAGTCAATCATGTTTTTTTTCAATAGGAGTTTAGAGAAGAATCTCCCACACTCTGTGCACTGCAGAGAGCACCAACGTGAATCATGTTAGAAATCAGTGGACGGGGTTTATCCCCGTGGTGGAGACTGGCAGCATAGCGCTGAGAGGGCCACTGTGCATGCGCCAATTTGTCAGCGCCGAGATTGGCGCATACGCAATGGCCCCTGTCTGCCGACCTCCCAATTGCTGGCCATCTCGATCGCTGGCCAGCCCTCGACCCCCCCCCCCCAACACAGCCTGATCACTGCCCCCCCAGGCATGCCCGGGCTCAGCCTTGACCCTCCCACCCTGCCCGCAACCCTCATTTCCGGTTCTGGCTCCCCCAATCCACCCCCTCCCCCCAACCGCCCCCCCCCCCCCCCCCCCCCGCCCCCAAGCCGGCTGTCTCAACCCTCCCGCAGTGCCGATTTTCCCCCCCTGCAGCCCCGACACTCCCAGCAGGTTGCCCTCCACCACTCCAATGGCCATCCCCGATCGCTGGCCTACCTCGCTCCCCCCACCAATCCCGACTGCATGTGGCAGCCGTACTCCCCTACCCCCACCAACCTCCCCCAGAGGCCCTGCCCCATTAGGCCTCACCCTCATTAGGCCTCGCCCCCTTGAAACTGCCCTATGCCCAGTGGGCAGAGTCAAGATGCCCCCTGGGCATTGGCACTTTGCTCCTTGGGTGGTGCGAGGGGGCCCCAGGTTGGCACTGCCAAGATATCACTGCCCAGGGGACATCCCCCCAGCCCCTGGCCTTCTGGGGAGCCCCGATTGCCTCCCCTTCACTCCAGCAGGGTCTGGCACCCGCAAGTGGGGAGCTATAGTAATCCCCACTAACGTGAAATACTCCTGGCAGAAGGGAGGGGGGTGTGGGGGAGGCTTAGTGAGCATGGAGATTTCAGTCCCAGGCCCACTAATGAAAGTTAAATCATATGTAAATAATCGGTTGAATACCTAATGCAGCTCCGCATGTATTTCCGAAGTGGAGCTGATGGCACCAGAAATCCAGCGCTGGGAGACGCTCTCGGGGCCAGATGCCCAGCGCGGGGGGATGAGAAAATCATCCCAAACTTTTTTTTAGAAATAACATGATGAAAGTATGTATGGTTTGATTTTGCAGCACCATAGCGGCAGGTGGACAACTTATTAAATGCCATGGGCATTATTCACCTCCTGCTTGCCCAACCCTTCCCCACCACAATTTTACCAGGAAGCCTGCATTTAGATTTTGAAATGTAACTAGTCTGGTTAACACATCTGGCTTTCTGCAGCAATTTGACAATGCCATGAGGCCACCTCTGGAGGCAGACATCGTAAAGCAGTTTGATAAAGACTCCCTTTGGCACAAGTAACTCTGCAGTGGTTAGCACTGCTGCCTCACAGTGCCAGGACCTGGCTTCAATTCCGGCCTTAGGTGACTGTCTGTGTGCATATTCTCCAGTGCTCCGGTTTCCTCCCACAGTCCAAATATGTGCAGGTTAGGTTGATTAGCCGTGCTAAAGTGCCCCTTAGTGTCAGAGGGATTAGCAGGGTTAATATGTGTGGTTACGGGGATGGGGCCTGGGTAGGACTTTTGTCAGTGGAGGCTCGATGGAACAAATGGCCTCCTTCTGCACTGCAGGGATTCTATGATTCTATGCTTCCTGCTAAAGTAATTCCTTGCACTTGAAATAGCCTGTCTGCCCATGACCCAATTGAAGCCCTAATGTGGCTAATTAATGATCACTCACAGGCCTTACGCTACCTCCACTGGGATTTAATCCATGGCAGAATAAGTCCATGCCAATCATCCTGCCCAACATCGTTCACCATGCTGAATAGTATCTGGAAAGTGAAAACCTTCAAAATGGGTGCCCTGGACCATTGGAGGCCCCCTGCCAAAGTGTTCCACTCCTCTGTTCTCTCTCTCCCCGGCCTATCCCCTCCAACCACCGCCCCCCCACCCCCCCCCACCCCCCATCCTTCCATTTCCCTCACCGAGGCCTGCCAGACTGACCCCAGAAAGATGACACCCCCACACTTATCTGTGACTCAGGATTCATGGCTGGTCATCATTGGGGACTGGATGCAATCCCAGCAGTGGCCATCACTGCCAATGACACTGCTTGAACCACATTGCTGCCAGCAGCTCCTGATGGTGGAATTCCTTCCCCAAATGGGGGTGGCAATCATGCCTTCAGCCATGTGAGATATCTGCAGTGCAATCCACGAAATTCAGCCTCTCTTTTCAAATGAAAACTGATGATATAAAATCATCATGTGTTGCATTTAGAACCAAAGGTTATTGTTTGGTTCTGCATGTTTTGGTTTCTTAGCTCTGTTATCATTTAATTTAAAAAATGCAAAGTCTGATCATTTCGAAGTCATCAAAGCAACAGGAAAGAAAGACCCCCACACAGAAATATTCTGGAACTGTTACAAATAATTGTAATTTTTATGTTAATATAAAGGTCAGTTGCAGAATTATTTTGAATTTTTGTATCATATTGCATTCCACCACTAAGGTTTTCGCTCTATCATGCCTGTTGTCAAGTAATTGGTAACAGATTAGTCAACCGCTCCATTATCATAGTGTATCTTATTAAAAAATCATTCATGGGACATGAGTATTGCTGGCAAGGCCAGCGTTTATTGGCCAATCCCTAATTGCCCTTGAGAAGGTGTCTTCATGAACTCGCTGCACTGCAAGGTGCAGATACACCAACAGTGCTGTTAGGGAGGAAGTTCCAGGATTTTGACCCAGCGACAGCGAAGGAAGAGCGATATATTTCCAAGTCAAGATAATGAGAGGCTACAAGGGGAGCTTCCATGTAGTGGTGTTCCCAGGTATTCCAGCTGCCCTTGTCCTTCTGGATGGCAGCGGTTGTGGGTTTAAAAGGTGCTGTCTGGGAGCCGTACAACTTGTACATTATGCACGCTCTGTCATTGTGTATCGGTGGTGAAGGGAGTGGATGTTTGTGGATGGGATGCCAATCAAGTGGCTGCTTTGTCCTGGATGGCGCTAAGCTTCTTAAGTGTTGTTGGAGCTGCACCCATCCAGTGGGTGAGAAGTATTCCATCACACTCCTGACTTGTGCCTTGTAGATGGTGGACAGACTTTGGGGAGTCAGGAGGTGAGTTACTCGCTGCAGGATTCCTAGCCTCTGACCTGCTCATACAGCCACAGCATTTATATGGGTAGTCCAGTTCAGTTTCTTATCATTGGTAACTCCCTGGATGTTGATAGTGGGGGATTCAGCGAGGGTAATGCTTTTGAATTTCAATGGGGAATGGTTAGATCCTCTCTTGTTGGAGATTGTCATTGCCTGGTGTGGTGTGAACGTTACTTGTCACTTGTTAACCCAAGCCTGAATATTGTCCATTTGGACATGGACTGCATCAGTATCTTAAGAGTTGCAAATGGTGCTGAACATTGTGCAATCATCAGCTATCCTTCTGACCTTCAGGTGGCAGGAAGCTTATTGATGAAGCAGCTGAATGTTTGGGCCTAGGACACTAACCTGAGGAACTCCTGCAGTAATGACCTGGAACTGAGATGACTGACCTCCAGCAACTAAAATGTTTGTGCTAGGTATGACTTAAACCAGCTGAAAGTCTTCCCCGATTCCCATTGACTCCAGTTTTGCTGGGGCTCCTTGATGCCATACTCAGTCAAATGCTGCCTTAATATCAAGGACAGTCATTCTCACCTCACCTCTGGATTTCTTTTGTACATGTTTGAACCAAGGCTGAAATGAGGTCAAGAGCTGAATGAGCCTGGGGAACCCAAACTGAGTATCAGTAAGCAGGTTATTGCTAAGCAACTGCTGCTTGATAGCACTATTGATGACTTCTTCCATCATTTTACTGATGATTGTGAATAGACTGATGGGGCAGTAATTTGCCACATTGGATTTGTCCTGCTTTTTACAGGATATACCCAGGCAATTTTACACACTGCTGGGGAGATGCCCTTGTTTTAGCTGTACAGGAACAGCTTGGCTAGGGGTGCAAAAAGTCCTGGAATCTTCAGTACTTTGGCAAGAATATAGTCAGGCCCCAAAATCTTTGCAGTATCCAGTGCTTTCAGCCATTTCCTGATATCAAATAGAATGAATCGAAGTGGCATCTGTGATACTGGGGACAATCCACTCTGCACTTCTGGCTGAAGATGGTTGCACATGCTTTCTTCTCTTTTGCAGTTATGTGCTGGGCCTCCCCATCATTGAAGATGGAGATATTTGTTGAGCCTTCTCCCCCAGGTTTCTAATTGTCCCACCATTCACGATTGGATGTGGCAGGACCGCAGAGCTTAGACCTGATCCATTGGCTGTGAAATCATTTAGCTCTGCCTATGACACGCTGCTTCCACTGGTTGGCAGGCAAGTGTTTCCGTGTTGCAGCGCCAGCAGGTTGGCACTTAATTTTTAGGTATACCTTGTGCTACTCCTGGCATGCCTTTATGTATCATATGAACTATGTGGAATGGACCTTGGATCTTTTGTCATCTAGAAATTCAATTTATCTCAGATAAACTGCAAAATGTCTTGGTTTAATTATTTAAAGAGAATGGGAGGGGCAGATGAAACCTATACCAACAGAAAAATTTTATATTTTTCTACATGTCCAATTGAAAATGAACTTTGCAAATCTGTGCCTTAGTGCAAAATATGGAGCTATCTTATGCAAACAAGTTGTTACAATCAGATGAGGAGAGGTAAAATGGATTCCATCTTTCCCCACCCCTCTTTTGACAGCAACAGGTTTTTAAAATAAATATGCTTACCAATTCAGTGTGTTTATCTGTTTAAATGTTGTAATTGTAAAAGACACAAACAAACAGGTTTCCTTGGAAAGAGGAAATAACAAGTAAAATAATGAACATGTTCCCAACTTTCATGCACGCACAGAAACTCAAAGGTTCACATGCATATCAATAAACTACAGAGCGGGAGAATAGAGTAAAAAAGACTTTTTAAGAATCTGAGGTCTTGTAGACTGGGATGATTTCAGGCTGAGCTGGGTGGTCCTCTCAGATCTGTTGAGAAGATGTTTTAAATATGTTGACTGATGATTTATCTTTTCTTGCTGAGACAGCGGCTACTGTGTTGATTTTTAAAAAATCTCTGCCTGCAGCATGAAGATCAATCAGTAAGGATAGGCAACAACACCTCCTCCACGATCACCCTCAACACCAGTGCCCCACAAGGCTGTGTTCTCAGCCCCCTACTCTACTCCTTATACACCTATGACTGTGCAGCCAAGTTCCCCTCCAATTCGATTTTCAAGTTTGCTGATGACACCACCATAATGGGTCGGATCTCAAACAATGACGAGACAGAGTACAAGAATGAGATAAAGAATCTGGTGAACTGGTGCGGCAACAATAATCTCTCCCTCAATGTCAACAAAACGAAGGAGATTGTCGTCGACTTCAGGAAGTGTAAAGGAGGACATGCCCCTGTCTACATCAATAGGGACAAAGTAGAAAGGGTCGAGAGCTTCAAGTTTTTAGGTGTCCAGATCACCAACAACCTGTCCTGGTCCCCCCATGCTGACACTATAGTTAAGAAAGCTCACCAACACCTCTACTTTCTCAGAAGACTAAGGAAATTTGGCATGTCAGCTACAACTCTCACCAGCTTTTACAGATGCACCGTAGAAAGTATTCTTTCTGATTGTCTCACAGCTTGGTATGGATCCTGCTCTGCCCAAGATCACACGGAGCTACAAAAGGTCATGAATGTAGCCCAATCCATCAAGCAAACCAGCCTCCCATCCATTGACTCTGTCCACTCTTCCCACTGTCTTGGCAAAGCAGCCAGCATAATTAAGTACCCCATGCACCCCGGACATTCTCTCTTCCACCTTCTTCCTTCGGGAAAAAGATGCAGAAGTCTGAGGTCACGTACCAACCGACTCAAGGACAGCTTCTTCTGTCAGGCTGCTGTCAGGCTTTTGAATGGACTTAACTTGCATTGAGTTGATCTTTCTCTACACCCTAGCTATGACTGTAACACTACATTCTGCACTCTCTCATTTCCTTCTCCATGAACGGTATGTTTTGTCTGTATAGCACGCAAGAAACAATACTTTTCACTGTAAATACATGTGACAATAATAAATCAAATCAAATCAAAATATAATCAAATAGCAGACAGAGCTCAAATTTGCAACTTGGATGGGAGGAGAGAGAGAGGAGGTCTACCCAGAGATCTTTCCACTTAGACACCTTTTCAGCTTTTGTCTATGACCTAGAGAAAACTGTTTCTTACAACAGAAAATAAGGTTAGTTGGCTTATCATACGATTCTCGCACTCTCCAGCTGATCAGTGACCCAAATATGGTTCTCACTAGTGGATTGCAGGTGTAACTTGATTAACATATGGCTGGGTGAATTTTTCTCTTTGCCAGAGACCTTTGTCTGAAGTGATTACATCTCATACTTGAGACCGGTTGTCCTCTTCATCTATTGTGAACCCCAAGACACCAATAGGAGGTGTTACACTAGGAGTTTACATTTTAAATGCTCTGTTGAAAAGTCATACTTGTGTTTCTTGTCACACTCAATTTTCTGGATAATGCTGATCATCTCCAAAATGCTTTGTGGACCAAGTCAAAAATTATATGTCTGATGTGTTTGCTGTTTTTTGTTTTTCCTCCTGCCTGAATTTCTATTTGACCCAGTATTTGATCCCCTGCCCTACTTTGCTTCCTCCTGTCCACTCTAATATCATCCTGACGCCCAGTGTAAAAGTTTAATGGCCCGTGATGTCTTAAGGAAAAATTACAGAATTGCGTGGTCACAGTTCAGGCTCAAATTTCGAAGTATGCCTTCTGAGTCCATTAGGAGAGCAACCAAATGATCATTTGTGCAGTTTAAAAAAAACTTTAAAAAAGACCAAATGCCAGAGCCCTAGAATTCACAGTCAACAATTGTAGTAGCACTTAATGTTTGCTTGGCGCTCAAGTCTGAGTTTGCTTGAGCACAGAATTGGAAACCAAAGGCAATTTATCATCTAGCTCCAGAATTGCCCTGTTGCACCATTGTGGAGGCAAGGGAAGGGAAGTGGCTATACAAAATTCTAGAATTTCCAGAAGTGAAACCGAGGAGGACAGCTGGAGAGTGGAGACCATGAACTCCCCAAATACATTGCAACTTAATTGAGAAATCCATCTGACAGGACTCCCAACAGGAAAGACAGATAACCATAAAGCAAATTAATAATGGGAGAGTAATTCACGTCAAAATGCGTTTTATCTCTCCAAAAGATGTGGTCTCTCAGTAGGTCATAATTTTGTACAGAGGATTTTTATATGTACAATTTCTTGACTCCATTTTTGCTCATAAATCTTTATTTTTCACAAGTTGCTGAGATTACATTATCTAAAAGTTGCTTTTTTGCCTAATATAACTAGGTGTCATGATATAGTGTTTCTTCATATGGAACTTTTTCGCTAATATGGAAAGTAAAATGTCGGAATTTGTAAAAGCATTTTTTCCCCTCCCCTCAATTTTAAAGATATCTATCTTTTAGTACCAGGAATTGAAGATTTGTTAACCTTTTAATGTTGAACTAATACAGAATATAACGGTCTAGCAATATCTTGAACAAACATTTCAATCAAATAAGGATTCTGGCTTCCTATATTTTGTGAGATATACTGGAAATCAGAATAGTATCTGAATGCAATGCAGTACAAAAACATGGGAGGTTGCAATAGTTGAATTTAGTCCCATGAACTCGTCAAGGTCAACATCCTTTGTGGAAGTGCTAAGCACATACCAGATACTTCCACCCAAGCACAGAGGGAACTTCAGTGAAGGAAGACATTTTGTGCATTTCTTTCAGATCAGTACTCGTGAAGGATTGGAATCAGTTCAATGCCCTTCCTCCTTAGCCCAGGGGAACAAACAGAATGCGTATGTTCCTCACCAAAAGCTTGTTGTAGTTACAGATGTATAACTGAAATATGAGCCCCCCATGCAAGCCTTCTCATCTTTTTCTATTATGCAAGGTTCATTTTTATTGAAGCTTAATAAATTAGTGAAGCTCGATGTTCTGGACCATCTATCCAAGTTTACAAAATAAACACATCGAAGCACAACACTTTCAGTTGCACGTATACAAAGCTTTCACTTTGTAAGTATTCATAAGTGTACGTTTCAGCTCATACCTTAATTTCTACTTGCCATGGTTGTATCATTGCTGATTGGGTCTCCCCATGTTGCTTTGTGCATAAAAAACTGCTGGGGATTTGAGGAGGAATCATGAAAGGTAGTCAAATCCAATTGGCTGTGGGCAGAATCTTGTGGAGGTGACATTGGTCGGAGATCCTTTTGCCAACTCTTTTCGAGAAGGCCTGGCACACCTTGTGGCACTGAGACCAGTGGCGAGTCTTCCCCAGGGATCAAAGACCCTATTAAGTAAAATTCTCGATCCCAACAACTGCCAGCCAATTGAGGAGAGGCCGAGTAACAGGTGAGTGATGGCGGAAGGAGTCACAAGTAATTGAGAGGGTAGGGTGTCGGCAGCAATAGGGGTGTGACTCTCCTTCTTGATGCTGGGGCCCTCAATAAGGCACTGAGTGCCTTTGAGCGAGGGACCATCCCTCCTACTTGGATCCCACGAGCAAAATACCAGGTTTTGCTACCGGCGTGGAGATACACCTGCCCACCATTGGATTAATACCAGTGACAGGGTGATGAAATTCAATTGGTGGTGGAGATGTATGTGCATAAATCAGGCTGGAGGTGGAGTCCCCACCAACCATCCTCCAATCTGATTTAATGGCCCACACTCCACCAAACCCACCAAGGAGGTGGGCACATAATTCCACAGCCCTTGGGTGAGATTTTCCTGGAAATTACAAAGGCCAATGTCAGGCTGGAAAAGCAGCATTGAAGCTATTCACAGCAATGGTGGTTTTTTCCACGGTATAGTCCAGGACTTTGGGAATAAAAATCTCAAAGGGTGGTTCCCACAATATATTGCTGGCGGGCTGGCTTCTGATTCACTTGCCCTGCCACCAACTTTTCAGCTGAGGATCATGGTGTTATTTTTTACAGACAGCCCCAGCGCAGAGAAAATAAAGGAGTTCACCCTGGAACCCTATCCCCCTCTCCCTCCACATACTCCTGACACTACCTGGACACTTCCCCTGGCAATGACCCGTGGCACTGCCTGGGTTATGCCAGGTTGCAGTGCCAGTGGCTGGACATGGCATCTCTGCCTGAGTGCTGTGTTCACCTGAGTTCCCCTGAGAGATCCGCTCGCCAGGTGCTTGGGAGACCAGTCGTGATTCCCGCCATTCTGCCATCACCCCAACGTGGATGGATTTTCTGAAAGGGGGGGGGGGGGGGGGTGGGGAAGGGGGGGGGGGGGGGGCTGCTGATTCAGGCGTAGGGACTTCAGAATTATATGTTAATATATTCAAATGATGTTCCCTCATTGAACGTCACTGAGGGGGGTGGGGAGAGGGGAAAATCATGTCATGCATTACACCAACAGAAAATGCACATTTGCAGTTCTTGCAATATGTACCTCTCCTGTCGCCAAATCCACCAACATGATCAGGACCGGAAAATCTCAACCATTATGCCTGTTTAGTTAGTATTTGCTCCAATTTTAGAAGCCAAATCCAAAAGGCTGTTCAATAAAATAGTAAAGTTTTATATTTAAAAATAAATAACAAAAATGCAAATTACTCATGTTTACATTTGCAACCCCATTTCCTTTTCCCCTAAATGCTTTGTCGGAAACAGGATTATTTTTAAAAGCAGAACATTAACCAGCGATTGACATCCTTGTTTGATTTATTCTGGAGCATGATACATTACATACAGTCAGCAATGTGATAATGATTCATTCTCAAAATATCAGTGCATCAGGAAGCTGGCTCCAACCCACCAACTTCCAGGTTAAAGAGAAGAACTTATTTTTGGTTTTCCATTTAATTTTGCAACTACTGTAGATAAAGGCACAATACCACAACAGATCAATGTGCAAGATCTTCTCATGACCAGCATCCAAGATGCCTCTAAATTGTTAGTCTTAGAAAAAGATGTATAAACAGAAGCGTCATAGTCCATTTGCCATGTAAGATTCAAAAAAGTCTGATTAGTACTGCAGTTCTGTTTCAGCCTGCGCATACGCTTCTTCCATTACTTAGCTATCATGTTGACAAGTATCTCAAAACCTCAGTACTTTAGGCTGCCTCTGTACAATCCCCTTGGGAGAAGCAGTTCACCCATTAACATATGCTAATTGCTCAATAAATGCTATTTAAATTCAAATTTAACAATGCATCCATTCATTTCCTTGGTTTCCTGAAATTTGCCAGAGAAAGCAAGACCAAGAAAACAGTACTAATTCAATCAAACTCGAGCAAATGCCACAATAAGCTGGCACAGTGGTTGGCATTGCTGCCTCACAGCGCTTGGTACTGGGTTCAATTCCGGCCTCGGGTACCTGTCTGTGTGGAGTTTGTACGTTCTCCCCACGTCAGCATTGGTTTCTTCCGTGTGCTCTAGTTTCCTCCCACAGTCCAAAGATGTGCGCGTTAGGTTGAATGGTTATGCTAAATTGCCCCTTAGTGTCAGGGAGATTAATAGGGTAAATACATGGGGTTACGGAGTCTGGGTGGGATTGTAGTCAGTGCAGGCTTGATGTGCTGATTGGCCTCTTCTGCACTGTAGGGAATCTCTAATTCTATGAATAAATAATGCACTCAATCAACTTACAACTGCTTTCTTAGCTGATAGCAAGGAAAGTTTTGTTCACAGTACTCTTGTTGAGAGCTTATTTTCTACAATTCGACTATCTGGATAAATGATCCAATGGTGACCTTAGACTGAATCTTCAATGAACACCAATATGACCAGCACCGGTCTGAGCAGCAGCCACTTTTCAAAGACCTGAGGCTAGATGGCAGAGAAGGGAATAACAAGAAAGGTGAAGCTTACAGGCATTACCCATGAAGCAAGCTCTATAGGCTCAGACTGAGTGACCCTGACAGTCTGATGAAAAGAGTTTCAGGGGACCCAGGTTGTAATCTCAGATGCTGGCAGACAGCTGCAGCTTCCTCAATAATGACCGAATCAATGGTGGCGGCATCACCAGCAGCTGTTAAAGTCACCATCCTTCACAAATCTTTGTCCCCTGGAGGCATATCCAGGACCTTGCAGCTGGTGATGCACAAATACTTTAGACAGGTCATCGATGGGTTGTAGGGCCAACAATTGGGGCAACTTTGGCTGCGATGAGGGGTGGATATATGATTGAAGGAGCCTTCAGCAGGCTGAAGATATGCTTCTGGTGATTAGGTAGATCTGGTGGAGCCCTTCAGTGCACACAGCCACAGTCTCCAGAATGGTCAAGAGTGTGGTACTCTTTGCACAACATTGCACAGAGGTAAACTTAGGCCTGCAGAAGAAACAAGGCAAAGAGTTCAAATCTTCCTTAGACAATATACAGAATCATAAACTGGTCCAGCAGGTCATTTGATCCTGTGCTGGCTTTTTCAAATAGAAATTCAACTTGTACCTCTTTGCCCTCTTTTCTTGTATCTCTGAATGTTTTTTCTCCTTCAAGTATTTGTTCAATTCCTTTTTCAAAGAGATTGTTGAATCTATCTTTTGGGGTTTTCCTCTGTCATGCTAGTACTTTTACCAATCGCCTTGGGGGAAATTTTCCCTGGCAAGGGAAGGGATTCCTGTGCATGGTGCGGGGGGGGGGTGTTAAATCCCCTAAAAGCGATATTGTGTTAGAATGCCAACATCATTCCAACTTCTTGGAAATCATTTCTACAGCCCAACACTAAATTCACCTTCAGCTACACTTCTCCACTGTCAGTCTTCACCACAGCATGGAAATAGCTCTAGCACCATTTCACCTCTGATAAGGGAAAAGAAGAGAATTAATACCACGACCAACAGAACTGGCAGCAGCAAGAGGAACACAAGCTGCCTTCTCACCAGGCTTCCTTGCTTGCTGCATGGCAGATGGTTGGATACAGAGAGCCAGCTTGAAGGAGGCAAGACTCAACACAGGGTCTAAATTCAGACAATTAACTATCTCACCATGTCTGAGTGTCAGTGTCTCAGGATACTTGGATTTCCATAGCAGATCCCTGTTGCTATATGTAGCCTCCTGGAAAAAAAACTTCCTTCTCACAGGCAACGCATGCCCTCCTTGTCCAATGCTGAGGGTGAGGGCTTCCTCCACCTAGCAGGGGAAAGTAGAGAGATGCAAGTGTTAATAATGCTGGGAATGTCAGTGCATAGGGTTAGCCACCTGAGTATGTAATGCAGCTAAGCTGTGAAGCTTTACCTGAGGTTCTAGAACCACTTGGTGTACTGTCTCTAGGTTGAAGGGAGCATATGCCAACTGCTGACTTCCTCAGTCACTACCAGCCATGCCTGATTGGTTGGAGAGATTGCATTTTTCCTTCAGTCCATCAGAACCCACAATAGGACCTTCCAGATCAGAGAGGCGGGGGAGTGTGTGTGTGTGATGGGGGGGAGGGGGGTGGTGGGTTGGGATGGGCAGGAATCAATCTTAAATTTTGTGTGTACTTGTTAAGTGAAGGGGGACTAAAGGTGTATTGTTTCATAATCCAATTTTTCCACATTTATTAGATGTTTCTTTTCTTTTAATTAGAACTAATTAGCAGTCCTTGGACTCTGTTCCTCCATATTTTCTAAAAATAATAAAAGTTACAGTCTTTTGAGCTAGAGTTCTATTCTGGGATTTTCCCATCCGGTTATAAAACAGACTGAGATCATAGCACAATTCCCAGGCCCTTGATCCAGGCACTGGGTGTCTTTGATCAAGGGACCATGCCACCCTGCCCAACCACCATGTGGACTGTCATTAGGCCCACCTGGAGCTGGGTTAATCCCAGCAATGGCAGGAAAAGGCCCTTAAGTGATACTTAAATGGCCACTTGAGGATCTTAATTGGCAGCGGGGCAGGAAAGGTGACCATGGGTCTTCCCGCCCAGGACTTAATTTTGGTGGAAGTGTGCCACCTGATGCCTAATTAGATGCCCTTTTCCTCTCCAAACTTGCCACATTCAAAAGCTAAAGATGCCAAACACAAATGTTAAATGTCCAAGTTTGCTGACAATAAAAAGATGGGAAATGAAGTGGCTGGTTGAGTGATTGGACAGGAAGGTAGCAGGTGAAGAATGTTGTGGGGAAATTGAAATTATCCACATTGGTGATAAGAATGGAAAAGCAGACCACTTATGGAAAGGTGAGAGGCCACTAAATGTTTGTTGTCAGATGGATTTGCTGTTCAAATCACTGGAAGTTGACAAGCAGGGAGAGCAAGCAATTAGGAAGGCAAATGGTTTGTTCATCTTAGTTAATCCTGTGCCATCTCCAGCCACGTCGTCTTGGTGCCAGCAAAAGGTTTCCTCCTGTTGCTGGTAAATGTTATCTCCCCCCCCCCCCCCCCCCCCCCATCTGCACTCTGTGCCTAGCAGTGTATCAAGAGAGCCTTAAAGCAGCCTGATTTCATACTGGCTTCCTTTATTGTTTCCAACTTCAGGCTCCTCCAAGTGGTCGGCACGGTGGCATAGTGGTGAGCATTGCTCCCTCACAGCACCAATGACCCAGGTTCAATTCTGGCCTTAGGTCTGTGCTTTCTTCAGTTTCCTCCCAAACTCCAAAGGTGTGCGGGTTAGCCAAGCTAACTTGCCCCTTAGTCGGGGGATTAACTGGATAAGTACATGGCGTTAAGGGGATAGGACCTGGGTGGGATTGTTGTTGGTGCAGGCTCGATAAGCCGAATGGCCTCCTTCTGCACTGTAGGGACTCTATTAAAAAGAAGTACCATCTTTAGATTGGTCCTTTAAATGTTAGAGCTAAGATTACACCATGTGAATTCTCATCATGCCTGCTGTTATTGAATGGACAACAACCCCAGAATTCAAATGATAATGAGGTGGCTGCATTAAAATGTCATGAGCAGACGCACTGAAGTTACTTGCAGGTTTCTCAAGCGATATCAGGTCCTTATATTCCCAATACATCTGAGTAAATACCAGGGCCGATACCTATTTTAAAATTAAATTCATATTGCTCCTTTGTGCACTTGCTTCCCAGCAAGACGTAAAGCGAATAAAATACAGATTTAATCATATCAATGAAATATACTGTTACTTAATTTATAGATTTGTATAATCTTGTTCAATCTCTGCTGGTAATGTGAGATTCAGAATATTAGACGCTATTAATTTGTTAATCTAAAAAGCACTGGGAAGAGGGAGTAATGCCACTTTAAATGCAGTGGAGACTAGTGGGGTCATATAACAGCGTCACTGCTTATAGCAGAGATACCTTTCCTGTTTTGGTTTCATCTCGTATCTGGCTGGAACAGGGAAGGGCATCCTTTTTTCAAAGTGAGACCAGGGTCATTGGAAGTGCAGAGTGATAAAACTTATGAAATAAGCACAGAGTGTAAAAGGTATGCAGAATATGCAACATGGAAAGGAGAGGGAGAGATACAGTGAACCATCTGGTAAATGTAGGTACACAAGTCATGTCTTGCAAATGTAGTCACACATGTGAGCAAATTCTGAAGGCTCACTAGATGGGCAATGAGGCATGAGTTGAACAGGGTTACTATGGTAACTAAAGGATAGTTGATGTAATGAAGAGAAAGTGAAGTTCTTTGTATATTATTTCTGAGCCACTCGTGTTATAAACCACTGAATCTCACAGTGTATATATTTTGATGAGTAGAAAAGAGAACAGTGCCTAAAATCACGTTCCTCAGAAATTAATCTGCAGTTGTCAGTCATCATCTCATTTGGTTGCTGCCGTTGTCAAGGTACTTTTCATGATTAGTCATTGGGCATTAATGTCTGAACAACAACATGCCTACTGTTAAACAGGAACTTAATTTAACAAAGAAAAGCTTGTGCTTATGTGGCAATATAAACTGTTCAATCCACATTCTTTTCATGTCCAGACAACACATTTACTTACTTGGATCTTTACATTATATTCTGTATGACACAAGATTCCCCGTGAATGTGACGTCGTCTGATATATATTACATAAAACAAAAATAAAAATCTGAAAATTAGTTCATCGGCTGAGTCCAATAAGAATTTGCCATCCGATTGTTTTTTTCTGTTGTTTAGATGCACTGGAAAGAATGAGAACATGTTGGCTCAAATCTTCTGATGTCCAGAGCAGTGTAATCTGGACTGGAGTCTGTGCTGTGCTTCAGGACCCTGCAGACCCCCTGGTGCGCGCCCATGTGTTGTAGTTTAAACTTCCGATGGGTTGATTTATGTTCAGTAAAAAGTCTCACAACACCAGATTAAAGTCCAACAGGTTTATTTGGTAGCAAATACCATAAGCTTTCGGAGCTTGCTGCTCCTTCGTCAGATGGAGTGGTCTCTGTTCTCCAACAGTGCACAGACACAGAAATCAAGTTACAGAATACTAATTAGAATGCAAATCTCTACAGCCAGCCAGGTCTTAAAAGGTACAGATAATGTGGTTGGAGGGAACATTAAACACAGGTTAAAGAGATGTGTATTGTCTCCAGACAGAACAGCTGGTGAGATTATGCAAGACCAGGGGCGAGTTGTGGGGGTTACTGATAATGTGACATAAATCCAACATCCCGGTTTAGGCCGTCCTCATGTGTGCGGAACTTGGCTATCAGTTTCTGCTCAGCGACTCTGCGCTGTCGTGTGTCGTGAAGGCCGCCTTGGAGAACGCTTACCTGAAGATCCAAGGCTGAATGCCCGTGACTGCTGAAGTGCTCCCCCACAGGAAGAGAACAGTCTTGCCTGGTGATTGTCGAGCGGTGTTCATTCATCCGTTGTCGTAGCGTCTGCATGGTTTCCCCAATGTACCATGCCTCGGGACATCCTTTCCTGCAGCGTATCAGGTAGACAACGTTGGCCGAGTTGCAAGAGTATGTACCGTGTACCTGGTAGATGGTGTTCTCACGTGAGATGATGGCATCCGTGTCGATGATCCGGCACGTCTTGCAGAGGTTGCTGTGGCAGGGTTGTGTGGTGTCATGGTCACTGTTCTCCTGAAGGCTGGGTAGTTTGCTGCGGACAAAGGTCTGTTTGAGGTTGCGTGGTTGTTTGAAGGCAAGAAGTGGGGGTGTGGGGATGGCCTTGGCGAGATGTTCGTCTTCATCAATGACATGTTGAAGGCTCCGGAGGAGATGCCGTAGCTTCTCCGCTCCGGGGAAGTACTGGACGATGAAGGGTACTCTGTCCACCGTGTCCCGTGTTTGTCTTCTGATAAACCAAATAAACCTGTTGGACTTTAACCTGGTGTTGTGAGACTTCTTACTGTGCTTACCCCAGTCCAACGCCGGCATCTCCACATCTTGATTTATGTTGCCTGGGACATTAAAGTAAATGTCATTTTCGATACAGAGGGCAGGATTTTCCTGTTCCAAGACCGAAAATTCCCGCCCGAGGTCAACAGGTCTTAAAATAGTCCGTCCTACCCACAGCGATTCCTGGTGCCATGTCAGATATCTGGGACTCATTTGGAAACTTACCCTGAATATGTTGCATAGTTTAATCTTTGGCATGACTCAGTGTTTAACCAGCCTAACTGAAATGACCAACATGAACAGCCACCCCTGCCTCCATTACCACCCCCCTCCCACCAAAGAGGACCCTCTCTCCCACTACCACCCCCTTGACCCGGCCAATCTCCCAATGTGACTACACACTCACCCACCCATTGAAAGACTTCAGACCTTTAAAAGCTTGCCTGAATATGGAAGCTGTCATCATAAAATGGGGAATGGGGGGTTCCCTCTTCTTCCATCATCTTCTATGCTCTCCAGGCTTGCCCTGGAAAAGTTGTAGTGGTCTATATCTGCTGCAGCCAGGGTCAGAAGTCTTAGTTCAAAATGCACAACAGAGTTGGGGTGCCTCGCATTGTGCTGACCAAAAGATCTATGCTATTATATATTTTTCAGATTTTTAGCTCAGGATTATGGCATTAATTCTTCAACAAAATCATCCACTTGTGCTTGCTAGCTGCTGTTACTATCACCCTAATGTAACAAAATAATGGTCTGAAGCTTCTGGTTGAAACCCTTTTACATTGGATTTCAGTGTCAGCGACTTGGGCCAGATACGTAGGACTTAACCTGGATACTTACCCTAGAAATGTTGTGGTGGTTAATATCTGGTATAACTCAGTGATTAGCCCGTGTAACTGAACTGAGCACCACAAATATTTCCCCCTGCCCTCAAATCACCCACTTGACCCAACCCCCCCCCTCATCCACTCACCCAATCATTTGCTGTAGACATTTAAATACTTACCTGGATATGGCAGCTACTGTCATAAAAGGTGCACGTCCTTTCTTCATCCATCTTCCTCTGTGCTCATTGGTCTTGACCTGGAGAGGCTATACTGGCCCATGGCCCCTTTCTGTCCCAGCCAGGATTGGAAGTCCCAGTTGAAAATGTGCAATATAGTTGGGGCACAGAAAACTTCATGGGCTGTCTGGAAGATCTTGGCTGTTTTGAGTTTAATGAACAAAGTTAGCATGAACTTGGATTGAGTTGACTTGTAGCATCAGCAAGAAATTTCCTAGTTTTATTTATTTCCAGAAAAGACGCACACATTGTTACATTTGTATGACAATTTAATAGATACAGATTACTCCAGCTTATATCTTTCCTAGACGAAGTAAGTGACTCCAAACTGATAAAAGAATTGCATTTAGATCACCGATATCATCTTAATGATTATGAAGGCCAATTGCCTTCTCACATCTGCAGTTTCCTTACGAAACATGTATTGCCAAATCTTTCTTTGTGGCTGGCAGAAACTTGTGCAACTTCTTTGTCACAATGATGTTATAGACCAGGGGCCAGACTCGCCGACCTTGCCTGCAGCTGGGATTCTCCAGTCCTGCTGCACTGAACGGAGATTTGGCTGAGCGCTAAATTTTCAGTTCTCGCTGGCAGTGGCGATGGGGTGTGGACTGCTGGAGAATTCCAGTCCAGGTGACACAGGCGCATTACAAGTGACCTCATGCATTACAACAGTGACTAGATTTCAAAAAGTACTTCACTGGCTGTAAAGCATTTTGGGACATCCTGAAGTGATGAAAGGTGCTATATAAAAGCAAGCCTTTATTTTTCCTTAAATAAAAACTGCTAAAATGATTACCTTGGCACTGGAGCAGGTATTTATTGCAAAACTATGGGAGATATGTATGCAAATAAAATGGAAAGCTAGCCACTACACTTTCTCTAGCGATGGGGGGGGGGGCGGGCAGGGGGTGGTGGAAACAATTTCTAGTGACAAATATACAAAGAATACTTATTTTAGGGCACAGTTGAAAACAAAGTCAATCTGCTTGTGTTGTCATTTTTTCACTTCCTAAATGTCACATTAGATTCGAGTACTGAAACTAGCCAGTTCCTTCAATCCGCTGAAATAACTACTGAAATAGGAAGTAAAACAAGCAACTAAATATGAACTAAATAATAAGGAGCTTGCTTTGACTAAGTGCACTGATTTAAATTCCTATTTCTGCATTTGAAATAATGCAGATCAATGACTGCTTTTTGTTTAATTCAAGCGTGTATGTTGTTATGACTGCTTAGGCTGCAAGGAAATATTTCTGGTAAAAGATCTCCGAAGGTTCCTTTCTAGATTTCAAAACAGCAGTGTTCAGTAGTTTGGACATCACTTCTTCTATCTGTACAAATTACTCCCTTCATTGAACCATGTAATTCATCCGTGGCAATGTGAATTGAACTTGGTAACCTTCATATAGTTATGGAAAACAGACTATTCCAGATTCCTATATCTTATCCTGGACTCAATCAAATGTGATTGAGCTGAACTGCCAGGGGTTTTCTGTTCAACTCCAGTTATCTGTCACTTTGTTTGAGTATCAGATTCATAAAGTTCAATGGTTAAAGATCAAGTAGATTTCTTTACCATTCGTTGTGTCTTCCTAGAGCAGTGCCAATTCCTCTATGCAATTTATACAGCCAATAATTCTTCTAAACTAAAGGTCAAAGTTAGGGAGCTTCTAGAATCCACTGGACACTAAGCATTTTATTTGATAGTGTGCTATTTCTGTCAGGTATGCAGTCCTCTTGCTGGTGATGAAAAGAAGGTTCCACATCTTCAGTGGCATCCTAACATCTGACTTTTCCTCATCCAGAGAATGGCTGGAGCCATAGTAATCACTGACTTCTTTCCTATGGGCCTTTAATGGTGGGGATCAGCGATCCGGGGGAATGAAAGGGAAACACCCACATCAGCTATTTGAACAGCTTGCCTGTTGAATCGCAGCATCAATGAAAATGGTTCCTGTCCTGGGGATATCCCTTTGCAGTTTTCACGCTGTCCATATAAAAATAGTAATTTCATTGAGACAAGTTAGTAGAAAAATGTAAGAAAGTGAAAATACATAACATTGATAGAGTGCTCTTCTGATCTGAGAGTTAAGACAGATGTTGGGGTTATGTAGAAGTGATATGAAAGTAAGCTTGCAGGGAACAAAAAGACTGACAGTAAGAGTTTCTATAGATACGTGAAGAGAAAGAGGTTGGTGAAGACAAATATAGGTCCCCTACAGACAGAAACAGGGGAATGTATAATAGGGGACAAAGAAATGGCTGAGCAACTGAATACACACTTTGGTTCGGTCTTCACAAAAGAGGACACAAATCAGATGCCAGAAATGTTGGAGAATGCAAGATTTATTGAGAGGAAAGAACTGAGGGACATCAATATTAGTAGAGAAATGGTGCTGGGAAAATTGATGGGATGAAGGCAGATAATCCCCAGGGCCTGATAATCTACATCCCAGAGTACTTAAGGAAATAGCTCTAGAAATAGTGGATGCATTGGTGGTCATCTTCCAGGATTCTATAGACTCGGGAACAGTCCCTGCATGTTGGGGGGTAGCTAATGTCACTCCAATATTCAAAAAGGGAGGGAGAGAGAAAACAGGGAATTATAGACCAATAAGCTTAACATCGGTAGTGGGGAAAATTCTCGAATCCATTATCAAAGACTTTATAGCGGAGCATTTAAAAAGCAGTGGCCGGATCAGACAGAGTCGGAATGGATTTATGAAGTGGAAATCATGCTTGAAAAATCTGTTGGAATTCTTTGAAGATGTAACTAGTAGCATTGACAAGGGGGAGCCAGTCGATGTAGTATATTTGGACTTTCAGAAAGCATTTGACAAAGTCCCACATAAGAGATTATCGTGCAAGATTAAAGTGCATGAGATTGGGGGAAGTGTATTGAGATGGAATGAAAATGGTTGGCAGAGAGGAAACAAAGAGTTGGAATTAATGGGTGCTTTTCAAATTGGCAGGCAGTAACTAGTGCGGTGCCACAGGGATCGGTGCTGGGACCCCAGCTAGTCACAATATATATTAATGATTTGGATGAGGGAATAAAATGTAACAGTTCAAAGTTTGCAGATGATAGCAAGTTGGGTGGGAGGGTGAACTGTGACGCGGATGCAGAGATCCTTCAGAATGATCTGGGCAGGTTGGGTGAGTGGGCAAATTAATGGCAGATGCAGTATAATTTGGATAAATGTGAGGTCATTCACTTTGGAAGCAAAAACAAGAAGGCAGAATACTACCTGAATGACTGTAAATTGGGAGAGGGGAGTGTGCAGCAGGACCTGGGTGTCCTTGTGCACCAGTCACTGTAGGTAAGCATGCAGGTGCAGCAGGTAGTAAAGAAGGTAAATGGTATGTTGGCCTTCATTGTGAGAGGTTTCGAGTACAGGAGCAGGGATGTGTTTTTGTAATTATACAGGGCCTTGGTGAGGCCACACCTAGAATATTGTGTGCAGTTTTGGTCTCCTTTTCTGAGGAAGGATATTCTTGCTCTCGAGGGAGTGCAGCGAAGGTTTACCAGGCTGATTCCGGGGATGGTGGGACTGATGTATGAGGAGAGATTGACTAGGTTAGGATTGTTTTCGCTGGAATTCAGACGAATGAGGGGGATTTCATCGAGACCAATAAAATTCTAACAGGACTAGACAGGGTAGACGCAAGGAGGATGTTCCCGATGGTGGGGGAGTCCAGAACCAGGGGTCACAGTCTGAAGATTCAGGGTAGACCATTTAGGATGGAGGTGAGGAGACATTTCGTCACCCAAAGATTGGTGAGCCTGTGGAATTCATTACCACAGACATCGTTGATGCCAAAACATTGAATGTATTCAAGAGGCAGCTAGATATAGCACTTGGGATGAATGGAATTAAAGCTTATGGGGAAAAAGCAGGATTAGCCTACTGAGTTGGACGATCAGCCATGATTATAATGAATGGCAGAGCAGGCTCAAAGGCCCAAATGGCCTCCTCCTGTTCCTTTCTTCTATGTTTCTATTGCATCTGCTCAATGTAAAACACAATTGTGGAGGACCACAAGACTCGGATGTGGTAAAATATTCACCACTTGTCGTGTGGATGCAGCCACAACACTACACAAGAAACCCAGTTCCATTTAGGCAGACCATTCTGCATGCACAACAGCCTTACCAATGGACCCAATATACACTACCTTTAGTGTGTTATTCTTGCAGAATGTAGTATCTACTGGATGCATTGCAATAAATCTACTGGCTGCCTTGCAATAAAATTGCAATAAAATCTACTGGATGCATTGCAATAAAAGGGCGGCACGGTAGCACAGTGGTTAGCACTGCTGCTTCACAGCTCCAGGGACCTGGGTTCGATTCCCGGCTTGGGTCACTGTCTGTGTGGAGTTTGCACATTCTCCTCGTGTCTGCATGGGTTTCCTCCGGGTGCTCCGGTTTCCTCCCACAGTCCAAAGACGTGCGGGTTAGGTTAATTGGCCATGATAAATTGACCCCTAGTGTCCTGAGATGTGTAGGTTAGAGGGATTAGTGGGTAAATATGTAGGGGTATGGGGGTAGGGCCTGGGTGGGATTGTGGTCGGTGCAGACTCGATGGGCCGAATGGCCTCTTTCTGTACTGTAGGGATTCTATGATGATTCTATTCTATGAAATCACCAAGGTTATTTTGATAGCACCTCCAAGTATATACTACTGCTGCAAAGAAGCAGCCCAGTAAACACAATCACCTTGCAAAAAAAACCTAACAGTGAAGATCTCAAAGAGGAAACCTCCCCATAAGTAGCAGGGAATCAACAAAGAGTGCAGCAGCATCCTGAAGATATGAACATCAACCAATATTGACTGCAACAGACATTAATTGCAATTCCTTTTGGACAACAGATTTTATCTTGACTTCCACATCTGGCTAATCATAACGTTGTCAATATTATTTCCCACCAACTTCCCTCAAAATATATCTCAGTATCTGTACACATACTTCAAAGCTCCCACTTGTGCAACAATGAAAGCAACTTCCAGGCATCTTTACCAAAAGAAATGTCTGGTGAGATTACAACTTTAATATTGTAATAATTTGACTCGTACTTAATTAGTGCATCAACATATCTTTGTGTTTCCTCTTCCTACCAATTCAACTCCAAAGCCTATATCTAATATTTCCCTTTAATGTAACTCGGGGTCACAAGATTGCAAGAATGGCTGACTGTTATATTCTAATAGAAGACTCTTGACCAGAAATGGCCCTCCTCTCATCACACCTAGATTCAAAGATGAACTTAGAGAAGCACCTTCTGCTTCTGTGTAGGTGAGGAACCAGAATCAATACTGAGTTGTCACTGGTCTGCCTCAGATATTAAGACCAATCTGGGTGTGTCCTTCATATTCTGATTGGGTGGGAGGGAACACGTGGGTGAGTGCCAAGCCATTTCTGTGCTGCATAACTGGCCTGACATCCCTTTGTTACTCCTCTACCGTTTCCAAAAAGCAAAAGTTGCAGGGAATTCCAAATGGGAAACTGGGTGCTATCTGAAATGAGGAGAGGGAATGGCAGGGCCACAGTTATTAGCACAAAATCCAGTCTTGAATAATGTGTTTGCAAATCCCTTCAATCTCTTCATTTGGTCTCTTCCCCTTCACCTAACAATGTCGAATATCTCCTTTATCCAGTATGGACATAAACTGGTACAAATGGTAGAAAGTAGGAGTTATAATTTCACCAGACGTTATGGTTTCATATGCATGTGGACAGTAAAGTGGGTGCAATTCTAACTGAACAGAACTCGTGTCCATTTTTTCTCTCCCAGCCATCTGCTTTACAACAGTGCACCAAATGAGCAGGAGCAGAAAATCCAGGCTACATTAGAATAATTAGATAGGATTATAAAACTATCAAATATTCAGTATTTATTTTAATTTTGCAGTATAATAGAATCCAGAACAGTCACGACGGGTTGTATGGTCTTTGTCCTGTGCAGCATTACGAATTAAGAGGAAAATATTTTAAAAGATGCAGTCATTTTCCGCATTGCCTTAAAATTGCTGTATCTGAAAGATTTGTCAATTAGTTTCACTCCATTGAAGCTAAGATCAACTGCTTGACCTTAGTACGTGACACAGTCATAGAAAATGTAGTTGTTGACAACAGAACCATCATAATCCAAATAAATGCAGACAACCACAGTTACTTTCCATACAATATCTTATCTTTTATTTTAACATTTTCATGAAGTGATTGTGATTAGAAAGAAATGTTGAAAATAAAATGTTATCTCATTATAGTAAATTTAGCTTGATCACCTTTAACAAATCTGGAAAATGTGAAATCATTAAACGCACTGTGACAAAATCTTGAGTCAATATCTGAATCATTCAACCAATAACTTATTCTAATTATTTGTTCTATCCTTTAGTAATGGAATAAGATGTCTGTGATAAAGGCAGAAGATATAGTAGATTAATAAACTGATAAATAGTGAAAGGAAGTTAGAAGCTTTGCACATTCAATTTTAGATTAGTCACTGCACCAATGGTGTTCAATTTCCTTCTCTCACACCATATAAGCATATTGCGGGATTTGAAAGGATTTTATGAATCAAAGAACTTGCCTTAGTGCATGTTAGATCCAAAGCCGAATCAGCACGAGACTTTCTCTTGCAAGCTGCCAAATTCTACTTTGTTCTCGTGTTTGGGTAACCTAACTTCAGAATTCACTTGCATTACACTCTCACCATTATTATAAAGCATTGCAAAATTGCTCTGCACCAAAACTGTAGATGTTGTGTGAATGCGCGCTTGAAAGTAAATATAAAACTACATTCAATAGCACGTGGCCTGAGAACCAGGATTTGCTGCTTCTCCCCTCACAGCCCTTATGATTTTACTCCCCATGGCTAACTGGTAGCACTTCCATCTCTTCAGTCAGAAAGTTGTAGGTTCAAGTTCCACTGAAGCACAAAACCCAGATGACACTTCAACACAGTACTGAAGGAGTGATGCCCTGTCAGAGATCTAGGGTGGGAATTTCTGGCCGCGCTCGCCGCAAGGCCAGAAAATCCCACCCGAGGTCAATGGACCATTGCATGGTCTGTGTCCCACCTGCTACTATCCCCATGGTGAGCGGGACTGGAAACTTCCACCCCTCATCTTTTGGCTAAGACGCTAACCCTCTCAGGTGGATGTTAAAGATCCCATGGCACTATTTAGAGAAGACGAGATCAGTTTTCCCAGTGCTCTGGACTAGATTTATCCCTTACCAACATCAGTAAAATAAAATTTCTGGTCAATACCACATTTACATTTGTGGGACTTTTCTGTGTTTGAATTGACTGTTGTATTTCTCGATGTTAGAACAGTGACTACACTTTATTAGTATTGCATTGACTATTGCACTTTGGGATCTGAAAGGCACTATAAAAACGCAAGTCTTTCTTTTCTTCTTCAATTCATTATAATGAGAAGAACAACCTTTGACGAAGGAACATGGAAATGGATTCCGATGAGAAGGTCATCAATCTGAAACATTGGCCAGCATTCTGTTGGGCTGACAGGGGGCTCTTCCACCAGCCTGAAATCAATGTGGAAGCCTCACCATTCTATGCAGGAAACTCCTCCGGAATCAAGCCCTCCAGCCATTATTGTGGTCACTACTAGGACTTCCTGGTATTAAAGAGGAAGTCCTGCCTGTCGAGCGCTGTCAGCCAATCAGAAACCAGCAGGAGCAGTGGCAGCAATGCACCCACCAGAGTTTTAGGGTCACTGAGGCCCCCAAGGTGAAAGGCGAGTGTCCTCCTTGCACCCCATTATAGACAACCCCAACAGGATTTATTGAGTGGCCTTCTGAGGCAGTGGGAAATCTGTGTGCTCAATGAGTCTGGGATTCAGGGGTCCTCTTCTTGGGCCTCAAAGCACCCACTAATGCTCTTGATGCTGCCGAGACTGCTGGAGCTGATGGCCAATCTGATTGACCAGTAGCTCCCAAGGACTGGAGTGAGCTGCCCAGTGAGAGGCAGATGTCCCACAGGTTGCCTGTTTAGCTCACCCACAGCGCATTCTGGCTGCCATCAGGTTGGCAGCTAGACAGTTGGCTCCACACTGACTTTGTTCCTGGGGGTGGAGGGGCAGGAGACAGGTGAATCATCTGCACTCCTGTTAATGCTGCTCCTGTGTACGTTGCAACCATCTAGGTAGTTTCTTAAAAAAATAAGATAAAATCAAACTGTCTGAATAGTTACATTAAAATTCCAGATAGGAAAGGAACAATTAGAAATCTTTCAAAATCAATCCATGTTTTCTGCAGCTCCAGCAGACCATCTCCATCCGGTATGCAGATCTTTGATTATATATAAAGTGGAAACTCTACCCTAAACGTATGGTAATCATTCAATTGCGATTTTTCTTCTGACTTGGAGGCAGAACTTTAGAGGTAGCTTGTGATCTGCAAACTTCCTTCAAAAAATAACAATTACATTCTGATTGACCTCCATTTACATAGCTTTATGGCTTTAAAATAAAGTTTAAGTTTGTTTTATTAGTCACAAGTAGGCTTACATTAACACAGCAATGAAGTTGCTGTGAAAATCCCCTAGTTGCCACACCCCAGCGCCTGTTCAGGTACACTGAGGGAGCGTGGCCAATGCACCTAACCAGCACGTTTTTCAGACTTAGGGAGGAAACAGGAGTACTCGGAGGAAACCAACACAGACACCAGGAGAACATGCACAGACAGTGACCCAAGGCCAGGAATCGAACCTGGGTCTCTGGCGCTGTGAGGCAGCGGTGCTAACCACTGTGCCAAGTGCCACCCACATAGAGAAGTAAACTTCAACACTGACACACCTTTAGCAGCGGAGTTAATGCATTGTGCATTCATAATGCTCGTGAATGGCCACTTAACCAACAGAATTAGTAAAGAGCTACTAGTAACAGTGTGGTGACCCACTGTAATTACATGTGTATGCCTGGACACACCCATGCTGCACCTGGCCCGAGACTCCTCCCTTTCCACCTGAGACTCCTCCCTTCCCACCTGAGCGAGGTATAAAGGTGATGGTTCCTCCTCCTCGCCTCAGTCTGGGCCAGGTTAGCTACAAGGGTGTGCTCCAGTTCTTTGCGAATAAAAGCCTGTTAGTTCACTCACTCGCTGGAGTCCTCATATCGTAATTGATAGTGCATCAATTTTATTCGCAAAGAACTGGAGCACACCCTTGTAGCTAACCTGGCCCAGACTGTATATATTGTATATATTGTATATATCTGTATATATTGTTCCACCCACCCCCGCCGGACTCTTTTTTTAAAGAGGGGGTGAATGTGGCGACCCATTGTAATTACATGTGTATGCCTGTATGCCTGGACACACCCATGCTGCACCTGGCCCGAGACTCCTCCCTTTCCACCTGAGCGAGGTATAAAGGTGATGGTTCCTCCTCCTCGCCTCAGTCTGAGCCAGGTTAGCTACAAGGGCGTGCTCCAGTTCTTTGCGAATAAAAGCCTGTTATTTCACTCACTCGCTGGAGTCCTCGTATCGTAATTGATAGTGCATCAAACAGTATAATTTATCAACAGAGACAACCTTCAAGATATTGAAGCCTGGAAAACGTAATTCCCCATTAACTCAGTAAAATTCTTAACACATCAATTAATTTGCTTTCAGATATTCAAAGTAGATTCATCAGATCACAAATGACACTCAAGGCATAATTTTTCTTTACTGCCTTCCGTTCCTCATGCAGTTTATTATTTTGCAAGGATTAATTGTCTGGCAAACCAGAGGATTGTTAATTAACCTTTATTTTTTGCAGGCTCGAACAATTTATATCCAGAGAACATTTGAACTGTGTTTCAGGGAATGTGTTGAATGAGTAGGAACATTAGTATTTCTCTTGTATAATATTTGCAAAACCCTACTATATTAATATGACATGCTACATGCATTTGTATTATTTTATTTGACAATTGGAGAGAGAGCCATTCTGCGTGAGGACAATGAAATGTTATTACAGAAGTTATATACAAGCAGCCATCCTTAATGGCACTACATTTTGATGATGGTTTATCACCATGATAATCCATTTATCATTAGATTAAATTATCCTAATTAACCAATTTAATAACCAATTGTTATGCAGTAAATCTAATGAGTTTTGTCTTATTTCTGCTGCAAGTTACTTACTGAAAATCAAATATTTATGGAATGATTAAAATAATTTATGCAAAGATTCGCACAAATCTATCAGGAAACACTTCTAACATGACTTAATTAAGACAAAGCACTAAAGTACCAGTCTTATGAGACCCATCATGTAGTCAGATGTCCTAAATGATGATTTAGTTATTCAGAGCAACTCGATTAATACGTCTAATATTACATGGCCTTTACAGATTTGCAATAATTATACTTGTACCTCACCCCCAGGGTGAGGTAAATAAAGATGCAACACGAAAGATGATTACAACGGAGCCTTTCAGCCTGCTTTAATAAAATATGATCTTTTTATTACAGAATACGGAAAGAACTTTGCAAAACTTATTTATTTTAAAAGGTGGTGTCATCTTCTACTGTGTTGTTATCAGTAACGGGTTCAGAGATAAAGCAAAGAAATGGGCAAAGGATATCCTGTGCATGATGTATAACAAAGCTGTAAATATTTTCTGAAATGGATTTCTGATTTCATTATGAACGCATTTAGCATGCGTTATAAAAATATGTCCTCCTTTTATACTCAAAATCTATTTTGCTCATTAATTTTCAGCCCTTTTTTGTTAAGGTCAGGTTCTACAATTGTCAATCATCCTCCAATATCCCATTAAACAGATATTATTCCTGAGTGAATGTTAGCAAGTTAATTAGATTATTAAAGCCAAACCGAATCCTATGCACCTGATACCTTTTGGTTCCAACCCCTGCTGTATGTGTGTGTGTGTGTGCGTGCGTCTGTGTCTGTGTCGGGAAGGGGGTATGGGAAAGCAGGCTTGCTGGACTGTAACATTGATTAAGAATTCTGCATTATTGGATTGGAGATAAATTAACTCATGAGGTCAGGGATTCCACTAAAGAAACATCCCGCCAAACACAATTCTTAATGCTTCAAATCTGACACAAAAGCACAAAATGCTGGAAATACTCAAAAGTTCAGTCAACATTCATGGAGACAACAGACAAGTTTACATTTCAAATGCAGTCCCCACTGGATCTAGATATTTGAAATGAATATCGGCAGTGGGTGAAACAGTAAGTAACCAGGGGGCAGGGGAAAACCATGCCTTAAATAGAGCTGTCACCCTGACTGCAACAGTTAGGAAAGTAATGATACGAATCCAGATGTGCAATGCACATTCTTTCTTTTCTCCATAGAGGAGGCACAGTTCTAAACAATCACTTGTGTGTAGGGGCCAGTCAGGTCATTTAGAATTTTCCTGCTCTTGACTCCAGTTGCACAACTGGAGTCAAGTAAATCCTACTTTAATGGGGCTATTTCACTGCATGTGATCCAACTGATCTCCAATAAAATGGGAAAGCATCAAAGTGGCAGAGCAAGAAAGGAAATTAACAACAATGCCCAAAACTTGATGGCCCGGATTTCCTGATCAGTTGCAGAATGACTTCACCAGTCACAGAATGACTTCACCAGTCACTGGTGGTGCCCATAAAGATCAAGCTCTCTCTCTGCCGTAGATTTCACCTTTCCTCGTGTTAAAGTGAATCTGATACCAAGTCAGGGGGAGTTCTAAGCCTCCAGCAAAAGTGATGTTGTCAAGCAGGGTAAGCTGACAAAGCACACTGAGGAATTTACACAGATAACAAATAATTCTTGATTTTGTTTAAATTTTACAGAGATAAAAAATGGAATGTTCGCATTAGAAGCTAAAATATTGTAAACTCTTAAAAAAAGTTGCAACTATGAAATTGCCTTTATGGAAATATTTGACATTACCCAAATATAACGTTAATTTTTCAAATTCCTAAGAGGTTGTTCAGCAGATGTTTACACCAAATTCCAGATTTCTGCATTTAACTGTGCATGTGCAGGTTCAAGAAATCAATGTCATTTTCACAGGATATTGATGGCAAATACTGTCTGTAATTACAATCATTACAATATATGTGATTCCCTTTGTAATTCACTTCAGTTGAATTATCAAATAAATATTTGCCCAATGAAGACATAGCGACCAGTGTTAAGACCAGAGAAGGTATCAGGGACCAGATCAGAAACTCCGAGCTATATCATGAAATTACCCCAGATCCCAAAGTTTTTTTCCAATTTTGGTATTAGGGTGAGCACAAGGTATTTCACACCTTCACACCTTCTATTTTCTCTTTGGACTGCCATTAGCAGCCTTTCCCCTTGTTTCTGTGGCTATGTCTCATCTTTCATTCCCTCACGCTACTGTATAAATATCTCCCACTTTCTATGCCTTTTAGCTTTGACAAAGGGTCATCTGGACTCGAAACGCCAGCTCTTTTCTCTCCTCACAGATGCTGCCAGACCTGCTGAGATTTTCCAGCATTTTCTCTTTTGGTTACAAGGTATTTCACTTGAGGTATTATTAAACTGACCCACTAGGAAGCTTTTATTAAAATAAACTTTATTTTTAACAACACAGTTAAAATATAACAAAAATAATTAGCATAACTTTTACCAATTGGAAATACTTAAACATGACAAGGTATAATTCCTAACAGCAAGCTATCTCTATAGTTCCAATGTAAGCAGTATCCTTATAGACACAAACCCTTTTCAGAATCAGCACAAAAACAGACATGTTTAGGTGGGTGCTATATTTCCAGCCTTTTAACCCCTCTGGACAGATACAGACAGACACCTGTCTTCTGACTCTCATGCAGCAACCTCCAGTGTAAGATCCACCCCCAAGCAGCAGTATCTCAGAGAAAGAGATGCATTACCTAGCAGATCCCGTCTCAAAATCAAGGGGAAAAAAGACACAGAGAAAGCGAGCCTAACTTCATTCAGTCACATGATTGTATTGTCAATCAACCTAAACAAGCCCTACTCTGTAAAAACCTCAGGGAAAAACACTAAAACAACAGAACAACATTCGTCCAGAATAAAACAGACATTGTAGCAATTAAAATCAATTATGCTGTTGCAGTAACAGTAGAGCTGCCGGATGCAGACAAAATGGCACCGATAATAAAACAAACTGCTAAAACAGATCCTGCACAAAAACATGTCTAAATACATTTCTTAAAGGCACAGTACTGCCACAAAGGACAGGACAAATTGCCATCCCTACATTAATATTTAATTAGAGAGAGATAAGGATGGGAAGATAATATGTAGGACAAGTTGAAGAATTGTCACTACAAATTTCAGTTTGCTATCCAAATGAAAGGAATTTCTGGGAAAACAAAAATGTGAGGATGATTATACTAATGTAGTATGACCATTGGCTATACAACTGAGTTTTCTGCTAGATTTTGCTAGTTTGCTGCTTGAGATTTACCCATTGAAGTGTTCAACTGAATTTTATCAGCCCCCCAGAGATGGGTTGAGAAGTGGGAGGCTTCATAAAAGGGGTCATCGAGCCCTCTGCCAGAAGATATCCTCAGCGGCGGGAACATGAACAGTGTGACTTTCTGCTGACTGGAAGTGAGCAAGCTGTTAAACCAATTAATTGGCCAATTAACAGCTACTTCTTACCCATGCCTGCATTTACCAGTATCGAGACGGGCTCCATCACATGGGGAGAGCGCCAAATAAACCATAGCAGCCTTCCAGTGGGTACCTGGGCTGGGAGTTGGGAGGGGAGAGGGGCTTCCTTAATGACTGATCTGTAGCTGATTGAGGGACTCCCCGGCATCAATAACCATCCCCGTGGCTCCAACATTGTCACTGGACGATTCAACCCTCTGACCTACAGACCTGCTGCTTGGCTCCAGCCAGTTTAAAAAAACATATCCACCCTTCAAGAGCACCCCAACATGGAGGCAGCCTCTTCCTCTATCTCTTCCTACAACTTCAGCAGCAACCACTCACTCACTGAGAAGGCTGTTGTGCTGTCCATCCTCTGATCGAGCCCCTAGCTCTGAAAGGCTGACCACTGTCCTCAAATAGACATCCACAGAGGCTTAGGACCCACTTTTGGTCCCAATGGCAGTCCTACCTTTCTTTTGGATATAATCCAACATATGTGCAACAGGTCTACACTTCCTCGGTGGGTTTAAAAACCCACTACTTATTTAGTGTATTTGGATATTAAGTTTTCAAAACTCATCTTTTAAACATTGATACTTCAGCAGTCAATGAGACTTCTTAAATGTTTAATTTGCTGTTGGAAATATCTAATAAAGAAGTGGACATTTTTTAAACAAGTTAAATTCCTTTGGGAAAAAGGATTATTATTACTTTTTTTCTCTTTCAGTTAAGGAGCTCATTACCTAAAGGCTGAAGTAATTGAACAAACTTAAGGTTTATGAAAGAAGAGAGATTTTACCAGGTTTAAAATTGTATTAGATTATACACTATTGAGAATAAAATCAAAATGATTGAAGTGACTGGCCAACGCAATGTTATTATTCCCGATATCCTCATCAGGAATATATCTTTTGACAGTTTCATTGTAAGTTGACTGTGCTGGGACCAGCCGTGAAGGACAGCCAATGAATCTTTGCCTGAGGGTGAACAAAGTCTATTTCAGAAAATTATTCAAAAAACATGTTAAAAGGAGATGCCAATGATAAAGCTGAATATGATCTGAATATGTTCAAGCAACAAAGTTTTAGGATACTAACCGCAGCATTAATACTTGGCTCGCATCAAAATGTATCACAGACATGGTAAAATCGCTATTTTGTTTATAATTGCGATTGTTTGTTGTTGTGAGTATTCCATTTTAGTACAGCATGTTTCTCATGATAGAAAATTATGATGCCAGCAATGAAGGGAATATAGCTTCATGGTAGACATGCACATACAAGGCCAACATTGTCAATCCAAAGGCAATTGGGGGGTGCTGGGCACAATGTTCTGTTGATCTTCCAGTCTGTGCCAATCCCCCAGCTTGCCTTCACAAAACGTCAAAACCTGTCTTTCATTATTTTACATCAGCGCATCATTACTACCCATCAATGGCTAGAGTCAACAAGAGTCAGCAACCACACTTTACCGCTCCAAGTGAAATTCCATTGTATCCTTGTTGTCAGCCTCACTTTCTTGTTTCATCCACCAGTTTTCCATAAAAGCACATGTTTTTTCAGCAATTATTCTATCATATACAGCCAAACGAGCTGAGCATTGATTATCAAGGTACAGGCACTGAGGGGATCAGCAAGTTCTCGTGTTTCAGTGTTCATTACCGTGCACTGCCACCTCATACAATGGATGGTGCAAATATGTATTGGGTAAAACATTTAAAGCTGTTAGGTGTGCCTTCTGAAGTATTCTCGTGTCTCATTCATGCAGGAGATTGGCAAAGACAGCCACTTTATAAACTTCAGTTCAGTAGCAATCTGGATTTTGCTCTGATTCTAAGGGCACACGGACAATCTACTAAAGGCCACAGTTGCTCTCTCTGCATAAACCATCAATTCCTCATGAATCCGGGCATTGTCGGAAAATAGACTTTGAAGTTAGGTGAACACTTTGATCATATTCTATTCAGTTTCACAATAGTGACTGATGGCCTAACATAGCTGCTGGCTGATGCGTCACTGGAGTCTTCTTCAGACTAATAGCAAGTCTTTAGCTGCTAACAGAAGATGTGACTATATAACCATCACCAGCCTAAAGCTCTGTCAGAATTTGTCACATGAGGAGTGGCGCAGTGGTATTTTCACTGGAATAGTGATCCAGGGTAATGCTCTGGGGACTCAGGTTCGAATCTCACCATGGGATCTGATGGCAAAGAATGTGCAGAGCTCATGGGGAAGTTCCCTTAAGGATTCTGCCTAGCCTTCATGATGGTGTCGTGCAGTTGCCTGCATGAGATGTACACCTGTAAGACCTGTTTGAGTTCCAGAATTTGATGAGAGGGCAGCACATCTGCTGCCATAATGTCTAAGTCTTCCTCATGATCCACCTGACCTGTGGTGGGTGAGAAATCTCTGGAGAGTGTATCAGCCAAATACAGCTCTTTGCCTTGTTTGTAGATGACACTAAGGCAACTTTAGTATCATTTGTTACAGCCATGTAGACACAGTGTGGAGAGACTTCTTTAAGATTGTGATGAGTGGCTGATGATCCATTTCAACTGTTGCAGGACAACCATATCTGAGTCATGAAATTTCTGACAGGCGAAGACGAAAGCAAAGAGTTCCTTTTCAATCTGAGCATAATGAGTTTCAGTGTCAGTGAGGGCCCTTGAAGCAAAGGCCATTGGTCTGTCATTCTAGATGCAGACTGTGCCAAGTGCATGCTGGAAGGTGTCAGCCGATATGAGTACAGGTGCTCAAATTTCAAAGTATTACTCCAATTGCATAAATATTGGTTATAATCTCTTTTAATAAATTCATATTAGTTTCATTAGTTCCTTTTATAAATGCATTCATATTCATGTAATATCCTAACTATGTTAGGTTGTGGATTTTAAACAAAACATTAAAGGATGACGTTTGCACATGTAACTTCAAAGTAACACTCAATAGTTTTATTCTAAGAGTTCTGGCCTGTGCAGAGTACAAACTGATACTTAAACAGTAGCCTGTGCAACCCCCTAATGACATCACTATCAAATCATGTGATCACCCCTTAAAGCAATCATGCAATTACTTAAATATATAACAATAGTTTAATTAGTTTTTAACTCCTCACAGTCCCCCCTTTTGGCCCTTGGCCTAGCATGAAGTAACCAACATTCAAACTTAGAGAGAGGACTATCTGGTACCTTTACTCTCTGCCACATACTGGCCAGTTATCCAGCTTAGAGTCATAGGGATACTGAATCAGAACATCTGTATTAATTGCTCCTTCAATTCATCTGACCTATCATCCTCTAACTCCAGTTGCTAAATCTACCTCCTGAACGCTAACTCTTGTGTGATCAGGTGCAGTAAATTAGGCATGTTAAATATAGAGTCAATATCAGCTGTACTATAACAAGGGCATGGAAGATAATCCAGATCTATGGGTGTATTTCAATGTTTTGAGCCCCAAATCCATAGATCATCCCACCAGGTAGAGGTATCTATTTGTTCAATATCATTCTCTAAGGCTCTGGCTTGTTGTTGGAGCAAATAGTTCATTCTATAAATTCACTGAGCCTGCCTCCGAATTGCAGTCAGATGTTCCGGCAAGAGGAGCATTGCATTGGAGCACGGTCACACGTATTGTGTTAGGTTATTCTTAATGCTTTCTACAACTTGCATATCAACTGTTCCTCACTTATATTTCCACCAGCCTTGCCGCGATTTGTGGGTTGAAACATATGGGGGTGATTCACCCAAACAAATTCTAAGTGTCGAGTTTGCATAAAAACTGGAGTAAATCCTGCTGTTTGTTTCAGCAGGAGTTTCAAAATGAATCTCGCATACTCTGTGCACTGCAGAGTGCCTCAACGTAAATCACTCCAAAAGTCAGTAGGCAGGGCCTATTCCCACTGGAGCGGCTGGCAGCATAGTGCTGAGTGGACCACTGTGCATACGCTGATCTGTCAGTGCCAAGATCGGCGCAGGTGCAGTAGCCCCGCATTGCTGGCCTCCCGATCGCTGGCCAGCTCGATCACTGGCCAGCCCTGTAATCCTGCATCACTGGCCCTGTGAACATGCCCGGGCCAGCCTCAACAACCCCCCCCCCCCCCCCCCCCCCACCCCCCGCCAACACTGGAAGCTCCAACCCACAGCCCCAGCCCCCCCTGGCAGGCAGACCCCCTCCCACCCCAATGCCCAGCCCCGACTGCTGGCCTCCCTCTGCCTATGATCCCAAAGTGCAGAGTGGCAGTGGGACCCCCCCCCATCAATCTCCCTCCAGAGGTCCCACCCCCATTTGGCCCCGCCCTTTTGGCACTGCCTGATGCCTGGTGGTCAGGGCCAAGGTGTCCCCTGGGCATTGGCACTTTGGGCAGTGCCAGGTGGTCCAGACTGGCACTGTCAAGCTAGAAATGCCCAAAGGGGCACCCCTCCATGCCCAACCCTCATGGGGGGGCCTCGATTTCCCTCCTTTACTCCAGCAGGGTCAGGCCGTCAGCTCTTGACTTGTGAGGAACTATAGTAAACCCCGCTGGAGTGAACCACTCCTGGTGGGGGAGCGGGGGAGAGACTAGCGGGCCTGGAGATTTCAGTCCCAGGCCCATTAATGATATTTAAAATAGATTTAAATTAACATTTGCAAAAATTATGCAGCTCTGAGCTGACGACACCAGAAATCCAGCTGCTGGAGACTCGCGGAGGCTGCGGCACCCGGCAGGGAGCCTACGGAATGGCCTCCACTTGCATCTGCCGGCTTGCTGTGCTACAAACGCAGTGCAGAGGGCTGGGAGAATCACCCCCATGATTACATATGATGAACCAATCGTTCCCATTTTCGAAGTTTTACTGCCATGTGACAATGCAATATCTCCCTTCGCCCAGGTACGCGATGTGGGTTGGTTTCTTTGCAGCCTATATGGCTTCCATTGGACAATTCACTGTAACATTAAGCACACACCTTGCCTCTTCTGCTTCATACATCGGATGTGCACACACTACTATATTGCACCCATCTAAAGCTGTGCTAATCATGTTTCCTTTTATCTCTACAGCATATGATGTAACATTATAACGTCTAATGTAATGATTTCCCTTCTCTACCCCAATATGGGAATCATGCATATCACCAATACAGTACATATCAACATTCATCTGTAATAGTATATCCCACTGGAGAATCATCTCTTCCAAAATCATCTGATCTATCTTTGTGGTTGGGCAGCCTCGATTGGGAAAAGCTTCGACTCATCTAGTGAATTGATCAATAATAACCAGACAGTAGTGATTTGACAAAGGATCATCTGGACTCGAAACATCAGCTTTTTTCTCTCCCTACAGATGCTGCCAGACTTGCTGAGATTTTCCAGCATTTTCTCTTTTGGTTTCAGATTCCAGCATCCGCAGTAATTTTCTTTTATTCAGTAGCGATTTCCCTGCCTTGGCAAGAGGTGCCTGTGAAATCTATTTGTATCTGCGCCCAGGGTCCCTGTGGTGTAGGCTGGTGTGACATGCGAACCTTAATGGGTCTGCCTGGGTTATGTTGCACACATGTTCAACACCATTGGCAATACTTGGCTACATCTCTCTCCATTTCCTGCCACGATCAGCCCCCATTTATCCATCCCAACATAGCTTCCTTCCCATGCTGAGGGTTCCTATGGTATAATATAATGAGGCTCTGTTGGATACAGTGGGCTGCTATCACCTTTCCTTCCTTTGGCTAGATTCCATCTGCACCTTTAATTATTCCCTGTTCCTCCCACTGTTCTTTCTCTTCACTCTTAACATTCTGATGTAACTCCACAATATTCACTTCCTCTAGCCCAACTGTCGCCGTGGTTACCTGGTACTCTGGGCTGGTCGCCGCAGCTTCTTTAGTGGCCTCGTTCGCACGTTGGTTACCTAACTCAATGGGGTCTGATATGCCTTGACCTTTATCATAGCTGCCTCAATAGGTAATTTGGCAGCTAGGTTTCTAACTATTGCTTTTTATTGTACATGTCCCCCTCCCGATGTATCATCTCCAAATCCAGGTGACCATACAGCCATGCGCTATCCTAAAAACATACCTACTCTCACTATAAATCATCTCTCACTTTTCTACCTTGCACTATATGGAGAGCTTGCTTTAGCCATCAGTTCTGCCACCTGAGCTGATACGTTGCCTGCCAATTTCCCTGAGTCCTGTCTCTTATCATTGACTACAGCCCATCCAGTCCAGGAAATCCTGCAGGACCCATCCACAAATAGGGACACGTCCATGTTTTGCAATTAATTTTCCTTCATAGCCCCTGGGCCTTTCTTGGCTATCTCCCACAGACAGCCGAGTTCTGCTTTAACAACCTGTTCCTCTCCCTTAACAACATGCCTTCTGCCAGATTGGCTCAAGGGTCACAGATTATTACAACTGACTTGTTCTTTGGAATCAACATGGCTTCCCAGGCAGCCTGCCTGCCTGCTATCTGAGACGGTTCTTAATTTCCCAGTGCTGAGTAGTTCCACTTTCGTGTGTTTTGTACACAATACAAGCTCTCCTTTCATTTCTATGGCCTCATTGGCTGTTACTGCCCAGAATGTGCAATCGATTGCTGCTATGCATCGAGGCATTCCACTTGCTACAGGCAATTGCTTTGTTGAAAAATACCCCATAGGTCTCATCCAACCTCCATGTTCCTGGGCTAGCACTGCACTATAGAATCCTCATTCATTGTACATTTATAGGTTACCATACATAGTAACCCCAAGGCTGGCACTCGGTTGATTGCCAGTTTCAAGGCTGTGTAGACTAGCTCTTTCTCCTCACCCCTTTCCATATGATCCAGTGATTCCTTTCTCCCCTTTAATTAATTAACAGTAAATTCGCCAAGGAGAGGCAGAGGCACAATGGTATTGTCACTGGACTAGTAATCCAGAGACCTAGGCTAATGCTCTAGGGACCCAGGTTCAAATACTAAAATGGCAGATGGTGAAATTTGAATTCCATAAAAATCTGGAATTAAAAAAAGTCTGATGATGACCATGAAACCATTGTCGCTTGCCGTAAAAACCCACCTGGTTCACTAATGCCCTGTAGAGAAAGAAATTTGTCATCCTTACCTGATCCGGCCTACATGTGACTCCAGATCCACAGCAATGTTGGTTGACTCTTAAATGTCCTTGGGAATGGGCAATAAATGCTGGCCTAACCAGTGACACCCACATCCAGTGAACAAATTAAAAAAAAATTCCTTCTGGAACTTTTCAAAACTATCCACAATATTTTTATCAAAGACGAGTGGGCCGATGCAGCAAGTCCTTGTACCATACTATCTTGTACCATGTTCCTGACACCATGTAGAAAGTTGTGGCTTCCTAAAATCACTGACATCAAGGACTTCCAACAAAAGGTAGTTTATTGCTAGGTTCAACAGCTACAACTGTGCTCTGTCCAAGATCCTGCTTTCCCGCCATGTGACCTCTTATGTAGCCACGTCATCGAGTTCTCATGTGACCACTCGGTCTACATGAACAACTTCACGTTTTCCCTCATGATACTCCCATCTGCCAGATTTTTGCCCACTTGCTCAACCCAACTATCTGCAACTTCCTTATGTCTACTTCACAACATACTTTCCTACCTAACTTCGTCATCTGCAACTTTAGCTATCATTTCATTCCCCTCATCTAAGTCATTGATGTAAATTGCAAAAGGTTGAGGCCCCAACACAGACCCCTGCAGAACTGTGAATGGAACAGTGCTCAGTACTCATGCATTTGAAACAATGAACAACAAAACATTCTTCCAATGAAGGAGAAAACTCCATCTTCTCTCCCTACAGATGCTGCCAGTCCTACTGAGTTTTTCCAGCATTTTCTGTTATTGTTTCAGATTCCAGCATCCAAAGTAGTTTGCTTATTTTAAGCAATGAAGGAATTGCTTTAGCATTAGATTGGCTTGATTTCTAGTACATAAATGGTCATTGAACTCAGAGTCAATAGTTTTCATGTCCCTTAAGAACTCACTGCTAAACAAAGAAGATGATCTTAGGATTGTGCAGACCTTATTTAGAAAATTACATCTGTGGAGGATTACCAGAATATGCTGCTGCAAGATTCTTAAAATGTTATTATGTTTTTCTCACAGCTCTAAGTAACAAACAAAAAGACAATTGAAAAGAAAAAGACAGTTTGAACTACTTTAGATCAGAGATATCAAAATAAATCTGGCATTCCCTATATATTCCCTGTATAGCAGAGGCAGAGGGTACCATAAACGATAAGCTGTCTCCTTTCAAGAAAATGGATGGGCAAAAAAGAGGGAAAGAAATGGAGTACAAGTGATTAATTATTATAATATTTGTTTAGTTTCCATATTTGACATAGGACTGCTGTCAGTGCCAGCATAAGCTTTACTTATTATTCATTGTTAATACCTTTCACATAGCATCTTTGGATAATGTTATATGGGCCTAATTTTCGGCAAGTGTTTGTCGGAACAGCAACAGTTTAATATCCATTTATCATTTAATTGTTTAGAGTTTTATCCAATTCTGATTCCATCAAGGCATCCACCTTCCCTATCAGAAACTCCATCTTCGAAAACTAGGGGGAAAGAGAGTCCTTTCCAATCAAATCATTGACAATGCCTCAATTTGGGCCATGTGCTAATCTGTCCAATTCTGCAAGGGTAAATTTACATTAGATGTCTTTGTCCTTGCGACCATTTCAGATTAGGAGAACAGGAGGAGAGGCAAGTCTTTTGTATTGTGGAGATGAGGGAAAAGGCAAATGATGGTCGAATGTACCTTAAAGTTGCAGATTATCCACAGGGTATAACAAAGCAGCTAGTTGGTTTTGAAACCACATTCGATAACTATCTACAGTAGTGCAAATTGGTACTGGAAAGAAATGATGACCTGCCAGTTCTGTAATTTATTCAGCGAAGAGACAGAATTTAAATACTCTCTGGTTTCTAACATTCTTTAATTGTAGGTTTCTTACTTGATTAATTCATCAGTCAAAACCAAAACTGAAAGTCTGCTGAGAATCAGATAGTTGTAGCTTCAAGGAACAATTGTGGTGGAGATAACAACTCCAACGGGAGTCACTTTAATAGACACTTTGTGTTTGAGATATTTTCTTTTGTTGAGTTTTTGCGCTTTATTAGTTTAAAATAAGTTCAAATATACACATTTGCTGGCCTGTACTGAGTTAGCAACCATCTTCTTTTTGACTGCGGGTGCTGGTACTGTTAGTCAGGTGCACCAAAACTACGAAGAATTGGAAGGGTGGACCTTGGGATGGGGAGCTTTCATAAATGTATGACCAATGAGATAGTCAACACCCCGGGGGTCTACCTGCCTTTATCTTCTATTATATTTCTTGGTCATGGACTATGTTCCCTCCCCACTCTGCTGTAATCAATCACACATCCTCCATATATATTGTTTGTTACTCTAGATTTTTCATTACTCTAAATTTTTCATTACCACCACTTTTTCCCTCACGCGCTCACCATTTCTTCCATTTAAAGACCTTCAGTGATTCATTTAAATCAGTGATCAGTCATGAGAATTAGAGATAGATATTAAATGCCAGTCTTGCCAACAACACCCACAGTCCATGAACAAATAGAAAAAAAATCACTTGTGTGGCCCTCTGTAAATACAGAGTATATTAAGCTAGAATGAATCAATAAAGAACTATTTCAAGTGTAGAGTAAACACAAGTGAACAGAATTGTGTTGGTTCAATGTAAAGCAAATGGTGTTACATTATCACCCTCTAGTGAGCAAAACAGGGATACACCTATATAGCAATGTATTCGAAATTATACTGGAGTCCTAATCTATACAGTATACCTTGCAGCCAAACCATGAATAAATGAGTTGTTTCACATGTTCGCAAATAATGTGACAGCTAACCAAAACTATAGATGCATAACAAATTCTCAAGGGCGGCACAGTGGTTAGCACTGCTGCCTCACAGCACCAGGGACCCGGGTTTGATTCCCGGCTTGCATCACAGTCTGTGTGGAGTTTGCACATTCTCCCGTGTCTGCGTGAGTTTCCTCCGGTTTCCTCCCACAGTCCAAAGATGTGTGGATTAGGTTGATTTACCATGCTAAATTGACCCTAGTGTCAGGGGGATTTGCAGGGTAAATATAGAGAGGTTATGGGAATAGGACCTGGGTGGGATTGTTGCCGGTGCAGACTCGATTGACCGAATGGTCTCCTTCTGCACTGTCGGGATTCAATGGTTTCTAGCTGCTATATCTTCTTTTGAAAAGAAAGAATTACATTTACAGCAAAAAACAGTTTAGCTCCGTGGTTCAATAGATTCTAGCTAAGTAGAAGAGATAATGGATTGCAGGAGATCAATCTTTGAAGGACAGTCCTCATCTAAGTTTCTAATTACTTTTTTGAACTAAGTACCCCGGTCGATAATTGCCATAGTAACATGGCCAATCTTCACTCAAAGCTCCCCAAAGCCCCTAGAAATCATAGAATCATACAGTGCAAAGAGGTCCTTCGACCCATCAAGTCTGCACTGACACCCGAGAAACACCTGAACTTCCACCTAATCCCATCATCAAGTACTTGGCCCATAGCCTTGAAAGTTGAAATGGCCTACTTATTCAGCAACCCGAAAATGAATGGGAGGCCCAGTGACCTTCAGTAGGATTGGAAACAATGAATTTGAAACAAAAAAGTTTTTTTTTACTCTAGAACACTCAGAATGTCAGTCATCACCTGTAAATACTTAATCAGAAATCTGAAACATTAACTTCTCTGTTCTCTTCAATTTTGCTAACCGACCTGCAGAATGTTTCCAACATTTTCTGTCTGTAAATCAACTTTTAGTTTTGTTTTGGAATTTGTTCTCCGCAGCAACTAAATCAGGAAAATCCTTCTCTCCTTCCAAAGGCAATCTGAAGAACAGTTCCAGGAGATAAATAGGACTGTGATGAGGTACGTTACCCAACTGTCTTTTCTATACACTGAATTGACTGCCTAGATTCTTTGCTCAAGACCCTGGGATGAACATTCAACCAATGAGCTTCTGACTCAAGAGCTGAGAGAGCCACCATAGAACAAGCTGCAAAATAATGGTCAAATGGTTTACTTTTCTCTCATATTTATTTATTCTGCCTCGATGTCAACTTTAAAAAGTATAGTACCAAGAGTCTTCAGTCTTGGATGAGTTAAAGGAAATTTCTGCTAATTTTTATGTCAATATTTAGACAATTACCATTTCTATAAATATTCATAATAGATTCATAGATGTTTACAGCACAGTAGGAGGCCATTCGACCCAACATGTTCACGCTGGTCAACAAAGATATAATTATATTAATCCCATTTTCCAGCACTTGGCCAATAGCTTGGAGGTTATGGCAGCACAAGTGAATATCTAAATACTTCTTAAATGTTACCAGAGTTTCTGACTCAACCATCTTTTCAGGCAGTGAGTTCGAGACTTCCACCACCCTCTGAGTGAAATAGTTTCTCCTCAACTCCCCTCTTTGCCTTCTACTTCTTACCTGAAATCTGTACCCCTTGGTTTTTGACCCCTCTACTAATGGAAAAAGCACCCCTCATAATCTTATAAACTACTATCAGATCCCCTCTCAAACTTCTCTGCTCCAAAGAAAACAGCCCCAGCCTATACAATCTTTCCTCATAGCTTAGACCCTCCAGTATCCTGGTAAATCTCCTCTACACCATCCCCAGTGCAATCACATCCTTCCGATAACGTGGTGACCAGAACTGCACACATACTCCAGTTGTGTCCTTACCAGCATTTTATACAGTTCCAGCATGGCATCCCTGCTCTTGTATTCAGTAAGAGTTTTAACAACATCAGGTTAAAGTCCAACAGGTTTATTTGGTAGCAAATGCCATTAGCTTTCGGAGCACTGCTCCTTCGTCAGATGGAGTGGATATCTGCTCTCAAACAGGGCATACAGAGACACAAAATCAAGTTACAGAATACTGATTAGAATGCGAATCTCTACAGCCAACCAGGTCTTAAAGATACAGACAATGTGAGTGGAGGGAGCATTAAGCACAGGTTAAAGAGATGTGTATTGTCTCCAGACAGGACAGCCAGTGAGATGCTACAAGTCCAGGAGGCAAGCTGTGGGGGTTACTGACAATGTGACATAAACCCAAGATTCCGGTTCAGGCTGTCCTCATGTGTGCGGAACTTGGCTATCAGTTTCTGCTCAGCAACTCTGCGCTGTCGTGTGTCGTGAAGGCCGCTTTGGAGAACGCTTACCCGAAGATCAGAGGCTGAATGCCCGTGACCGCTGAAGTGCTCCACCACAGGAAGAGAACAGTCTTGCCTGGTGATTGTCGAGCGGTGTTCATTCATCTGTTGTCGTAGCGTCTGCATGGTTTCCCCAATGTACCATGCCTCAGGACATCCTTTCCTGCAGCGTATCAGGTAGACAACGTTGGCCGAGTTGCAAGAGTAGGTACCATGTACTTGGTAGATGGTGTTCTCACGTGCGATGATGGCATCCATGTCGATGATCCGGCACGTCTTGCAGAGGTTGCTGTGGCAGGGTTGTGTGGTGTCGTGGTCATTGTTCTCCTGAAGGCTGGGTAGTTTGCTGCGGACAATGGCCTGTTTGAGGTTGTGCGGTTATTTGAAGGCAAGATTTGGAGGTGTAGGGATGGCCTTGGCGAGATGTTCGTCTTCATCAATGACATGTTGAAGGCTCTGGAAGAGATGCCGTAGCTTCTCCGCTCTGGGGAAGTACTGGACGACGAAGGGTACTCTGTCCACCGTGTCCCGTGTTTGTCTTCTGAGGAGGTCGGTGCAGTTTTTCGCTGTGGCGCTTCGGAACTGTCGATCGATGAGTCGAACGCCATATCCTGTTCTTATGAGGGCATCTTTCAGTGTCTGGAGGTGTCTGTTGCGATCCTCCTCATCCGAGCAGATCCTGTGTATACGGAGGGCTTGTCCGTAGGGGATGGCTTCTTTAACGTGTTTCGGGTGGAAGCTGGAGAAGTGGAGCATCGTGAGGTTATCCGTGGGCTTGCGGTACAGTGAGGTGCTGAGGTGACCGTCCTTAATGGAGATGCGTGTGTCCAAGAATGCAACTGATTCCAGAGAGTAGTCCATGGTGAGTCTGATGGTGGGATGGAACTTGTTGATGTCATCATACAGTTGTTTCAGTGATTGTTCACCATGAGTCCAAAGGAAGAAAATTTCATCGATGTATCTATTGTATAGCACCGGTTGAAGGTTCTGTGCGGTGAAGAAGTCTTGTTCGAACCTGTGCATAAAGATGTTGGCATATTGAGGTGCGAATTTGGTCCCCATGGCTGTTGTGTGTCTGGATGAAGAACTGGTTGTTGAAGGTGAAGACATTGTGGTCCAGGATGAAGCGGATGAGTTGTAAAATTGCATCTGGAAACTGGCAGTTGTCAGCGTTGAGTACTGAGGCCGTTGCAGCAATGCCATTGTATTCAGTGCCATGGCTAATAAAGGCAAGTATCCCATGTGCCTTCTTAACCACCTTATCTAACTGCCCTGCCACCTTCAGGGATCTGTGGATATGAACTCCAATGTCCCTTTGACCTTCAGTACTTTCCAGGATCCTACTGTTCATAGTACAATCCTTTGCCTTGTTTGCCCTCCCCAAGTGCATTACATCACACTTTTCCGGAAAGAACTCCATTTGCCACTAGTCTGCCCACTTGACCAGTCGATTGATATCCTCCTGCAGTCTACAGCTATCCCCCTCACTATTTACCACCCTACCAATTTCATGTCATCTGCAAACATCTTGATCATATCCCTCTAAATTTAAGTCCAAATCATTAATGCACACCTCAAAAGGCAAGGGTCCCAGCACTGAACCCTGCTGGAAACAGGCTTCCAGTCACAGAAACATCCCTCTACCTACACCCTCTGCTTCCAACCTCTCAGCCAATTTTGGATCCAATGTGCCACTTTGCCTTGGATCCCATGGGCCCTTACTTTCTTGTTCCGTCTGCCATGAGGGATCTTATCAAAAGCTTTGCTAAAAGTCCAAATAGACCACATTAAATGCATTATCCTCATCAACACTCCTGGCTACCTCCTCAAATAATGCAATTAAATTTGTCAAACATGACCTTCCCTTAACAAATCTCTGCTGACTATCCCTGTTAAATCCAAGTATCTACTCATAAAAACAAAATGAGAATGAGGCTCTCATATTCCAGCAGTTCAAAAACAATCAAAACTTCTAATAATTCATATAAATGTCAAGGTCGAACAGGAAAAGTTGTTTCTAGGCATTTATTGATCCAAGCATCTTTAAATTGTCCGTGATATTGTACATGATCTTATTCTTATTGATTTTCTATGTCATATTAAAAATAACTAAGGTACTCTTTTCTTCCAATACAAACACTATTCCCCCCCTCACATCCACTGAAACTCAAGGTAAAATGTACAAATAGACGTATTGAAGGAAAAGTAATCTACACTTAGCGATGAGTAGGAAAGATTGCACATCAGCTTCTCACCTTCTTTGATGCTTATAGCACAAGTAAATAATCCATCTACTTACCATATAAAAACTTTCTCAACATTCAGTGTTTAAATGAACACCGAAAGTTCCAGATTAATTTGAGTTTATCCACACCAGAAAAGTAGTTGGATCACATCCAACCTATTGCTCTCACTATTGGACAGTTAGGGGAGGGTAAAGCAAGGAGATGGAGTCATAGGGTCATAGAGTCATAGAGGTTTACAGCATGGAAACAGGCCCTTCGGCCCAACTTGTCCATGCCACCCTTATTTTTTTTTTAAAACCCCTAAGCTAATCCCAATTGCCCGCATTTGGCCCATATCCCTCTATACCCATCGTACCCATGTAACTATCTAAATGCTTTTTAAAAGATAAAATTGTACCTGCCTCTACTACTACCTCTGGCTGCTTGTTCCAGACACTCACCACCCTCTGTGTGAAAAAATTGCCTCTCTGTGTAACTGGTGTAATCAGCAAGTTTGCGGATGACACGAAGATGGCTGGACTTGCGGATAGCGAAGAGCATTGTCGGGCAATACAGCAGGATATAGATAGGCTGGAAAATTGGGCGGAGAGGTGGCAGATGGAGTTTAATCCGGATAAATGCGAAGTGATGCATTTTGGAAGAAATAATGTAGGGAGGAGTTATACAATAAATGGCAGAGTCATCAGGAGTATAGAAACACAGAGGGACCTAGGTGTGCAAGTCCACAAATCCTTGAAGGTGGCAACACAGGTGGAGAAGGTGGTGAAGAAGGCATATGGTATGCTTGCCTTTATAGGACGGGGTATAGAGTATAAAAGCTGGAGTCTGATGATGCAGCTGTATAGAACGCTGGTTAGGCCACATTTGGAGTACTGCGTCCAGTTCTGGTCGCCGCACTTCCAGAAGGACGTGGAGGCGTTAGAGAGAGTGCAGAGAAGGTTTACCAGGATGTTGCCTGGTATGGAGGGTCTTAGCTATGAGGAGTGATTGGGTAAACTGGGTTGTTCTCCCTGGAAAGACGGAGAATGAGGGGAGATCTAATAGAGGTGTACAAGATTATGAAGGGGATAGATAGGGTGAACGGTGGGAAGCTTTTTCCCAGATCAGAAGTGACGTTCACGAGGGGTCACGGGCTCAAGGTGAGAGGGGCGAAGTATAACTCAGATATTAGAGGGATGTTTTTTACACAGAGGGTGGTGGGGGCCTGGAATGCGCTGCCAAGTAGGGTGGTGGAGGCAGGCACGCTGACATCGTTTAAGACTTACCTGGATAGTCACATGAGCAGCCTGGGAATGGAGGGATACAAACGATTGGTCTAGTTGGACCAAGGAGCGGCACAGGCTTGGAGGGCCGAAGGGCCTGTTTCCTGTGCTGTACTGTTCTTTGTTCTTTGTTCTGGACACTTTTGTATCTCTCCCCTCTCATCTTAAACCTATGAATTTTAGACTCCCCTACCTTTGGGAAAAGATATTGATTATCTACCTTGTCTATGCCCCTCATTATTTTATAGACCTCTATAAGGTCACCCCTCAGCCTCCTACGCTCCAGAGAAAAAAGTCCCAGTCTATTCAGCCTCTCCTTATAACTCAATCCATCAAGTCCTGGTAGCATCCTAGTAAATCTTTTCTGCACTCTTTCTAGTTTAATAATATCCTTTCTCTAATAGGGTGACCAGAATTGCACACAGTATTCCAAGTGTGGCCTTACCAATGTCTTGTACAACTTCAACAAGATGTCCCAACTCCTTTATTCAATGTTTTGACCGTTGAAACCAAGCATGCCGAATGCCTTCTTCACCACTCTGTCCACCTGTGACTCCACTTTCAAGGAGCTATGAACATGTACCCCTAGATCTCTTTGTTCTGTAACTCTCCCCAATGCCCTAACTGACTAAGTCCTGCCCTGGTTCAATCTACCAAAATGCATTACCTCGCATTTGTCTAAATTAAACTCCATCTGCCATTCATCAGCCCACTGACCCAATTGATCAAGATCCCGCTGCAATTGGAGATAACCTTCCTCACTGTCCACCATGCCACCAATCTTGGTGTCATCTGCAAACTTACTAACCATGCCCCCTATATTCTCATCCAAATCATTAATATAAATGACAAATAACAGTGGGCCCAGCACTGATCCCTGAGGCACACCGCTGGTCACAGGCCTCCAGTTTGAAAAACAATTCTCTACAACCACCCTCTGGCTTCTGTCAAGAAGCCAATTTTGTATCCATTTAGATACCTCACCCTGGATCCCGTGAGATTTAACTTTATGCAACAAACTACCATGCGGTACCTTGTCAAAGGCCTTGCTAACATCAACTGCACTGCCCTCATCTACCTTCTTGGTTACCCCTTCAAAAAACTCAATTAAATTTGTGAGACATGATTTTCCACTCACAAAGCAATGCTGACTGTCCCTAATCAGTCCTGGCATCTCTAAATGCCTGTAGATCCTGTCTCTCAAAATCCCTTCCAACAATTTACCCATGGTTATAAGGTAAGTTATAAGGTCATAAGGTAAACTTGAAAAATATGCAACAGAAATCAGCTTATTACAATTCAGAAACAATTCCTTCCCCATGAAGAATCTGTATTTGTTGACATTGAACGTGGACAGTGTGGTGAACCATCGTTGGTTCCCACTGGATAGTGCTGAGCCTGGGGCTGGCCAGTACTACAAGGATGTACATATGTTACTGTTGGATTGTGCTATTGGGGTTAGGGTGGGGTTGTTACACCTTTGTACTGTAGTGTTGTGGCACATCCCAGTCGGGCTCCGCCTCCTGGGAGAGGTATAAGAGTCCCTGCTCTGGCCGGGACCCCTTCAGTCTGGGATAGTGTATATAAGTTCTGGTAGCTTCGTTAACAGTAAATAAAAGCCTTTCATTTACTGAGCTTCAAGCCTCGTGTCTGAATAGCGCATCAGACAGATTCCATTCTAATGTTCTTGCAAAAGAGCAAATAAATAACTTATCGACGTAAATTGTTCAAATTCACATGAGGAATAAAGTACTAGGGAGTTGCTGGCGTCTGCAGAATTCTTCACAATTCTTCCACTCAGTTTTGGTTTTACCAAAGCAAACAAAAGTGCTGTAATCAATGTTCAAAATTGATCTTTTGCAATATTTTATTCGACAAATAGCACTTTTAATGTCAATTCTCCAAAGATAGGGAATACTTAATTTTCAAATATAGGATGGTTGGCTGGCTTTGTTTCACTCTTATCTCTGTCCCATTTCACTTCCCAACTTCTGATTCCAGTTTCTGTGTCCACACTTCTATTGCCACCAGTCTTTTTTACCCCCACTTGCCTGTTGTTCTCTTTTATCAGTCAACTCTCTCAGTCCATGAAGGGAGCGAGAGCAAGATACAGAAGCTGACAGGAGGAAAAGATGTACAGATGGAGCATAGATTGGAAGCAAAGATTCTGGTCTCAAAGCCAACTCAGATTCACGTTAATAACTAACCAGAGCCAGCTGCCAAATTATTTTGATATTTTTCAATGTTAGAAAAGAAGACATTTCTCCATCATTTCTTTCCTCACTTTACAAATCTTACATGTATTAAGATACCCAGATCCCTCTGCATCTCAGAGGTCTGTGATCTCTTACCATTTAGAAAATATGCTTCTCTTTTATTCTTCCTGCCAAAATTGATAACTTCATAATTTCCCACATTATACTCCATTTGTCAACTCACTTAACCTATCTATATCTTTTTGCAGCCTCCTGATGTCCTCCTCAATGTGGTGTTTTTCCAATCGTAATCCTTAATCTCAAGTCAACAGGATATGGCATGCCTCTAAACTAACTTCCCTCAACTTCAGCCAGAGTCATAGACCATTGGCCATGTAATTTGGGTCCATACAATCCAACTAGCCCCCCACTGGACGGAAGAAAGCCAGCCAAGAGTGTTACCTTCTTCCCAATAGCCTAAAATCCAATTATTTTTTATCTAGAATGTAATTTCCCAGACATTGTAACAGTCCAGGTGAGAAAGCCTAAGAAATTATTCCCCTACCAAAAGGAAGAGAAGTTGAGTTCGTGGAGTGGTTGATGGGACAATTTAAGTTTTAAGTAAACATAAATTAAATATAATGAAAAAGCATTCAACTTGTTGGTTATAGAATCCCCACAGTGTAGAAAGAGGCCATTCGGCCCATTGAGTCTGCACCTACCCTTTGAAAGAGCATCCCATCCAGGTACTCCCCTCCCTGCAACCTCACTTATTTACCATGGCTAATCCCTCTAACCTGCACATCTTTGAACTGCGGGAGGAAACCGGAGCACCTGGAGGAAACCCATGGAGACACGAGGAGAACGTGCAAACTCCACACAGACAGTGACCCAAGGTCAGAATCGAACCTGGGTCCCTGGCGCGGTGAGGCAGCAGTGCCAACCACTGTGCCACTGTACCACCCAAAAAATTTAAATTGCAACATTTATATATCTCAAAAAGATAACTGATTCTTATTTCTATGAGATTCTCAAACATCAACTTCTAAATACAAACACTAGACTTTAAAAGGGAACTTGGAAATCTATCAAATATCAAATTAATATCACCTTGATGCCCGAGTGTGAGATTTGTTAGGTTTAAGGTAGATCTCTTGTGGAGGTGACCACTACCACACTTGCCTAATGAAGCCTAATAATTTAGCTTACGTGGAAATGTTTCTAATAAACTTTTTGGTGTTGTTTAATTAAGAGGTGGGATGGAAGATGGTCATTCGTTCAATATTAGACCACCCCGACTCATTATCCCATATTAAGTAAGATGACCTTCCTATAATAATTAGTCTGCCCATTTAATTTCGAAGAAATGTTTTTCAGAATTTATTCTTGAATAGCTAGGGTTGAGTAATGGTCATGTTGGTCAAAGACTTGGTCAACGTATTGCATCCAGTCTGATAATAAGACTTGGGACTGAATGTTCCTTTATCAGACCATGGTTTTACTTATCCAAACTAGCATTATACTTTAGTGCGAGTTGCCATTGTAAGGGCCACTGAGAGAGTGGCTTCTAGCTTTGTGTAATCTTTATCTGCAATGTCACATTGGCATGAAGAGTATTGACCATGTTTGTGCTCAGTCAATTTTACTCTTAGAAAATGCAGCTTGCTCTATGTTTTACTGAAAAGTAATTTTTAAATTAATTTCTGGTGTCTGTCTCATATTATTGCCTTTATTGTTTTACATCACAATTTACTTGCGTACCTATCTTTGTGTCAACAGCAAATTTAGCAACCATCCCAATCAATATCTTCATCCACAGTTGAGGTCCAAGCACTGATCCCTGTGGCACACCACTCATTACATCTTTCCAACTTGAAAAATGCCTATTTATACCCACTCTCTGCTTAGTGTTAGCCAGCCAATCTTCTATCCATGCCAATATGTTACCCCCTAAACCATGGCTTCTATTTTCTGCAATAACCTGTGATATGCCACTTTATCAAATATCTTCTGGGAATCTAAGTACAGTACATCCACCGGTTCTCCTTTATCCACAGCATATGTTATGGATGTTTATGCACAGCTTTAAAAGCATTTAGACAGTTACATGTGTAAGATGGCTATAGAAGGATATGGGCCAAAAGTGGGCAATTGGGACGAGCTTAGGGGTTAAAAAAGAGGCGGCAAGGACAAGTTGGGCCGAAGGGCCTGTTTCCATGCTGTAAACCTCTATGACTCTATGTTACTTCCACAAAGAATCCCAATAAGTTGGTTCCACATGATTTTGCTTTCACAAAACCATGTTGACTCTGCCAGATTACCTTAAACTTATCCAGATGCACTGCTATCACTTCTTCAATAATAACTTAACATTTTTCATTTGACAGATGTTAAGCTAACTGGCCTCCCACTGTGGCAGCTGGTGGAATTTAAATTCAATGAATAAATCTGAAATTTTATGGGTGGCACAGTGGTACAGTGGTTAGCACTGCTGTCTCTCAGCACCAGGGCCCCGGGTTCAATTCTGGCCTCTGGTGACAGTGTGTGTGGAATTTGTACGTTCTCCCCATGTCTGCATGGATTTCCTCCGGGTGCTCCAGTTTCCGCCCACACTACAAAGAAGTGCAAGTTAGGTCAATTGGCTATGCTAAACTTCCCCCTTGTGTCAGGGGGATTAGCAGGGTAAATATATGGGGTTATGAGGATAGGGTGGGATTGTTGTCGGTGGACTGAATGGCCTCTTTCTGCACTGTAGGGATTCTATGGCCTGTAGTTTTCCACTTTCTGTCTCCTTCCCTTTTTGAATAGTGGAGTTACATTTGATATCTTCCAATCTAATGGGACCTTCCCCAAAACTAGGGAATTTCAGAAAATTAAAACCAGTACATCAACTATCACACTAGCTACTTATTTTAAGACCTTAAGGAGAAGTCCAACAGGGCCTTGGAAATTGTCTAGCCCTTATTTCTCCAGGTCACCAAAGTTTACATTGTATTAGTGAACAAATAACACATTTCCTTTCGATACACAACTGTCACAAACCAAGTCACATCCTCTTGTCAATATTGCACCTATTGCATTCACATAAACATACTCTAACCCATCCTACAAATACTAAAACTATCAAGAACACATGTTCAAAACACTTCCTTTCGTAATGTCAAAACAGAATTAATTTCCCTTCAATACAGATGGTCTACTCTACAAATACATTTAATCAATTGAATCAATGCATTGGTTTTAGATATCCAAAGTTCCAACAATATTTTAAGGCATTCCTTTAAAGTTGACTTTAAAAACTCTTTAATTACAACTTAGAACTTCTGAATCAGTACTCTGAAGCACTTGAAGTCATAAAACAATTAAGTGTAGTTTCTCACAATCAATAGGTACCTCCTGTTCTCCACTGCCTTGACTATCCACTGTCTCATGAACAGAAACTCAAACTGAACTTTTTAAAAAGTGGTTAACAATAAAATCCATAGATGTTACAAACCAACAACAATATTATCAAAATCTTGCACCATTTGATTTGATTTATTGTCACGTGTATTAGCATACAGTGAAAAGTATTGTTTCTTGCGCGCTATACAAAGCATACCGTTCATAGAAAAGGAAAGGAGTGCAGAATGTAGTGTTACAGTCATAGCTAAGGTGTAGAGAAAGATCAACTTAGTAAAAAGAGAATGAAATTTTAGAAGCATAGAATGCGAGTGAAAGATAGAATTAGAAGGTATGTTGGGCACAGCTTGCAAGAAGTTGCCTCGCTCTGGCGCCATCTTGAGGAAAAAAACGATGGTGGTTGTGCCTTTAATTCTAAACAAGCTCTCGAATTCCCTCCCTGCATCTCTCTGCCTCTCATATCTCACTTACTTCTTTTAAGATGCTTTTTAAAACTGACCAGGCTCTTGAACACCTGATTGAATAACTCCTTATGTGGCTCAGTGTAATACATTGGATTGTAATGCACCTGTGATTTACCTTGGGGTGTTTCATGACATTAAAGGCGTTACATAACATAAATTGCTGTTATCATTGTTGAGCCTCCATAAACTTCAGTTCATTCAAAACTCTACTGCTTCTATCTGAACTCGTACCAAGTCCTGTTCATAAATCAGCTTTGTGGTTGCTGTCCTATATGACTCCCTATTCGACAACATGATGGACTCTCATCTTTGTGTTCAAATCCCTTCATTACCTTGCTCCTCCCTATCTCCATGACTTCCTCCAGCCCTACAACCCTCTGAACACGGCATTCCAAACCCTGACTTCCTGTACATCCCCGATTTCCATTGCCCTACCATGGGTCATCATGTTCTCAGCTACCCAAGCTCTGGAATTCTCTCACTACGTTGCCGTGCCTCACAATATTTCTACTCCTCGTGGAACTTATTTGTTTGACCAAGATTTTGATTTCCTATTTTAATCTCCCTCCTGTGTTGTTTGGTGTTAAGTTGTGTGATCACACTCCTCTGAAGTATGTTTCACTATATTAGAGGTGCTACATAAATACAAATTGTTATTCAGAGTTTCATTCATAGTTTACAATAACTTGTATGTTTATCGTCAGTCATATCTTGCTCAATTACAATCCTATGTATAACATAGCAAGCAATTCTCTCAGAAATTGTGTTCCTCTTCATATTTTACAAATGACTAATGATGAATGGCAGTCTCATTTCTGTTCTAGTCACAGCTCTAATGAAGTCACGAGGCAGTACACAAAACGGAACCTAGACAAAGGTTCACGGGAGCTCCCTGATAGGAATTAGGAAGTCTTCACAAAGAACATTGAGATGGAGTTATTCTGCCACTTAGATATTAACACAAGGTTGGTTTAGATATGTATCAATGCGAAATAGACAGCTCAGGATTGATGTGGCCTCCCACTTCATCACAGCAGCAGATAGGATACCAGCTCTATTAGATAGCCTTTCAGAGCTTTCAACTCCATTTGGGTGGATGATAATTCCAATCTTGCATCAAGTGGCATATTACAAGTAGCGAGTGGATCTACAAAGCTTTTAGCCTCCTTAATGTTAGCAGAAAGTTCTCTTAGAATTTTAAGATCCGCCACATTGTGACCAAAGTTCTGTCAGTGCACATTGTTTCTGTCTTGCTGATCTCAGCACAGCCTGAGTGTTACCCTGGCCAGTGTGAAGATGGCCTATTGTGCTGAATGGCTGCACAGTTACTGGTGTGAGATAGCATTTGTTGTGCAACTGAAAATAAAACCATTCATGACAATTAGAGACAAAAATAGGTCTGATAGAACATTGTTCAATTTTATTGGTTAACATTGAAAGGAGTACTTTGATCCATATTTGGTATTATGAAAATGACGATATTACTGTGTTCTGCCATGATAGTGTTATCAATTAAAAATAATATTCCAATATTTAGCCTATTTAATAATATAAAAATATAAAAGAAAGCATTCAATTTTGTTAGATAAAATATTTTAATATAAAAATACTGTGTTCACATTACTGTTAGGTAATGATAAATTCAACATATTGCAGTTCAAACACTATAAAATGGGACACCGTTCGTTGTTTGCATCGTCCTAATTTCTTTGCAATTGGACTTCCATCTTTAACACTCAAGCTTGTACAGGCCATTTGATATTGACAATAACATACAAGAAAAAGTACCTGCCTGTGGTTTCTCCAGGTACAACTGTTGGTTGATGAGACAAATTAAGTACCATAACAAGAATTTGGTTAAAATGTTAAGTTACATTAAATCTTCACTCCTCAATAATCTTTACTGTAGAAAACATTGCAGTTGCAACATTAAAATTTCTGCATACAGTTCCCTCTTGATTTATAATACAGCACAGCTAGTGCAAGACTTTGGGTGGGAATTTCCGGCCATGTTCACCCCAAGATCGGAAAATCCCACCCGAGGTCAACAGACCTTTACATGGTCTGTGTCCCGCCCACTACGATTCCCATGGTGGGCAGGACGGGAAAATTCTGCCCTTTGACATTCTGCCTGTTCCACATGGAGCACATAGACATGGGAACAACAATCATTTTCAAATCATGTTACATATTAAGAACTTATTGCAGATAAGTTCTCAGCCAAACATATATCCCATATGTTTTTTTGTGAGGGAACTCCAGTTTCCATGGTATTTCTAAACTTTAACAAATGATCTAATATTTGCCCGCAGTGCATTCTTAGTAAGACATCATCATTGCGCCACCTTATGCTATGTTATTTAGTAGTATATACACAGTGAGGTAATTAAAGGTGAACACCATTGTGAGGAAACACTTCAATGTACTTGCCATAGAAAGAGTTTAAGAAAAGCACAAACTTCTAACACTTCTTTGTAGAACTGTCCAAAAGCACTTACATGGCGATCTCCCAGGTCAAAAAATCCAAATGGGTGAGAAAATGAAAGAAGGCAGATTAGATATAGCACCTTGTCAGGAATGAGGTATGGACACCATATTATTTAAAAGCTGCCTTGCGCTGTATTTTTCAAGATGGCAATTTTTAAAAGAATTTGTGATTTAACAGTAGACTATATGAACTCCAGCTTATCTGTGTACAAAGAAGTTGTTAAATTTCCCATGCATTTTCACATGCATCGTAAAAATACTGTGGTACCAACAATTTTTGTTACCGCAACTGTCGAGCAATATAATTTACGATTGTTGGCATGAGGAACTTATCAATTCTGCAGGCTCGCTATATAATCTTAATCTTTGTCTCTTAAATACTCTAATACTCAAAATCATGTGCAAAGATAAAACTAATGATGAGTGAAACACATTGGAGTGTACAGCAATACTAGAATTTTTCTAATGCAGATATGAAACACTGTGTTCAATTAATTCTGCTGGCTAATCCCCTGACTATAGTAAGCATTTAGCGAATTTTAAATCATTTTTACTACCGCAGAACACTTTAAAGATATGTTAATCCTGTTGCTATGAAATTGTGTTCATTTTGGTTATCAGAATCGAAAAAAAGAACCTGTCAAACAATCAGTGTGGTCCAAGTATTCACCAGAAACTCAAAACTGTGAATTCCTTACTTCTTCCTATCTACCATTTCTGTTCCTTAATCCATTGGCTCCTAGAATCCAAGGTTGGCATCCCCCAGTTATCACTTACTGACTTGTTTTGTTGACAATCCTTTTGATTTTAACCCTGATAATGTCCTGGAATACGGCTTGTTGGCTTTCACCTTGGTTCTTGAATGTAAAATAAAGGTAAACATATCCGGATATAACATGACATCGGCAATTACTCCCAAGCAACAAATAGCTGTGGTAATGGAGATGTTGCAGAGGCTCATTTTACATTTTATATTAACTTCTAATTAGCTTGTTCATGGGCTCTTTTCAGCTCAGTGCTAAGAGCCTTTGCTTGCTGAACAAATTGCAAGCACAGATCTTCATTTACGATGTAGTTCTTGTAAATGTTGGCAAGCCTAGTGCAAACATTAAACAAATCTTGCTTGTTCCCTAGTTCAGTGGCTGCAGCAAAAGCCAAATGCAAGTAGCCAGCGGCATCGTAGGCATCCTGAAATCAAGGGGAAGGAAGATAGCTTTTAGAGAAGAGAAGCTATTTAAACAAAGATAAAAAAGTGCTCTAATTTCTCATTATTACTTCAAAGACTAGTTCAGATTTACATCTTTAAGTAAATGATATAAAATGATTAATTATTGTAACATGCCAGACCAGTATCTAGAATCATAGAATAGAATCAACCCTACAGTGCAGCAGAGGCCATATGGCCCATTGAGTCAACAACGACACTCCGACCCAGTATCTTACCCATGCCCTCTCCCCTGCCTATCTTTGTAACCTCACACATTTCCCATGGCTAATACATCTAACCTACACATCGTGGGACACTAAGGGGCAATTTAGCAGGGCCAACCATTTAAACTCCACATCTCTGGAGTGTGGGAGGAAAGTGGAGCATCCAGAGGAAACCTACGCAGACATGGGGAGAATGTGCCAACTCCACATAGAGCCTCTTTAAAATTTTATTTTAGGTAGATAATTTGTTTTCAGTAAGTTTAAAGGACAATTTTATTATCAAGTCTATTTTCTTTTATCAAGTTAGCTTAGTTGTGTCCTCTACCTAATTTATTTGGTCCCTTTAGGTGACATTGGGTAAAATTTCCAATTTTTCCCTGGTTCCTAAAATAATCCACTGAGATCTTAGGATATCAATCCATATTATCACCCCGACCACTTACTTTCTACATCAATAGCATCATCAGTTCAGCAATAATTGTATTCTGTAGAATTTAAGTTTGAATTTAGATTTAGGACAAGAAGTAGGAGATTCACAGGAGATTCAAGAGTACTTCTTTCATCCATAGAGTGTTGGGGAATTTGTATCTCACTGCCCTAAAGAATGGTAGTGGCAGAAAATTTCATAATATTTAAAAAGTACTTGGATATTCACTTGATGTGCTTTAACCTACAAGGCTATGGACCTAGAGCTGCAAAATGCGATTAAAGCAGATGGCTATTTGTTGGCTGGTGTGGAAAAAAATGGGCTGAATGGTCTCCTCCTGTGCTGTACGATTCTATGACTCTGTATTCTGTATGATTCTATGAATATTTTATCACATTTCTATTGTTACAACCACGTCAGGAGGAATGAAATTATTTCTCTATTCCAGGGGCAGAATTGTATTGTATGCACCCCCAATCCCCCCCCCTCCACCTCCCCCCCTCCCCCGCCCCCCTCCCCCCCAGTCCCCGACAGGCAGGTTCTGAGGCAGATGGAACATAAAATTGAATGGACGGAATTCTCCCAGGAACCTGCCCACCTAAACCCAGGCACAATTTTATGCTTGGCACACAGGGCCTTGTGTGGAAAACCCACCCATTCCCTATTAAGGTACTTAAGTGGTTACTTAATGGCCACTTAACGGCAATATCTCACGCAGCGGCAGTTTTTTAGGCTGGCAGGTAGAGGCATTTAGACTTTTCACCATCTCGGGACAGGAAGGTGGGGGTTGCCTCACTCTGAAGGCTCCCTCAGAGTTGGGGCTCCCTCCCCCTGAGACATTGAAACTCCAGGACCCCCACCCGCCCCGGCCTAACAACCCCCCACCCACCCCATGCTACCATCATTTCCCTCCTAACCTCCTCATAGGTGTTGCCTACCCTCCCACCCTCAGAACACCCAATCAGGTTGGCCAACAGCTCTCACAGGTGGGACTTGCATCCGAGGGCAGACAGAAGTCCCACCCACTGACAATCACGTTCCAGTGAGCGTTAAATGGTAGTGGGGGTTAGAGAGTCAGTGGCTGCGCATTAGGCGCCGACTCTTGGATTCATTTGTGAATTTAAATAATTGGCCAGAATTTTCCAGCCGTTCACGCCAGCAGGATTGCTGCTGGCAGCATAGCACCAGCTGCTGGTTTCCCGTTGGCTTGGGGTGGCTTCAATGGGAAATCCTATTGACAGTGGCGGGACCAGAGAATCCCGCAGCCAGCGAACAGTGCGGCACGGTGGCACAGTGGTTAGCACTGTTGCCTCACAGCATCAAGGACCGGGACCGATTCCCGGCTTGGGTCACTGTCTGTGTGGAGTTTGTATGTTCGCCCCATGTCTGCGTGAGTTTCCTCCGGGTGCTCCAGTGTTCTCCCACAGTCCGAAAGACGTGCTGGTTAGATGCGTTGGCCATGCTAAATTCTCCCTCAGTGTACCCAAACAGGCGCAGGAGTGTGGCAATTAGGGGATTTCCACAGTAACTTAATTGACGTGTTAATGTGAACCTACTTGTGACTAATAAATAAACTTTAAACTTAAAACAGTGCATCAGCTCCCGAAGCCAAGAAACAGCAGCTGGGAGGCCAGAGAATGCTGCCCATTCAGTGGGAATCTTGCCTCTCTATCTTTATTTTCTGCAAAAACATCTGTATTTTTGGATTATTGTGATGGTTGTTATTTTAATCATTCAGGAGACATATCATTATAGAATGGCAATATGACAGTGGTTTCTGGTTCATTGCCCTGAGACTTGTTCACTAAGAAGCATCGGTCATAAAACAAGAACTGTATTGAGTTGACTATGTTGTAATCAGGGAAAGCAACTTCCTTTGGTAAAATAATAGATACCTTTGGTTTTAAATGTGTGTATATATAGATATATAAAAAAGCATGGGCTTTCCAGCTAATCCCAATGTCAACTCTTTCTCATTCTGAACATCTTAATAGTTTAATCTTTAACACAAGAGCACAGGCAGGCTTATTTGACATTCAGCTACTCATGTCAAAACTTCCGTTATCACAAATTTCAATAGCTCTTAAATGAGACAACAGAATTTGTTGATAGAAAATTTTAACTTAAATTTGCATGTTATCTTTTGAACATGTACCTTGTTATTGTGGTGATAAATGTAGAAAACAGCATTTTCACTGGCTTACAGGCATCTTGCAAAAAGAATAATGGTACACAGCCACCAGAACATGCTATCCATTTTTGATGAGCCATGAGATTTGTTAGTGGGCATCATTTCATGCCAAATCATTTAACCTAATTACGAATATTTATTGGAACAATAACAAGGATTGGTAGTTTTAAGAATGCTGACGCAACTTGAGTGGATGTTCCTCATCGTTAATTGGTTTAGAAAATGAGAGCAGAAAAGTCAGTTAAACTTCCCAAACCTTGAGCTTGTGGAGTGTAATGTCACCTAGTCTGAAGTACACCTTCATGTAGTACATGGCTTCTTTAGCGGACTGCAGTGGGTGGGAACTGAGTGATAACGCCTTCAGATAATAATTCTCAGCCATCTCATACTGTTGGTATAAGTAGTACACTGTGGCCAGCCGATAAAAAGCAACCTGTTCCTTCAGTGGGCTTCCTGGTGATTGAAAAAAAATGTTTGAATTAATCACATCATGAAATGATTATTTTTCTGCATTTTTATTGAAAGAGAAAGGGTATTAACCTGTATAATGGGACACAAATAGAGTCCTGGTGAACATACATCGAAATGTAGTTATTGTTCAATTCATACTTACAATTCCATGCAATTATAGAAGAAAGACATTTTAATACAGAGGAAGCCATTTGGCCCATCATGCTTGTGTTGGTGCTAACTCTGCCATAAGAGCCATCGGGTACAATACAATTACTTTTATATTTTTTACAAGTGTTAGGGCCTTTCATATTGCTGTCAGTGAGATTTTTGTATAATTCCCCAAGACTGTCCTTAAAGTTTGAGCAAGTCTCAACAGTTTTACAACTATTTACAACCAAGCACTGCAAGAACCCCATCAAAACTAATACAAGAGGGTTAATGTAAATTGTTAAAGCTGGTTAGCAACAGCACTCTCCATATCTCAGAACATTAACAGTTATGTTTTGAAAAAGTGGCAAATTCATTTTGTCGAGAGCCTGTTCGAGTGTGAGTTGATGATGAGATGCCAAAAGTCTTGATACATCAAATCATGCTCATTTCAAGTCCACCCACCTCCAACCTCTTCTGAATTTATCCTATAGTAAATTTACGTCAGGGGTCCCAGCTTTCCCCAGCCCCTAGTCACACAAGGGTTAGCTGAGACAAGTGTCAGAACAAACCGGAAAGCTGGTATTAAGACTTGGATAGCCCAAAAAGGAACGTAACTTAAATATATATATATATAATTAAAAGCAGCCTACACCCTTAAAAGAAGAGTGTTTGGGAGTCACTGGCTGCAATTTCGTCTTATTCCAGAGCCAAGATGACCCCGAGCCCATCTGGTAACTCAGGGACACTTTGGGATCTCTTCATTACATTGGGCAATCGAGCTGTATCCTTAGTGGTGCTGCCATCACTTATTACTGCACTGTGAAGCAGGGAACCTCTCTTGACCCAAAAGTATATTGGAGCAGAGGTTCCAGGCAGACACTTAGACCAGGCCACATTCCCAAATGTATTTTTGACACCAAATTATCCACTATATCAAAGCAGGATAGAAATATCTGAATTTAAATGTAAATTGATCTTTTCAAATAATTAGTTTGAAATTAACATGTACTATTTTTCAGACATATTTAAAACACATGAATGAGAAATTACTGACCAGTGTTTACACTGAGTCTCACAGCTGCAATCGCATATTCCAGGGCTTGTTCTAAATGGTTCAGTGAGGTAGTAAGCTCAGTCAATTTATTAAAAAGTCTGAGCTCGACATCAGTATCTCCTGTCATCCTAGCCAGAGGTACTGCCCCATCCTGAGGAAGAATCCAGAAAGATTCAGGTCAGACAAAATCAGACCACTAAGTAGACACTGATGTGAATTATTAAGCGACGCTTGTTTTTGCAGAAGGATATGATTTTTTAAAAATCAGATTTGACCAACTCAAGAACCCCAAGAACATTAAAACTGAACTGGAGAATGAAAAATAGTAATTACATAACATCCTTTCATGGTTTTGGAAACTTCACAATGGGCTGGATTTTATGGTCCCCAGGTTGGGAGGTATTGGGGGTGTAGTGTCAGGCACCATGCCTCGGATCCTGTTCCTGGTACCTACCCGCTCAGACTAGCTGCAATTTTACTGGCAGCTTGGGAGGCATTATGAGGCCTGTCCACCTGTGGGCCAACCGAAGCCCACAAGTGGCCCAAAATTGAGGAGGTCTGAAGCTGGTAAGTCACTTTGGACTGAAGGGGAAACACTTTCTGAAGATCAGTTTGGGCAACAGGTGCGAACTTTCACACCCACAACCCTCTCAGTGGGTTATGAAGTGACCAGCTCTGAAGGCCCCAAATTGCCACAAAGAGACTGCAACTTCTGCCCAAGGTAGGGAAGGGGGATACTCCACTGGCGGCAACAGTCAAAACCGTTTGATAGGGTTCACCATGGTAGGCTTCTGCAGAAAATGCAGATGTATGGGATTGGGGGTGATCTAGGAAATTGGATCAGGAATTGGCTAGCGGATAGGAAACAGAGGGTGGTGGTTGATAGTAAATATTCATCATGGAGTGCGGTTACAAGTGGTGTACCTCAGGGATCTGTTTTGGGGCCACTGCTGTTTGTAATATTTATTAATGATCTGGATGAGGGTATAGTTGGGTGGATTAGCAAATTTGCTGATGACACCAAAGTCGGTGGTGTGGTAGACAGTGAGGAAGGGTGTCGTAGTTTGCAGGAAGACTTAGACAGGTTGCAAAGTTGGGCCGAGAGGTGGCGGATGGAGTTTAATGCGGAGAAGTGTGAGGTAATTCACTTTGGTAGGAATAACAGATGTGTTGAGTATAGGGCTAACGGGAGGACTTTGAATAGTGTGGAGGAGCAGAGGGATCTAGGTGTATGTGTGCATAGATCCCTGAAAGTTGGGAATCAAGTAGATAAGGTTGTTAAGAAGGCATATGGTGTCTTGGCGTTTATTGGTAGGGGGATTGAATTTAGGAGTCGTAGCGTTATGTTGCAACTGTACACAACTCTGGTGCGGCCGCACTTGGAGTACTGTGTGCAGTTCTGGTCCCCACATTACAGGAAGGATGTGGAGGCTTTGGAGAGGGTGCAGAGGAGGTTTACCAGGATGTTGCCTGGTATGGAGGGGAGATCCTATGAGGAGAGGCTGAGGGATTTGGGATTGTTTTCGCTGGAAAGGCGGCGGCTAAGAGGGGATCTTATTGAAACATATAAGATGATTAGAGGTTTAGATAGGGTGGATAGTGATAGCCTTTTTCCTCTGATGGAGAAATCCAGCACGAGGGGGCATGGCTTTAAATTGAGGGGGGGTAGTTATAGAACCGATGTCAGGGGTAGGTTCTTTACCCAGAGGGTGGTGAGGGATTGGAATGCCCTGCCAGCATCAGTAGTAAATGCGCCTAGTTTGGGGGCGTTTAAGAGATCCGTAGATAGGTTCATGGACGAAAAGAAATTGGTTTAGGTTGGAGGGTCACAGTTTTTTTTTTAACTGGTCGGTGCTACATCGTGGGCCGAAGGGCCTGTTCTGCGCTGTAATGTTCTATGTTCTATGTTCTATCCCTAACTGGGGCCTTAATCATCTTAATTGGCTGCCCACCTCCATGCTGCAGGCAGACAATCCAGTTCATCATGAATCCCTTGGAAACAACCCCAGTGCTGGGAATGTGTTAGACCCCAATCCTAACATGGCTTCCTCTTTCTTCCCAGCAAACCCCACCTCCTGCCCTCTAGCCATCATTAATTTCTGACCTCTATGTAACAGCAGAATCATTTGATTTTAACAAACCAGCCGAGATAGAGGCATTCATGTGGTTTGCTCTAATTAGCTGCATTAATAGAATCAATAGCTTTATCGCAGCATTGAGGAGATCTATTGATTCCCTTCTAAACTGAGTCTACCATGATTTAGGATGAACACTTATCTGAGTAATGAGAATGCAGGCCTTTAATATGTACAACATGGATTATTCGCGACGGCAAATCCAGGCTGAACTGATGGGACCCCATGCAAGAAAATGGACTGGCCACCAGAGGAACCTAAATATTTTATTAAACTAATTGCTCCGATCATCCCTCTTGTTCAGAGTCTGACAAGAGCATTGCCGGGAGCTGAGGCTAGGGGTTTGCTAATGCCTCCTCTCCCAAGACAGAATGCAGCCATAGTTTCCATAGGTTAGGGACAGGTATTCAACATGGTACTTGCATCTGGCAGTCATATGCTTATGAGATACCCTCCCACTGACTCTGACACAATCTCTGTCAGGGAGCTCACAACTGGTGGGCAATATCGCGTGCTGTCTTGACATAATCCAAGGATTTTCAACACTTGTTATTTTGATAATATACTTTTAACACTTACCCTATAAAACGATGTTGCTTTCTCTCGCTCCCTAGGTCCATTGTAAAACACATCCCCTGCTGCTTCATTGATTTTCATGGTAAAGTGCAAATCCTCCATTCTCTGAGCTGTTTGTACAGCTGCCTGAGTGATTTATGAGAATGATCAAAAACACAATTCATTAAGATACTGCAGGCTCTGAACAATTTCTGTTTTAAACCTATAGAATTATAACTAACGTTTTCAATCGAACAAATCAAAAGCCTTTGCATTTCCTTTCAATGGGAGGGAGGCCAGTTCTTAAACCTCTCGACAAACAAACACAAATTGAAGACACCTTGGTCTTCCCCCTTAATCCACCCTGTCGATATCAATCTAGTCCCACAACAGGACCTTTGACTCTAGATGGACTTCCTCCTATTGCTTGATATCCACAAAGATGTTTTTATCTGAATAATTCCTACATAACCAGACTTACATAACTTGAGTTTGAGTTAAATTTCCAAGAGTCATATTGGACTTGAAGCATTAACTCTGTTTCTCGCTCGACAGATGCTGCTCGACTTGCTGAGTTTTTCCAGCACTATTTTTATCTCCAGCATCCTTAGTATTTTGCTTTAACTGGAGTTTTCTTTGTGTCCATTTGTGAGAGTATTTTGGCCTTCATGCTGGACATGAGTCCATAACTTTATTTCCACTGTTCCTTCTACCCCTTTTGTTTTTAAACTTATTTTCTCTTTACCCCCTCCTCTCTCCTGTCATGTCTCTTTTTATTTCCCCCCTTTCAGGGACTGTGTCCTCCCAAATTCTTACCTCAACTCTGCAGTATTTATTGACTTCCTGCTCTCCTGCTGTTGCCTCAGGTTTGACATCCTCTTAGCTAAGCCTACCACTTCCCTGTGCCTCTCTTAGCATCCTCTGAAAAGCCCATTGAGGCAGCCGTCGCTGCCACCTTATGAGTAGCAACCCCAACTGCCCCCTCTTGTTCTCTTGCCAACCTTCCTGTCCAGCATTCCCCCTGGGATCTAGTTTTTCAGATCGCTTTCAAGTTTGACTTCGCCCTCCCTCACAGCGGAGATCCCGTGGACTCTGAGTGAATTAGCTATCATCACTCCTCTTTGCATTTCCCTCAAGGTCTTAGATAGCGCCTAAAGATTTAAAAAAATAAATTGCAAGGCAACGGGGACAGGGTGGGAGAATAAGACTAGCTCTTAACTTGCTGGTGAGCTGATCTTGTTAACCGCCCTCTGAAATGGCCAGCTAAGAGTCCAACCACATTGCTGTGGGTCTGGAGTCACATTTAGTCCAGATCGGATAAGCATGGAAGATATCCTTCCCTGACGGACATTGAGACATCTTGCAGATTCAATTCAGCAGGGTTCAACAGGACACCTGCTTGGTGAGCTGTCAGATTCAACACGAGATGAGGAGGTGGCATTGGCGACGGGGGTGTGGGTAGGGGGAGGGACTAACCAGCATACTCAGGCAGTTAGGCACCCAGAAATCAGAGCTACTCAAAGACAATGGGGTTAGTAATATTCTGATATTTGTAATGAATTAGGACCTGAAAGTACAGCTCAACAAGTTCATCTTTTTCCATCATGTAATAGATTTTTCCGGCCAGCAGCCAAGCCTCTGCTTCCTTGGTTTTCATTCCCAGATCAATGAAATTCTTCAGGTTCTGTTTGGCATAGTCTAATGACAATCTGTAGGAACTAACATTTGAATTTCAGTCACTTTTCATATTTCAGCAATTCCTGTGTGATGGATGTATGAAACATATGAAAGATCTAGACATTTTCTTGTAAAACTGAAGTGTGTAAAAGGATACTTAATTTTGCTAAAGTTGTGTAAAATATTTTCATACCAAATGAACAGAATATGAAAAAAATTGTATCTACGGAGACACTTTTAAAATTAGACAGGCAGTAACTTAATGATAAGGATGACTGGAGGGATTGGCAAGGTCTGATTAAATGAAATGTTTTGACATATTGCTCTATTTTGTCTTGGTGTAGGTGGCTCCATTATATTTCACTTACCGCTCTGTGTTAAAGGACAGGTGCAGGTGGCTTAGAATGTTCAGCATTTTCATCTCTTGCTCCTTGTCCTTTAACTTTTGAGAAAGCATCAGCCAGTGCTCATAATATATACTGCATTGCCATTTATCATGTATGACCTTTTCATAGAAACTGCAGAGTCGTTCAACGGCCTGGACTTGATCTAAATAAAACATATAACTGGATGAGAACAAGGAATATAATTTAGAGGAATTATGGACTTTAATCTGAGGAACAAATCATCTGACTTCAGGGCCCAGATCTATATCTTCTCAATGTGAATTGTGATGCCGCAATCCCGCCTCCTAACCGGCAGTATCCACCCACGCCATTTTCATTGTGGGGTGGCAGGAATGGGCAGGATTTGGAGTTGTCTCCTGAAGAAGGTTCAAAGGTCCACCTCAATTCAATGAGATATGCGCCAAATTCTGCATGTGAACGTTAGGCATCCCAGCCCACCCACCTCTATCCCTGTCAGATCCTGCTATCATTCCTCTATACACCTTATGCTCATTCCAAGTCCTCATGCTTCCTACTCTACCCCATACCCCCGCAGTCCCTTACATATCACCCATTCACAATCACCCAGCGTTCGCTATGGACAGAACTCACTCTATAATTACTTTGGGAAATCTTTGGTATGTCCATGAAACTGTCAAAATAAATGAACAGCTATTCAAAAACATATTTGAAAACAATAATCCTCATAGTAGCTCATTAAACTGTGAATAAAACACAGCCTTTCAAACTCCACTTGAAAAAAATAATCCTCTTAACCACTCATGAAACAGTCAAAATACACGGTCATTCGAACATCTCTTTTTTAAAAAATCATTACCAGTTCACAAAACGGTCAATCAAAAAATTCACAGTTCCTTGGACAGCTGCGTCAACAACGCCTGCTGAGCTGGATCCATTTGTGGGTTTTGGAGCTCAATTAAGCATTCAGAATGGATTTCCATTGCACAGTTGTGTCAACAAATCTCCAGAACTGAGCACATTAAACCACTGTAATAGCAGAACAGATGTCCATCTTTTGTAGTGCTTCTAAAGCTGAACAGATGGCTGATCTACATAGAAACATATATAGAAAATAGAAGCAGGAATAGGCCTTTTAGCCCTTTGAGCCTGCTCTGCCATTCATTTTGATCATGGCTGATCATCAAATTCAATACTCTGATCCTACCTTTTCTTGCCCCCTCCACATCCCTTGATCCCTTAAGCCCCAATAGTTATATCTAATTCCTTCTTGAAATTACACAACGTTTTGACCTCATCTACTTTCTGTGGTAGTGAATTCCACAGATTCACCTCTCTGAGGTGGGACTTACATCCATATGCATTTCTCCTTTATTAATGTAATTCTTTCATTACAACTGTGATTATTGCTGGAATTCTCTGACCTCGCCCGTGGCTGGGATTATCTGGTCCCACTGTAATGAATGGAGCTTTAGCTGAGTGCCAAATTCTCTGTTCTCACTGGCAGTGGTGGTGGGGCATAAAGAGTGTTTGGTCTTCTAGAACTTGTGAACGGTACTTTAAAAAATGCAAATTTATTCTTTTACTTATTCTGTGACTCTACAACGTCCCAAAGTTGCTCTATACCCTTTGTGCCAATTCCTCCATCTCGCTGACTTTTGCTAGCTCATTCCTCAACTTTCGACCATCTGTCATAGTCCAATCTGATGTTCCTGCTAGTTTAAATACTTAAATCTGAAGCAAGCAAATATTATAAAACCTAACTGCTTAATTTGGGGCATTTACTATCCTTATGTGGAATACATTTGACTCCATCCATGTGATAGAATACTTACAATAGATACTATTGGTTCTCATGGCAGTAAGAAGTGCTAGCTCATAAGTCAGTCTTCCGTCTTCTCTCAAGCCTCTGTCAATGTAGTATTGCCCTAAACAGAGGAGGACTTGCACACAACCCAAATCCGAGCTGCAGTCTTGCATTTCTAAATATAGATTCAGAGATTTCCTGAGGTAGCGTTCGGGCAGTGTTAGAATTTTACAACACAGAGTCAGAGACCCAAAGTTAGCATGAGCAATAGCTTGGTTATGTTTCATACCAGCCTCTTCTGCAGTCTTTATTGCATATAGACAGCTTCCCAGAGCTTCCTTCAGTCTGCTTTTCTTTCTTAGAGATATGGCTAGCATGTTATGAACAACTCCCTGCTGTACAGGGCCGTTTGATGATTCTAGAAGGGAATTCAATATTTCCGATGCCACCAGGGGCTGATTATTTAAAATGTACAACCAAGCAAGAAAAAGAGAAATTCTATAAGTTTCCCCATCATTGATGTGTTCTGCTCTTTTTGCAGACTTTGTCATGTAATCAATTGCCCTTTCATATGACTCATATTGCTGGTATAAATTGGCCAAGGCAAAATGCAAGTCCCTTTGGATGTTTATATTGGCCGTGCCAGTTGAGAGATCTGAAGCCTCTTGAAGGTAAACTGCAGCTTGTGTAGGAATTGAACCATTACAAATTCCTTGAGTGTTAAACTTCAAGAATATTTCAATAACAAAATCAACTTTCTGCAAAGAACCAAACAATGTGTCACTTGAGTCAGGTAGAGCAAATCTCAATGCTGCCAGTGCCAGCTCTGGTAAGCATTTTTTATTGTATATTGAGCTTAAAATCAAGTGCACATCCACTGGGACTATTTTACTTTGTGAACTGAAATTATTTGAAAGAAACTGCAGATGTTCAGCAAATGGCAAAGCTTCATCAGACTTTCCAATTTCTAGAAAGAGTTTTGATATCAGAAAACAGACACGTGCCTCCAGGAGGTAATCATCAGCGATCATTGCTTTTTTAAGTACAATGTTAAGTATCTCTAGCTCATTCTCTGAACTGAAGACGTGGCATGGAATGCACAGGAGAAGAGTCGCAGCCTTTTCCACGAGGGTCTGAGATTTCTCTTTCATTTTTAGCTTCAAGTATACAGAAGCCAGGTTTACATATAAAGAGGTCAGCAGATACAAGTCAGAAAATGTCCCTTGCACCAGAGGCATTGCTTCTTCAAAGTAAACTCTAGCCTGGGAGAACCTGAGCCTTTTAGCGCAAAGTCTTCCTAAAAGGAAACAGATTCTGGAATAAGCCCAGTGCTTGTTGTATCTTTTGGCCATCTCCCTTGCCATTTCCAAATACTGTAACACTTCTTTTTCTTCGGTTACCCCATATAAAATAGACCCTATGAAGGAAAAGGACAAATCATAGAAAGGTTTGAAGTTTGCTACATATTCCTCCTGGTTTAGGAATATTAATACAGGGTTAAAGACTTCAGGATTATCCAGGTCTCCAAGGTTAATGTCTATATTGAACTTTTGTTCGTCAGGTTGATCTGGCTCAGGGACAAGTTCCTTAGATTTGGAAGAGTTAGGTTCAGGCACATTCTCCCCAGATGCTCGTCCAGCTAGGCCAGAAGGGAGGTGATTTTCAAATGTCGAACAAAGAAACTCTCCTGTGGAGATATCATAAAATAGCAAAATATAAATGTCTCAGAAATGTTCACTGAAGCCAATGAACCAGAAATTACTGTTTGTGTATCATTAAAATAGTTTCACACCTGCATTAACATACTAAACAGATAAGTGTTTTACAAATATGTTGTTCATCCTCTAATATTGCCCACAGTAAACTTTAGGGTAGAATGTTTAAATCAAGCTAGTCACATTTTTGGCATTATTAGACTATGCTAAATAGTTTAGAAAGGAATGTAAACCAAAAGAATATTAACAGATCATTCCCAATTACTCTGGATGAACCCATAAAAACTTTCATTTCTTTGTTACTAACATTCATAATTCTTTAAATTAGTCATGCACATCGGTTATAAGCGAAGATCTCAATGATTAAAATAATTACCATCAGATATAAATATTTCAGTGCATGTCTATTTTTTATTGAAATCAGTACTTTGAATGAGTTGCTCACCTTGTTCTCTTTCTGATATTATCTCTGGCCATGTGCATTTATCTACATGAGAAAAAACATACATACATGCTCTGAGAAATAAAGATCATTGGCTTATCCTTTTATAGATAACCTTTCTGCAGCTCCATAAAGTTGCTTAAAGATAAACACACAAAGTAGATCAAATATTCTGATAGATTTATTTGCATGGCCCTCATCAAAAGCACAAGTCAAACAAAGCCTACAGACTAATATGCAGTAAATGGATTTGTTCAGACTGCAGTCATTTGGTTGGTATTTACACACGTATGGGTTCTAAAATTATACAATCAACTGTGAGCATCTTTTGATTTATATGTCATAAATCATCTACCACTGGTTTCCTCTGCTGGGGGATTTCAAATGATCTGCAATCTGTAATATCATAATTATCTCATCACAGTATAAAATCCATACCTAGAAAAGTGTTTTAATAATTCATTACCATTAGTGTAACATGTTACATAATTTCCAATGAAAAACATTGATAAGGGAACACAAACCTCATCAATAGTAATGTAACTACGTACTAGTATATTAGATGTCTAGCTTTGTACTGCAAGGTTGTGGCACCACCACTGGATGGCATGAGGAATTGCAAAACCTCAAGACTTGATGAACATTATTAAAATCATTCAGTTCTTTTTAAATGTTTATATTAGTGTCAATCATCCTTCTTTGTAATCCACAACTAATTAACAAAATGCTGAGCTACTGTTATTTTCCTTTATGCGTGGGGTCCATCATTTTGATGTCCCCTTCCTGCAATTAAAAAAAAATATTGTAATGAAGTCAAACTCCAGGGCAAGCTATGCCACATAAGATACTGATTATTTCTACATATATGCAGCTATTCACTTCCTGAGATAGGAGCATAAACAATAACTGTCAAAACTTACCTGCAATGTGAGAACAAATAAATTATTATATTATTAAATCCAGCTGTCTTTAAAGGCATTATAACAAGGTTTTGTTGTAGCTATCACATGGTCACTTCAGTGAGTTCTGAGCTCTGCTATCAGCACGAGATACCGAGTCAGGTTCCTGGAACTGAATTAGAAGCACTGCCAAAGGCTCCAAACAGGATATCTGGCCTCTCTCAGAGTTGAGAGGCTGCATGGTGTTGAAAGAACTAAACAGAGTATCGAATGTTGAAACTCTAATACCAACTGGGCTGCAATGTCGGATGTGTAACAGGCTCCAAGTCATTGATGTAAGAAGACATAAGCTACAAATTATACCATGGAGATGGGATCACATAGAGGCAGGGGGAAATTCTAAATGGAAATAACAAACTTTACACCAATGGTAACTTACTACTACCATTCGTGATAGGAAATGTGCCTGCTCCACTTTATACTTTTGTGGGTATTAGCAAGGAGGCTGATGTTCAGAGTATACTCTATTGGTGGGGAACCTAGTTGCGTATTTCAGGAAACACAAACAATACACCCACGATTACTCAATGTGCTTGGCCGTCAGGTAAGACCCACCAATGTACAGTTAGAAAATCAGCCTTAAAATGTTAACTAATTGATTTGGTTAATCAATGCATTTCTGCCGGTCCTTCAAGTTTCAAACTATCTGGTGAATGGACTAGCTGGAAATGGTTCAGCTGCCTACATGGAAACCCATTCCTAAAGTATCGGATTGGGTTTAGCTAATATGCCTTCCCAGTCATATAACCTGCTAACATTCACCGCCTCAGCTCACACATGAATAACGGTCAAGAGAGTTTCACAAGATAGTCAAAACCTGTGAGAACAGATCCCAGTGACAACAAAACCTGTGACAGTCAGTTATATCAACAGAGGAGAAGAAAAGATTAGAGGGATTAAAAAAATGGTAAATTAACCCTAAAAACAGGTCAATGAAAACATACCTAAGCGATAAACCGTGCTGATGTCATTTTGACAGAGTTTGTTCAGGAGATTAATGCACTGCTGTTCATCAGGTTTTTTCAACATAACGAGTGATGATTTTTCTACCTCATTTAAGAACAGGAGATGGGTTTCCCTGCAAATTAAAGTTAAGATTTTAACTCCACTGGACATTCAACAGAAGTTCAGCAACGCTACAATCTCAATAAAGCAATAAGTACCAAAGTACCCAAACAAACTAAAACAAGATAAAATTAAAATAAAAACTAGCTATAGTTTATACTCAATAAATATTAGCGCTGGAAACTTCCGACCTTATCCGCGGCTGGGATTCTGTGGTGCTGCTGCAGTAAATGGAGTCTTGGTTCAGTGCCAAATTCTCCATTCTCACTGGCATTGGGGCGGGAATGAATAAGATCGGAGAATCCCGCCCAATATCTGGATGGAAAATCATGACATGCAGCTTAATTCCGCATATGTCCTCCTAGCACTGTACCAGGAGTGCTAAAAATGGAAATCAACTCCACCTTATCATGGAATTCAGAAATGCCCTAAAGTGCACCACATACCATAACATTGGAATGCAAAGAAGTATTTCAAGTGCCTCCCAGGAACGGCGTCAACACTGAAGTTGAAACTGAAGTGGTAGACATAACCTGCTCTGCTGCCATTTTAACTGATGCCTTCCACTGGGTGGTCTAAATTAGGAGGGAGGGATTGATTGATATGGCATATATAGGCCCCCAACACCATTTCAATAGCCTAATGAGAGGAGTTAGAGCCACGTACGCCCAGCTGGGCACAGCCTGATGAGCACGAAAAAGAGACCTCGAAAGATAAGTGTTAATATTATTTTTGTGAGGCCCAATAAAGGAATATTTCTCCAAGCTCAACAATAATAATGTCGGCTTCCGCTACCTCCTCCACTCCAATGACAATGACTCTCTCGCTACCTTGCTGCTGGTCAGGACATTACGCCAATTTGTTAACATCTGCAGCATGACACCCATTTGGATGTTTAGTCCACATAATAGACTGGACACTCTGGCTCAAGGGTTCAAGTGACCAACCTGCCCTCTCTGCCAGCCAGCCACCCAATTGTTAAACTCCACCTTAAGATATCTATTGTTATGTAGCTGGCAGATATCTGTCACAGTGTGTTATGGGACATGTAGTAAGGCTTTATTGTGTATATCCTTCTTAAGAAAAGCGAGAATCCATTCAAAGAAGGCTTGCATTTAATCAGTCTACAAAACCCAATCGTTCCACAGACCAAGTAGCACTTACTCTAATGTGAATTCCCCAAAATCCATTTGATCTCCTAAAGATGTGTTTGGGAAAGGATTTCAATAGACCAACCTGTCCCAAATATAAATCAAGCAAAGCTCTAGATTATGCACCCTCACATCTTAGGCTTTTCATCTTTAGCTTGTCACATTCATTAACACTCTCCAAGAGCCCTGGAGCACAAAACCAACATTTCTTTCAACAACATTCAATTAAGTTTATCTGCATTTCTCTACATAACCCTTTGGTCTTTCCCTCAGTTGCTAATAAACATCATCACTTATTTCTTTTATTTTGGGGCGTGCTCCACATTTTGGAAGAGATAACCAATTTTAAGCGTAGAATAACCTGAATAAATTACATTGCCAAGATTTTAATTCAGGTTGAGAAATTACTTTAAAGAATTCTCTTCCTTCAAGTCTGCACGTCTGTTTTGATTGACAAGGCCCAACGGCAGACAGATGCCAGGGAGTACAGTAAAACTAGCTGTATTACATGCTGCTGCATGGGGAGGGCAACAGAAGCATTGGTGATCACACCTTGTGCCATCAAAAGGAGCAGCCAAGTGGAAATGAGGGCCCAGTTTTCCACCACGACGGACAGCCTTTCCATCATGGAAAAAATAGGAGAACAAACAGAAAACCATAAATCCTGCCCCCAAAAATGGCATTTCCCATTTTTGCAGGGGTGAGAATGGGAACAGGGCACATTTCATACTTACATTTTTATGGAGGCAGCCAGCCTTTCAAATCATCAACTGCCTCCACTGAAGTGGGATTTTGGTAGCCTTGAATTCCAACATGTACAGATAAGACCTAGTCAGAGCAAATCTGAACTCTGTGGATTTGTTTGGATAGCCGGGGCACCCCTTTGGATTTGGATCTGGGACACCTTTGGGGAATGTAAAATACCCTTTGTTGGAGGTAAGGTGCCCTTTGGGATTGTTAAAAATAGGCATCAATGTGTGTTAAAAAGTCCATAAATCCATTACTGTCAAGCTCATTGGAACTGTCAACAGCCCTGCCAGTATAAATTGTCAAAACTGTCAGAAGCACCTGTTGAGAGGGCCTGGCAAAAGAACCTGTCAAGGCATTTTGAAGTCCTGCCCTTTAAATATATCTGGAGAAATAAAAGATGTTGGCCACAATTTTCCCAAAAGAAATGTGTCATAATGGTGAGAAAACCGGAGCGATCCGTGCCAGTCTGTCCAGTGTGGTCCGGATCGCAATCATCCCACACTTAGTCATCTTTTGGGAGAGTGGCGAGTTGTGTGCTGGTTCTGGGAGGGGCGGGACCTAAGCACACCATTGAGCGCTCGGGCGCCATTTCAGAAGGGCGTCCTGTTCTCACAGTGTACTGAGAGACCCCTCCTTCCCCCCACTGACATCGGGACTCCTCCCATCGGCAATATTTTTCCCCACTCCGCTCCGACATAGATCGCTGGCTTCAGGACATTGGAGTGAGGGCCAGAGATATGTTTCATGTTTTATTTTTAAAGTTTAAACACAGTACCAGATCCCTGAGGCAAGCCTTCTTTCTACCCAGTCCAACCCTGCATCCAGCAACCTCCTCAGTTCTTTTGGAGTTATCCGCCCCAATATCTAATTCAGTCCCTCCACCCCCTGCCCCCCGCCACCCTCCCACCGCCCCGCCACCCCCCACTCTCCCCCCCACCCTCCCCAGATCAAAACTCCAACACCTGAGCAGCTGTTTGTCATGGACTGATTCATAGATCATGGAATATTCTCTCTCTTCATTCCCAACCTGGAATCAATCATTTGACAGAGGTGCTGCCTCAAAGCAAGGAATGGAATCCTAGGGATTTGCCAATAGGTGGCACAGTGGTACAGTAGTTGGCACTTCTGCCTCAGTGCCAGGGACTCAGGTTCAATTCCGTCCTTGGGTTACTGTCTGTGTGCTGTTCACATGTTCTCCCCATGTCTGAGTGAATTTCCTCCGGGTGCTCCGGTTCCAACAGTCCAAAGACGTGCAGGTTAGATGGATTGACCATGCTAAATTTGCCCCTTAGATGTGTATTCACAAAATCAACCCCATAAACACATTTTACTAGCGAAACAATGAATCTTAGTTGAATAATTGGCATTTCATTGCTTGTTTAAATTAAAATTTCTTTACTCACAGTGTTTTGAATTGGTCAGGTTGCACATGCCTTATTTGGACAAACCCAATTTCTCCAGTAGACAAAGACTTTCCCAAAATCCACTGCAGGTTAGAAAGAAGGAAACCAATTATCTGAATCTTTTCTCCTTCGTTGAAACGCAATTCATCCACCTCAACCTCTTTGCAATCCATTGTTGCAACACAGGTACCAGTACCTAAAGGCAGAAGTGACAATTAGCATGAAATTTGGTGAAACTTCTCCTGTTCATCTTTAATTTAAATGTCATCTGCTTTAAAACTGTATGGCCTCCATGAACATACCCTTTCCCTGTCACAGAAACATATCATGGAAGCAAAGTTGAAATACATAATTGTCTGCCACAATTTTCTCATGAAGGCAATGTTTCTTTAACAGGTCAACCTTTTTTTTAATTAAAAAGAACACGGGTTCGGCAATCACTTTCTAACTGAATATACAAGGGATTTAATCATAGAATCATAGAATCCCTACAGTACAGAAAGAGGCCATTCGGCCCATCGAGTCTGCACCGACCACAATCCCACCCAGGCCCTACCCCCATATCCCTACATATTTTACCCACTAATCCCCGCATCCCAGGACATTAAGGGGCAATTTTAGCATGGTCAATCAACCTAACCCGCACATCTTTGGACTGTGGGAGGAAACCGGAGCACCCGGAGGAAACCCACGCAGACACGAGGAGAATGTGCAAACTCCACACAGGCAGTGACCCAAGCCGGGAATCGAACTCAGGTCCCTGGAGCTGTGAAGCAGTAGTGCTAACCACTGTGATACCGTGCCGCCCACCCATTCTCTCACCCATTCACCATACCCTTGATGGAGAGTCACGCAGACCCCAGCAGATTATGTGTGTGAAAAATGACAATGAAAATCATGACATAATGAACTTTAGTAAGTGGTTGGTCAATGAACAACTTTTAATGCAAGTTAAAATCCATACACTTCATTTTGTTCTAATATTTAGACAGTTACTCAGTGTTACCATTATTACATACACCTGACAATGGAGGCAGAAATTAGAATCAGTAGGGCAATAAATTATCCTCTTGCAGTACATACTTTGGCCCAGATTTTCACCATGACAGAGAGATTCTGCATCCTGGTGACAATGTGGAGATGCCGGCGTTGGACTGGGGTAAGCACAGTAAGAAGTCTCACAACACCAGGTTAAAGTCCAACAGGTTTATTTGGTAGCAAATACCAAATTTGCTACCAAATAAACCTGTTGGACTTTAACCTGTGAGACTTCTTCCTGGTGACAAAGCAGAACTAACCAAAACTCCTAAGTCCCAACCCAAACATGCAACTTTCCATTTTCACAGAGGCAGGAATGGGGTGGGGCATATTTCACGGATGTGCATTTTACAGAGGCAATTAAATCATCGACCGTCTCCAGTCGGATTTTGGTAGCCCAGGAAAATAGAACCCACAATGTACAAAGTAGAAATATAAGAGAGGGTCTGAACCTGGCGTATTTCTTTAGAGAGCCAGCGACCCGTTTTAGCTAACACATGGAGGTAGAGTGCCCATTGAATTTTCCAAAAAATGTTATTTGCAGTCCCAGAGACAGCACAGAACAAATTTGAACAGCCTTACCTTAACCCAAGGAAGTAGGAGGAGGTCAGGAGGGAGAGGCTGCTGCTGTCTGTGTAAGAGGGAGGAGGAGGAGAGGCAGGACAACCAGGTAGTACACGTGGGAACAGTGTTCACCACCTTACCTCAATGTGAAAGAGAACCAGTTCGGAAGGTGACTGAGGCTAAGCCGTGAGATAGTGACAGGCATTTGTCGTATATTCCGGCAAAAGCTCAAGCCACAATCTATCAACCCTTGTGAAGATAACCATCACTCTTAACCTCTATTCCTCAGCATCTTTCCAGGGCTCATCAGGAGACCTGTCCAGTATATCCCAGTCAGCAGCTGTATTAAGGTTGTAACTAATACCCTGTTTTCTTGAGTGGGAGAATCACATTAATTTCCCTGTAGATTTGGCTTCTCAGGCGCAGAAAGCCATGGCTTTTGCCCAATTAGCAGCCTTCCCTCAGGTGCAGATTGTTATTGATTGCACCCATGTTGCCAGAAAGGCCCCAACTTGATCTGTGTCAACCACAGGTCCTTCCATTCAATCAATTTACAGATGACTTGTGACCACAATGAGGTCTTCCTTCATGTGTGTGCAAAGTTCCCTGGCAGCTGCCATGACTCTTTCATACAAAGGAATTCTCAAACTCCCTCAGCACTTTCAGCCAGCAATGGAAATCTGTATAGGCTGCTAAGGGACAAGAGCCTCCCCTTTACAACTTGGATAATGGCCTTCTTTAAGAAGCCACAAACAGAGGCAGCGCAACCACGACAGAAGCCAAGTTGTCAGCAGTAGTACCACTGAGCAGGCAATTGGTATTTTAAAGATACACTTCAGCTGCTTTGATCACTAAAGTGGAGCTGTTCAATATGCCCCAACAAGGATATCAAGAACAGTGGTGGTATGCTGTATGCTGCACATCATTGCACAGTGGAGGGACGTACAAATTGATGATAATGACGCCATGAGCAGAGCTCCAACCTCTGGAGGAGGTGGAAGCCCCTGTCCATTGGGAAAACTCTGAAATGGATGAGGATAAGGAAGCAGCCAATGGCAGAGCAACTGAGAGGCATGGCCATGTAGCCAGAGCTGACTTTGTGCAAGAGCGAATCATTGCCAGATGACTCTTTGTCCAAAATAGATTCTCATAAGGTTCTCCTATCTCACAATAACTATCAGCCAGTCCCCAATGACATACTTGCACCTAAAAAACCTTGCATATTGACTTAACAATTACTCAAAGGACTGTTCATCCCCCAAGAGGGAGAGAATAAACATCAATGAGTTGGACTCAGTTACATTCATATGACTGAAACCTTCAATACCATTAACCGCATCACATAGCAAACACAAATGGTAATAAGTCATTCACAACTCTCACTTGATTGCCAATGAGGGGCCCTGCTGCTAAATTATCTGTAATCAAACCACAGCCCACAATTCTTAGAATGACGTGACATCAGACCTATACACATTGATAGGATTGTATCTTGTAGCATAAATGCAGATAAGGCACCTCATTGCCTAAAAGGGTAGTAGAGGCAGAAACCCTCAACTCATTTATGGATAAGGTATTTAGATAAGGTATGGTAGAGAAAATGGCTCGATGCTTGGGGCCACATGTGTTGCGAAAGTGACTCCAAAGTAGCATGCTGTGCTCCATGACCAGTGACAGCCCTAATGGTTTCCTCCTTCTTAGTCATTATGCTGCGACAGTGTGCAGCAAGAGGGCAAGTGGATGTGATAATGTGTATGGCACTGTTCATCATTCATCCATCCAGTGAGACGTGACAGCTAATTACATGACTCCATAATATCTGCACTGGGTAATGGTGACAAGACAATGTGTCTCATAAATCTATTCCATGCTGTAAATGGTTCAGTAGAGTACACTTTGATTCGGCAATAGCAATGACAATTCTCCCATTGGAAAAGCCCGTGGTGAGTCATTCATTCCAGAGTTAGCTAAAAGTTAGACAACATTTAAAGTTTTGATACTTACCTGATAAAGCAATGGTGTCTTCTCTGAGGCATAGAGACTTCACCATTGATGACCTACCTCTCAAACGGGCCTTTCTGAAGGCTTGCTTTTCATCTGTCCTTGAGTCACCCAACCAGCGCCGGTCTCGCCCCGTGTAATTTTAACCTAACCAGCCCACTGGGTCAGTGAAGTTTAACATTCCCCATCACCCCCAATCCATAAATCAAATTGGGATGAAAATGAGAAATCTCTCTGTAAGACCATAAAGAGGGGGAGAAGTGTCCAATGTGTGACTAGGGGTTTGTTCTGCAGCTGACTGTATGATACTAAACCAATAAGGATGGAATGCAAAAAATTGAAAAAGCATGTTCCACTCCAAATATCCACTCCCAATAATCTGAACGCAAACAAAAACAGAAAATGCTGGAAAATGTCAGCAGTTCTGACAGCATCAGTGGAGAGAGAATGGAGCTAACACTTCGAATCTGGATGACCAACTCGAAACATGTTCTCTCTCCACAGATGCTGTCAGACCTGCTGACATTTTCCAGCATTTTCTGTTTCTGTTTTAGATCCCAGCATCCACAGTAATTTGTTTTTATGTTAACCAACATCCTAAATTTGATAAGCACAAAATTAACCCACCCCCTCCCAAACCTCTGCTCTGTAGATCAGATCAGAGAAATGAGAATCTATTGCAGCAATAACATAAAATGATTTTACTCACCGACCGAACGAGGAAATTGGAGCGGTTTCGTTTTCTTATATCCGCTAAAGTTTCCTGCTCTGATCTTAAGGAACCACCTGTGAATGAATCCCACTGGAGTGTAATTAATCAGCAACTTATAAGTAGTAACATACTAGTTATAAAATGAGAGTAAGATTATCATAACAGGTGTTCAAGAAACGTTTCAAACTTTTCAGCATGTGACTTGAACTTGAACACTATAGTGTTATTTCAATTCTCCTGAATTTTGGGCCAGTTTCACAGAATTGCCAAAATATCTCTTTTCAAATCAGAACAGTTTGACATCGTGTGCCATTGCAAGTGAGATGATGCTCCTGAGATGAAAATGGAAAATGAACATAATTTTTATATACATTTTTTCCATTTGAATACCATCGTCATTTATAGGCCTCAAAACAAAAATGGCTTGTGATGGGCCTGGGGCTCTCTCACTTAACTGGCATTATTTGAAATTAAAGCAGAAAAGTGGGAGAGCCCCATGGAACATCACACCTTAAGTGTTTTATTCACTCATCACACATTGCGACTCCGCCAAAGATCCTCGTACATCTGCTAGCTTCCCTAAGTCTATTCCATATCATCAGACTCGCACAGCTTTGCAACTTCTACATATGAAACTGACAAGATGTATCATACATAATGAAGTGAGTTTTGACAGCAGTTTCTTAATTTTCCAGCAATACAAAAAACAATAGAAATGGGAGAGAGATAATTTTCCGTACTGGTAAAATGGGTAGAGAACAGCCTGTGGAGCAGATACCGGAAGAAGGCCCTTTTCATTCGTCGAAAGTGAAGTTGCTTCCCATTTAATATTGCTCCCAATATCCTTGATCATGATGAGATCATCCTTGCAGAGGCTCACGTCTTCCTCTTCATTTTTCTGAATGTTGGATAAGGTTCTGGTGAAAAAAGGCCCTTGGATGGAGAAAAATACAGCAGTTTGCTTTTAATAAAATAAACATGCAGTGACAATCACAAAGGTGGCATAAACCTTTCTTTAAAATGCATTAATAAAAACCAATTGAAATAATAATCACAATTTATAATTCATTAGGTTGCAAAGTTTACCATGGGGACAATTTTCCCAAGATTGTTTCGAGTATTGGATTGGGTCGGAAAAGCTGTGTGGAAGTCACTGACCTCACAGACATCTTTACTCACCTGATTTAACGGCACTCTGTATAAATTCAAAGTGCTAGCGAGGATCACACAGCAAGTTGGAGGGGCAGGGCCTAAAAATGCCAGCAACCCTGGGAATCTGAGATTGGGTGCCCTTTTTGAAGGGTGATCTCAAAGTTAAATTTACACCCCCCTCACCCCCCCCCCCCTTTCAACAGAGATCAGGACACTCCCAGGTTACCAGGAGCCCCCCCCCCCCCCCCCCACATAAAAGGGGACCCCCCCCCACCCCCAATGGAGAAGGTAGCCTCCCCGGCCAGAGCCACCTGTCAGTGCCCCCCTACCAGAGCCACCTTGGCACTGCCCTTTCCTGCCCAGCCTTGTCCCTCAACCCCCTGAGCCTACAAGCATCTCCACACTCCCAGCATGGTCACCATGAAAACCGGTGGTGATTCGCGCCAGTGTGACATGACCTTGTCAGGGCAGGAGGAAAACATCCTGAGGGGACATTACAGCATCCTATAACTACTCGCTGTATGAAAAAAAAACCCTCATGTCACCTTTGGCACTTTTGCCCATCATTTTGTGCCCTCAAGTTCTGGATCCTTCCACCAATGGGAACAGCTTTTCCCTATCAACTCTGTCCAGAGCCCTGATGATTTTGAACACCTCTATCTAATCTCCTCGGGATCTTTTCTCGAAGGAGAACAACTTCAGCTTCTCTAATCTACCCAAGTAACTGAAGTTCCTCATTCCTGGAACCATTCTCGTAAATCCTTTCTGCACCCTTTCTAATATCTTCAGATACTTTCTAAAATGCAGCCCAGTGTGGGACAGATTACTCGGATTGAGGCCGAACCAGTTTGCTACATAGGTTTATCATAAAGTTTTTTGCCTTTGTAGTTTACGCCCCACATTATAAAGCCCAGGATCCCAGCAGCTCTATTGACTGCTTTCTCAACCTGTCCTGCTACCTTTAGTGATTTGTGCACATTTACCCCCAGCTCCTTCTGTTTGCCTTGCAACCCTTTAGGGTCGTACCCTTTATTTTAGCCTCTCCTTGTTCTTCCTCGCAGCAAGTTTCACTTCACACTTTTTGGTATTAAATTTCATCAGCCATGTGTCTGCTCATTCCACCATTGTCCCTTCTTGCTTCAAGTTCTACACTCTCCTCCTCATAGTTCACAATACTTCCAGATTCTGTGTCATCAACAATTTTGAAATTGTGCCCTGCAGACCCAAGTCTAGTTCATTTCTCTGGATCAAGAAAAACATTGGTTGCAGTAATGATGACTCAGGAACCTCATTATAAATCTCCTCCAACCATTTGCAACTATTCTCTGCTTTCTGCCATACAGCCAATTTTGTACCCAAGCAGCCATTCTGCCTTCGGTTCCATGGTTTCAACTTCTCTAACAATCCTGTTAAGTGGCACTTCATTGCATGACTCTAGGAAGTCACCATATCAACAACATTGTTCTCGTCAGTCCTCTGTCACCTTATCAAAAAAACTCAGTCAATTTAATTGAACACAAAATTATAACAGCATAAGAAATAGGAGCATACAGTGCAGAAAGAGGTCATTCAGCCCATCGAGCTTGCACCAACTCATACCCAGACTTACCCTGCAACCCGACGTATTTATCCTGCTAATCCCACTAACCCATATATTTTGGGATACTAAAGGGCAATTTAGCATGGCCAATTAACCTAACCTGCACATCTTTGGACTGTGGGAGGAAATCAGAGCACCTGGAGGAAACCCATGCCATTCAGTCCCTCAAGCTTGCTCCACCATTCCAATAGAGCATAATTAATCGGATCATGGTCTTAACCCCAAATTTTAAACTTAAATTTGGTATCAATTAACCATTACTTATTTTAATATACATTTTCTCCATCTCAACCTTGTTGGAATCAGGCTCATTGTCCTGGTTATTGGGTGAAATGTTAGGAAGGTTGCTGGTGCTTGTGGAGCATGAACCTCCTTTCAGGAGAGACTGGGCTCAAACTAGAACTAAACCTCCTTCAGTGGAATCAGAAAAGTATGCTCTTCAGCCAACAGAGGCTAGTTTTGCAGTTAGCAGATAGTCTAGGCCCACTGCCAGCACAAAATAGTTATCATCTCTCTTCCATTGCTGACAGTAAGCCCATTGTTCAATTGCAAATCATTTTTCTAGTGGTCCTTGGGCATTTTAGCACATTAAATGGGCAATATAGCTGTGGTGGACATGAGAGGGGATATATTGTCTTGTTTTGCAAAGATAATATGTGGAATTGGGCTAAAGCCACTGCCACATGGGCATCTGCACTATGCCCAATGGCCATCAGCAAGGAAGAGGGCAAATTAATAAGAACATATGGGCGAGCTGTCCAAGCTAATACTTTGCAATGCCTTAATTTACAACAGTCAGAGCAGTAAAAGGAAAGAGTTAATCCCACAGAATGCTTCAACTGAACCAGTGCGTGGTGGAGTGCTTCCAGTTTAGACTCATCTGATCAGGAACCGAATCTCAAAACATAGCCAAGCAATCAGACACCCTGCTCAGCAATTCTACACATGGTGGAATTCAGAGTAGATTCAATACCGGCATTGACAGCTCCCCTTCACTGCACACCCTACGGACTTAAGGACCACAAATGAACATGATTGTTTAGAGACCACAGCAGTAAGTGAGTAGAGAAACAGCCCCTTCAAGTGATGAAAGAGAGCGAAACCACTGGGGATGTGCTTAAGCCTGCAATACAGTCTGAATAACTGCACAAGGGCACAGAGTATCAGTACAGTGCTTTGATTATCCAGTGCATGCTAGAGCAGCCGGGAAGAGTTCTGAACACAGAGTCCATCATTGCAAACCCTTGCCCTTGAGAAAGGATAAAAGCTCCTGCTGGCAGAAGGCCAAGACGAGGAAAGGGATAAATTGGCTGCCTGCCTCTGCTTGGGGAGCCAGCGATCCACATGCCAGCCCATCCACTAAACACTTCCGCAGTGATGGGAGTGTGTCAGGGACCTGCCCTGACACACTCCCAACTATTTTTTCCACCTCTCAGCTCAGTTCCCGGGCCAGAGAAATCCACCCCGCAGCAGCAATTGAAATGCAGTGACCAACCAGTGACCCAGAATTGTTGCATCTAATTTCCTATCAATGTGTGAAAGGTAATGAAGGAAGTCAACCCGTTAAAGGACAGAATTCAAGTGCCATCCATTATGAGCAGAGATTTTTCAGCAGGAAGATTATTGGGCATGAAGCCTTCACAATGACTGAAAGAAACTTTTGTAACAGTGTTTAATTTTTTTCTTGATGATTAGCTTATTTACTTCCTTCAAGTGAAGATGAGTGTGAGATTTATGAGCCACTACTGTTGCAAGCAGAATTCATGGAAGAATGTACCTTATTTGAAATATTCTGATTTACAACATGGAAGTTTAAACCTCCACTGGATGTTGATATCACAGTTAATTTACTGGTTGCTTCCAGTACACTATCATAAACAAATCACATGCGATGTTGTTCGAAGCACCAACACTCCTGTCGCTTTCCCAGAGTGTCTCCAGCGATTGGGTGCTACTGAAAATATACAGAGCTACTGTCAGTGATGAATAATCAAGTTGAAGAATCTTGGCAAGACCATGAGTAGAGTTTAGGCTATCAGTGTTTTCAGGAAAAAGCTTGTGACGTAAAAATAACAGGGAAATCCAAGAAATTGGAATATTTGCTACTGGTTATATATTTTTTTAAAACTAGAGGAAATTTTTAAAAAATCATTCAGAAGACATGGGCATCGCTGGCTGGCCAGCATTTATTGCCCATCCCTTACTGGGTGGCCTGCTAGACCATTTCAGAGAGCAGCTGAGGGTCAACCACATTGCTGTGGTTTTGCAGTCACATGTAGGCCAGACCAGGTAAGGACAGCAGATTTCCTTGCCTAAAAGACATTAGTGAACCAGTTGGGTTTTTCCGACAATCAACAATGGTTTTATTTCATCAGTAGATTCTTAATTCCAGATCATTTTTATTGAACTCAAATTCCACCATCTGCTGTGATGGGATTCGAACCCGGGTCCCCAGATCATTTGCTGAGTTTCTGGATTAATAGTCTAGCAATAATACCACTAGGCCATCGCTTCCCCCAAAATATAGGTTGCTTTATGCATGGACAGTATGGCTATGTTAATGGAACTATTTTATAGAATTATGAAAGGTATAGAACCATAGAAAATTACAGCTCAGAAACAGGCCTTTTGGCCCTTCTTGTCTGTGCCGAACCATTTTTTGCCTAGTCCCACTGACCTGCACTTGGACCATATCCCTCCACACCCCTCTCATCCATGAACCCGTCCAAGTTTTTCTTAAATGTTAAAAGTGACCCCGCATTTGCCACTTTATCCGGTAGCTCATTCCACACTCCCACCACTCTCTGCGTGAAGAAGCCCCCCCTAATATTCCCTTTAAACTTTTCTCCTTTCACCCTTAACCCATGCCCTCTGGTTTTTTTTCTCCCCTCGCCTCAGTGGAAAAAGCCTGTTTGCATTCACTCTATCTATACCCATCAAAATTTTATACACCGCTATCAAATCTCCCCTCATTCTTCTACGCTCCAGGGAAAAAAGTCCCAACCTATTCAATCTCTTTCTGTAACTCATCTTCTCAAGTCCCGGCAACATCCTTGTGAACCTTCTCTGCACTCTTTCAACCTTATTTACATCCTTCCTGTAACTAGATGACCAAAACTGTACACAATACTCTAAATTCGGCCTCACCAATGCCTTATATAACCTTACCATAACACTCCAACTTTTATACTCGATACTCCAATTTATAAAGGCCAATGTTCCAAAGGCACTCTTTACGACCCTATCCACCTGTGATGTCACTTTTAGGGAATTCTGTACCTGTATTCCCAGATCCCTCTGTTCAACTGCACTCTTCAGAGTCCTATCATTTACCGTGTTCGTCTTTGGTTTGTCCTTCCAAAGTGCAATATCTCACACTTGTCTGCGTTAAATTCCATTTGCCATTTTTCAGCCCATTTTTCTAGCTCGTCTAAATCCCGCTGCAAGCTTTGAAAACCTTCCTCACTGTCCACTACACCTCCAATCTTTGTATCATCAGCAAATTTGCTGATCCAATTTACCACATTATCATCCAGATCATTGATATAGATGACAAACAACAATGGACCCAACACCGATCCCTGCGGCACACCACGAGTCACAGGCCTCCACTCAGAGAAGCAATCCTCCACAACCACTCTCTGGCTTCTTCCATTGAGCCAGTGTCTAATCCAATTTACTACCTCCCCATGTATACCTAGTGACTGAACCTTCCTAACTAATCTCCCATGAGGGACCTTGTCAAAGGCCTTGCTGAAATTCAGGTAGACAACATCCACTGCCTTCCCTTCATCCACTTTCCTGGTAACCTCCTCGAAAAACTCTAATAGATTAGTCAAACATGACCTACCACGCACAAAGCCATGTTGACTCTCCCTAATAAAGTCCCTGTCTATCCAAATATTTGTAGATCCTATCCCTTATCACACCTTCCAATAACTTGCCCACCACCGACGTCAAACTTACTGGCCGATAATTTCCCGGATTTCTTTTGGAACCTTTTTTAAACAACGGAACAACATGAGCCACCCTCCAATCATCCGGCACCTCCCCCGTGAATACTGACATTTTAAATATGTCTGCCAGGGCCCCTGCAAGTTCAACACTAGCTTCCCTCAAGGTCCGTGGGAATACCCTGTCCGGTCCTGGGGATTTATCCACTCTGATTTGCCTCAAGACAGCGAGCACCTCCTCCCCTTTAATCTGTAAAGGTTCCATGACCTCCCTACCTGTTTGCCCTATTTCCATAGGCTCCATATCCGTTTCCTCAGTAAATACGGATGCAAAAAAAACATTTAGTATCTCCCCCGTCTCTTTTGGTTCCATACACAGTCTACCACTCTGGTCTTCAAGTGGACCAATTTTATCCCTCACTATCCTTTTGCTCCTAACATACCTATCGAAGCTCTTTGGATTTTCCTTCACTCTGTCTGCCGAAGTAACCTCATGTCTTCTTTTAGCCCTCCTGATTTCCCTCTTAAGTAGTTTCTTGCACTTTTTATACTCCGAACATCTGATCTGCTCCTTGCTGCCTGTACATTTCATACAACTCTCTCTTCCTCTTAATCAGTGTTACAATCTCTCTTGAGAACCAAGGTTCCTTATTCCTATTTACTTTGCCTTTAATCCTGACAGGAACATACAAACTCTGCACTCTCAAAATTTCTCCTTTGAAGGCCTCCCAATTTCCATTTACATCCTTAACAGCCTGTGCCAATCCACACTTCCCAGATCCCTTCTCATTTCATCAAATTTGGCCTTTTTCCAGTTCAGAACTTCAACCCGAGGACCAGATCTATCCTTATCCATGATCAGGTTGAAACTAATGGCATTATGATCACTGGATCCAAAGTGTTCCCTCACACTCACATCCATCACCTGCCCGAACTCATTTCCCAATAGGAGATCCAATATCGCATCCTCTCTAGTTGGCACCTCTATATACTGATGTAGAAAATTCTCCTGAACACATTTTACAAACTCTACCCCATCTAAACCTTTAACAGTATGCGAGTCCCAATCTATATGTGGAAAATTAAAATCCCCTATTATCACAACTTTGTGTTTCTTGCAGTTGTCAGCTATCTCTCCGCTGATTTGCTCCTCCAATTCTCGCTGACTATTGGGTGGTCTATAATACAACCCCATTAATGTGGTCATACCTTTCCTGTTTCTCAGCTCCACCCAAAGGGCCTCTGTAGACAAGCTCTCTAGTCTATCCTGCCTGAGTACCGCTGTAACATTTTCCCTGACCAACAATGCCACCCCCCCCACCTTTTATCCCTCTGCCTCTATCGCACCTGAAACATTGGAACCCTGGAACATTGAGCTGCCAGTCCTGCCCCTCCTGTAGCCAAGTTTCACTAATGGCTATAATGTCATATTTCCATGTGTCTATCCACGCCTTCAGCTCATCTGCCTTCCCCACAATACTCTTGGCATTGAAATAGACACACCTCAAAAGATTATTTCCACCACACTCAACCCTTCCATTTGTGATTTTGCTTGAACTAACCTGTCTTTTCACCCCTGCTCCACTATCTGCTCTGGCACTCTGGTTCCCATCCCCCTGCAGATCCAGTTTAAACGCTCCCCAATAACACTAGCAAACCTCCCTGCAAGTATATTGGTCCCCTTGCAGTTTAGGTGTAACCTGTCTCTCTTGTACAGGTCCCACCTGCCCCAGAAGAGGTCCCAATGATCCAAGAATTGGAAACCCTGCCCCCTACACCAGTTTCTCAGCCACCTGTTCATCCGCCCAAGCATCCTGCTCCTACCCTCACTGGCATGTGTTACAGGTAGCAGATTACTACCCTCAGGGTCCTGCTTTTTAACTTCCTTCCAAGCTCTCTATACTCACTCTTCAGGACCTCCTCACTCTTCCTTCCTACGTCATTGGTACCGATGTGTACCATGACATCTGGCTGATCACCTTCCCACTTTAGAACGCTGTGCACGCGATCAGAGACATCCCTGACCTTGGCACCTGGGAGGCAACAAACCATGCGGGAGTCTCTGTCCCAACCACAGAACCTCCTGTCCGTACCTCTGACCATTGAGTCCCCTATCACTACTGCTCTCCTCTTCTTCATCCCACCCTTTTGCGCTGTAGAACCAGACTCAGTATCAGAGTTCCGGCTGTCGCAGCTTGTCCCAGGTAAAGCATCTCCCACAACAGTATCCAATTCAGTATACCTGTTGTGGAGAGGTATGGCCACAGGGGAAGCCTGCTCTGCGTGTCCTTTCACAGTGTGGAGATGCCGGCGTTGGACTGGGGTGAACACAGTAAGAGTTTTAACAACACCAGGTTAAAGTCCAACAGGTTTATTTGGTAGCAAACACCATTAGCTTTCGGAGCACTGCTCCTTCGTCAGATGGAGTGGAAATGTGTTCTCAAACAGGGCACAGAGACACAAAAATCAAGTTACAGAATACTGATTAGAATGCGAATCCCTACAATCAGCCAGATCTTAAAGATACAGGAAATGTGGGTGGAGGGAGCATTAAGCACAGGTTAAAGAGATGTGTATTGTCTCCAGACAGGACAGCCTGCAAGTCCTTTCACAGTGCCATTTCCCCTCCTTACAGTAACCCAATTTCCTGTGCTCTGCTGCGTTGGTGTAACTATCTCCCCGAAGCTACTGTCTATATACTTCTCATTCTCCCGAATTAGATGGAGGTTATCAAGCTCCCTCTCCAGTTCCCTAACACGCTTTGCTAGCAGCTGCAGCTGGATGCATCTTTTGTAGGTATTGTCGTCAGGGATACCAGTGGTCTCCCTGATCTCCCATATCCTGCAAGAGGAGCATTCCAAAATCTTGCCTGGCATTTTTTTTACTCTGGGGAAAAACAGGAATAAACTTTCTGAAAAAGAAAAACCTACTCTCGCCTCTGCCTGTTCTCGCCGAAGCCCATTTTGAGCCAAAGCCCTTCAGCCCTCACTCTGCTCCCTGCTCACTCCACTACCCGCTGAATAGTGCGGCCTACTTATATACCTCCCGCGCGCTGAAGAAGAATTTAGATCCTTCCCAGAACACCCAGCGGCCTACTTCCGGGTTAGAGTTCAAAGTTTATTTTTACAAAAAAACACCCCCACAGCTTGCCTCCTGGACTTGCAGAATCTCACTGGCTGTCCTGTCTGGAGACAATACACATCTCTTTAACCTGTGCTTAATGCTCCCTCCACTCACATTGTCTGTATCTTTAAGACCTGGTTGGCTGTAGAGATTCGCATTCTAATCAGTATTCTGTAACTTGATTTTGTGTCTCTGTATGCCCTGTTTGAGAGCAGATATCCACTCCATCTGACGAAGGAGCAGCGCTCCAAAAGCTAATGGCATTTGCTACCAAATAAAGCTGTTGGACTTTAACCTGGTGTTGTTAAAACTCTTACTGTGTTTACCCCAGTCCAACGCTGGCATCTCCACATCATGAGGAACATTCAGGCAGATTATTTTGGAACTGTGTAAAATTAGTGATAGTGTGTACAGCCATTGTCTTTGTTGGGTGTATTTGTAGTTTATTTTATCGCTGATTAAGCATTTATTTTATTTGAAATCATCACAAAACGGCTGTGACAACCATTCTTTGGATTTCAAATCTTTCCTCACATTATAACAAATTGCAAAAATACAGTTAACAGCAGTTTCCCTTCTGGGGATTTGAAATAACATGGCTTTTGCCATCAGCTGTGTGCTTAACAATGTATATTTGCCGTGTTGGCCTGAAGACACCTTCTCCTTAACACTGGGAAAAGTCTCAGCTAGATTGCAACCTGGCATTAACCATACAAGTGTGTAAGAGTTGCATGTTGCAACTGTTTAAAGTCACATATGGAACTTTTAAACAAATCAAGTCCATATTCTTCATCAATATGAAGCTGTCAATTGTTGAAACTGCCTCGTTATTTGAATGGGGCAGATTCATCAGCAAAGCAAAAAAAAACTAACAAAATTAAGTGTAGCATGAGGTTGCCATGTGAGCATTGGTTAAGCTCTGAAGGTTTTAATTTCCAGTTTTGAGAATAGGCTTTGGATTGCAATTTCAGCTCAGAACATAGCTGTCCTTCTACAGAAATTAACTGTGGAAGGAAGTGCCGTTGAGTGTTGACAATCCATATAGCATATTCCAGTAGGATGTAAATTGGCTCTTCTGATTTAGACACAACAAATTTGTAACCTTATCTTTGCTCAACAGAGAGTGCAAAGCCAGAGCTAATTGATTCAGCACAAGGTTAAGAAGGGAAAAAATACTTCAAGTAAAGTGAGGTCAGGCACCCTGACAAGAAGCAGCACTCACAAATATTGTTAGTCAGGAAATCACAGGCCAGCAGCTTGTGATTTTCCGTCCTACCACGCCAGTGAGTATCCCCAATGGGGAAGCAGCCTTGCCGTGTCAGTCCAGGTGCTCGCACATACCATCAAGCTGTCATCAAAATTACATCAAAAACATCATTCAAAGAACCTCAAAAGGAATATTGATTCTCTCAACTGAGATACAGAGGCCCGATTTTACCATTTGGATTCTAAGTGCTGAATCTGGAAGTGATCCAGATCCAACTTGTAAACCCATTCTCAGGCGCCCCCATTAACACTCAGACTGAAAAAATAGCAGCGACTCTGAATCGCCCTGTAGAAGCCGGTGGGTGGGGCTTATCGTGCCCGAAACACTGCTCCGATCCGAGCCTTCAACTGAGCATGAACAGTGAAGAAAAATTTTAAAAACGCTCCCCTGCCACATTGCTCCTAGGCCGGATAATGCCTCCCCCCTGGCCCCCACAGACATTGCCCCACCCCCACAACATAACTGTCCCCCTTATCCACCCACCCCTCCCTGCTACCCAGACGGATCACAACCCGCTGTCTCACTCTCCCCCCCCCCCCCCCCGCCACCGATCACACGCAGAGTGGCAGCGGACCCCAACTTTTCCCCCCAACAGAGATCCATCTGGCCCACCTCCCTCCTCCTCCACCCCACCAGAAAATGACTTAGCCCTCCTCCTCCCCTCCCCCCACATCAGAGATCCATCTGACCCGCCTCCCTCACCAGAGATCCATCAGGCCTGCCTCCCTCGTCGTCCTCCCCCCCCAGCAGAGAACAATCTGGCCCTCCTCCCCCCCCGCCCTCCCCCATAAGAGATCCATCTGGCCTCCCTCCCGCATCCTACCAGACAACGATCTGGCCCTCCTCCCTTCACCCCCCCTGCCTCCACCACCAGAGATCCATCTGGCCCACCTCCCTCCTCCCCCCCTCTCCGCCAGAGAATGATCAGGACCGCCTCCCTCCTCCCTTCCCGCCCCCCCCCCACCCCCCCACCGCTCTGGGTCAGAGAGCCGCCAAAAGCTCTGAACTTACCTGCTCAGAAGCTGGAGTGCTCAAAACAGACCTTTGCAGACCATGCCCGCGCCGAATCTGAACGGGCGAACGTGGTGGTCAAGGGGAAAATGCAAGTAAGTTTGGGCATCCAAACTTAAGTCAATTTAAATACATGCAAATGCCGATTGCAACCATTTTAGCTGCTTGGTAAAGGGGGAACGGGTGCGGAGGCGATCGCGGATTGCGCTACCTGCCTCACACCTGACTTTACCAAGTTTTCATGCCCGAAAACTGGTGCAACTTGTTGGTAAAATCAGGCCCATGGGCTTCAATATTAAATCCCCATGACAGGCAGGAGGTGGTCAGGGTGAGAGGTTATAAATGATGGAACATGTACCTAAGCAAACACATATGCACATTTGGTAGTGGAGTGGTAACGTTACTGGACTAGCAATCCAAAAGGCCCAGGCTAATGCTGAAAGGTACAAATCCCATCATGGCAGCCATTCAGCAATGAGAGATGGTGGCTCTGCTCTCAACTGGACTTCTTAAGATCTATAACATCTACGGGCCAAATAAAATTTCAAATGAGAACCTGTACAAGAAGGCCCTTGTTGCTACAGCATTGTCCTGGAGATCAAGAAGGACTGGACAAGATGGCTCAAACATGTAATATGGATGACCCAAGAGCAAACAGTGAAGGCTCGCTCTAAGATGGATACCAGCCAGGACATGTAAACAGGACAGACCAAAAACAAGATGGCTTAGGACTGTGGTGACTAAACAGGAAGAGATAGGAATTACATTGGGTGAGGCACAAGCCACAGTACAAGATAGGACCCAATGAAGGACATTGTGATCTTATGTCCCTCCCAGGATAAGGAGGATAACAAACTAACAACAAATGCTGGATTTGCCAACGATGTCCAAATCCCATGAATGAATAAAGAAAAGCCTTGGCCATTTTCTATGTTGGTCAGTAATACGCCAACTGCACCTCATTAACATATTTAAATCAGGCTCTCACACTGCACCCTGGAACTTGGTGGAAAACAGAAGAAAGAAATAACAGCATAAGGTAGTCCTGCCATTAAAACTGGCAGGATCTCTGCAACCCAGGTCTTCCAGATTCCCTTCACATGACCACGTCCTTTCTCAACCTTCCCATAAATATCAGGCACATGAAAACTATCCTTGGGAAAACCTAAAAAGAAATAAAGTTCCTCCAAACAAATTAATTCATCTTAATCAGTGACTTAAATTCCTGACTCTGAAACATTACACAAAAGGGTTCATAATTCAAATGGTACTTGCAACAACTTTTCATTAAGTTGATCTTTCTCTACACCCTAGCTATGACTGTAACACTACATTCTGAACTCTCTCCTTTCCTTCTCTATGAATGGAATGCTTTGTCTGTATAGTGCGCAGGAAACAATACTTTTCTCTGCATACTAATACATGTGACAATAATAAATCAAATCAAAATTTTCATTTGAATAAAATAATTTCTGCATATCAAGCAACATTATTGCAATATCTGAGGTGTCAAGATACAAATGCTTTAGTGTATGCATTCACAAATCTAGTTTAAACTCAGCTAGCTTTGTTCCCGTGACCTTTCAGGCACAAATTCCCTTTAAACCTGAAATAGGTAAATCCACGAGAAACCGCAGAATAAGCAAAAGGAGGATGTGACTCAGTACCCTGATGCTGATTTAAGTGGAACTGATAGGTTCCTCCATATCAGCATTCCAGAGTAAGGTGCAACATTCCCTTATCATGGGTCAGAAAGGGCATCACAGGTTCATTCGCATCCTTTCAGCTGGAAACGAAACCTCAGCAATTTATAGCATGCCTGAAGTAAAAGCCATGATAGAAGCTCTCGCCATAAAATAAATGGCAAGGTCAAAAGAACCTATACTATCTGTCCAGTGTTACTGCCTCATAACAGTGTCTGCAAAATAGTTCATTTAGTAATCAGTTAGCTCGCGAGAGGAAAAGAAATGTTTGCATGAAGGATTTTTATTTGGCTCCGACATGTAGTCAATTTGATTATTAAATCAACTCCTGAGTTAGTCTGCCATTGTTATCATTTAGAGTCTAGCCCAAAAATAACATTGCAGAATGAAAGTCACTAATGAACTTTAGGACAGCACAGCATTCTGATCAGTGCTTGGTGAAAGCTATGGATATGACAAAACGCAAGTTCTGCTGCAACTCCACTCTTTCACACCTTCTAATTAGATTGTACCTGGCAAACTATCAATTTGCTGAGATTTAGTGATAAGTTCTGAATCAACAGTTGTACCAACTGAGATACGAGGGAAAATGCTGTTGTTTTAACTAAATGTGTTGTTAAAAGCTCCAAATAGACCTGCTTCATAAGGCTGAATCCGAACTCTTCAACTCTTGCAATAATGCTCCAAAATGATATCATTTTTCGTTTAAGATCGTAGAAAGTAAATTTTACTGTAACTGAACCTGTAGAAATTTGACTATCGTAATTAGAATGTCCTACAATTAGATCCCCAAAATATCAAACTCTCAACTTCAGCTGTAAGCAGCTGCAATTCACTCAACACGAGCGTACATTGGGGAATCAGGTGCACTAAGTTCCATATCTGGATTCACTGATATTCAAACAAAGCTTCATGTCAGATACAGGCTTGACCTATTTTGGGTTGGCATGTTTGGAAAGGATTGACCATCACATTCTGTAAAGAGGAAGATAATTGCCTAGCAGTGAAATACCCATTGTCACCATTACACACTTACTGCTGGCTATAAAATGGCATAAAGATGTGATATAAAGCATGTCACAGTATAAGGGCTGGATTTTTTTATAGGGATGGAATGACACAAGTGGTATGGGACCCGTTTTGCGGCTTCTAAAAGGTGACCAGGTTCCAAACCCCATTCCACCCTATATTTTTGTCTCTCAGAGTCACTGTCATGGCCGGTCAACTTTTGTGAGCTGCCAAGATGGGTAGGGGAAGTTGGGAATATTTTCAGTTTGACACACCCGCCTCAGGAGAAACTGCCAGGGGCTGGTTGTAGATTCAAGTCAAGCAAACCGACCCATGAGAAAATGTCTCATGTATGATTGACTGAGAGCCCAGACAGCTATTATAATACGAGGACACCTGCTTCCCAAATGAAACATTGTTTGACTGACAACCCAGGCTCTCTGCCTCTGCTGTCAATCTCACAATGTTTGTTTACACAAGTACATGGTTTCAAGGAACTTTGGTGTGTGGTTTTTGAAACTTCAAAGGGTCTGGTGATTAATACTTTTATTACCTTGTACTTTAGATTTTTTTTTCAAAAGTAGGAAAACGTTCTCAATGAACTACTTATTTTCAAGGGTTTTCTTTTTAACTTCTCACTGTACACATTAGGGATCATTGGTTCTGGGAAGTGTACAGTGGGTCAATAGGCACAAGAAAGCCATAGCTTGGGTTAGGAGACAAGATGCATTAAATATAAAGTTATTAAAGTGTTATGTCACTGGTGAACATGCTGACATGTTTTATTGATGAGTTGTCATGAGCTTCCTGTTGACCCTGGGAGTGTCACATTACCGAATGTTACCTTGCTCAAGCTGCAAAACTACGTGCATCTCTTATTAACTCTGAATCACTTATACCAATGCCAGGGTTCACTAATTCAGTAGTCATTGTGGGCTTATTACTTTCATAGGCAATGATTATTTGTACAAAAAAAGGAACAAAACTGCTGCTGACATGAGTACAAAATGGCTGTTCAAATTTTACTTCACAGATATAGCGAGTGCCTTTTCATGGAGCCTTATTTCAATCTTGGGATAATTTAATACACATCAGATGAGGTATCACGCTCCTGGAAGTTTGTTGGTGGTTTGAAAATGCAACATCACGTTTTGAACATGTGATTCAGCTTAAAACCCCAATTCATGGACCGATCGCCCCTCCCCCCATCCGATCGCGATGCAGAGTGCTCAGCAGCCCAACTCCCCTTGGTTCGATCACAGGCAGAGTGGCAGCAGGCCCCCCTCCCTCCTCAATCAGGCCACCCCTTCAGGCCCTTCCCACTTCAGGACCTGCCCCCTAAAAGCCCCACCTCATTGCCCCCCTAGGCCCCGCCCCATTGCCCCCCAATACACTGCCTCGTCGGCAGTGCCAAGGTGCACAGTGGGCATTACCAAGGTGTCAGCCTGACAGTGCCAAGTTGCCAGGGTGGCACTGCCACGCTGACACTGCCCAAGGGGCAGCCCCCTTTCCCTCAGCCTCCCTGGGGTGCCACAATGGCTGGATAACACGACTGTTCCCCATTCATGGGGAGCAGGCGTTTTCCTCGTCGCAGAGCACCTCTCCCAGCGAGGCCATAAAGGCAAGAGAGCCTGGATGATTCAGTGCCGGACTCACTAAGGACATGCAAATCAATAATAAAATGAATTAACATAACTTATTCGGCCTCTCGCCCATTTCCTTGACCTCGCTGGAAATCCAGCTCTCGTAAGATGGCGAGAGCCGAGAAATCGGTCATGACCCTGTTCTCTCGATTCCTGTGCGATTTTATTAGCTCACTCGGCCCATCGATGGCTGGGATAAGCCAGTAAAATCCCAACCCAGGGATCCAGAAAGTTATAGTTCTGAATCTGAATTCTAATTTCTGACTCCGTGTATATCCAATTTCAATTTTCCGTCTGCATTCCTGATCCAGATGTGGAGATGCCGGCGTTGGACTGGGGTAAACACAGTAACAGTTTTAACAACACCAGGTTAAAGTCCAACAGGTTTATTTGGTAGCAAGTACCATTAGCTTAAAGATAATCTTTAAGAACTGGTTGGCTGTAGAGATTTGCATTCTGATCAGTATTCTGTAACTTGATTTTGTGTCTCTGTGCCCTGTTTGAGAGCAGATTTCCACTCCATCTGACGAAGGAGCAGCGCTCCGAAAGCTAATGGTACTTGCTACCAAATAAACCTGTTGGACTTTAACCTGGTGTTGTTAAAACTGTTCCTGATCCAGCACATTCACCTTTCATTATCTTACCTTCCTGTAATAGAAGATCCAAATACATCATCGACAAATCAGCTTCATTCACTTCAACTTGAATCTTCACATCTTCCACAAGAGAAACATTCAACCAGAAACGTTGATCTAACAACAAGTTCTCCAAACATCGCCCAACAAATCCTATTGGAATAAGAGTATTAACAACAATGGGGTTAAGAGCGGAGATTCTTGGTCACTCTTCATACGCATTCATGTTAAGAAAACAGAATAATAAAAACAGAAAATACCGGAAACACTCAAAATATCTGGCAGCAACTGTGGAGAGAGAAACAGGACTGTTTCAGGACTGTCACCCTTCAAGAGATTTCCAGCAGCCACAGTATTTTGTTTTTGTAAGAAAAGTTTACTGCACAGGCAAAGTACTTGAGTTCAGCTAGGCATGTTCTTCCTCGCTCCCGAAGGCACTAGCTCATTCTGAGATACAGTTCCGTGAGTGTCCATCATCATCACTTAATTCAACCAACTGGCCATTTTTCTCTTATGACCTTACATTGTGTATTTTGGAAGACTATTCATGGAATATATCACAGTTAAGTAGGGGCCAGTCCACAACATATGTCCACATATATACACTTTCTGGCAATGGTCATTGAGTGATGAACAGGGACATTGATTCGATTTTCCACCTTATTTTTTCTGTGCAGCCGTGTTCTAATTTTCTACATATAGAACAAAGAAGAAAGAAAAGTACAGCACAGGAACAGGCCCTTCAAGCCTGTGCCGATCATAATGCCCTAACTAACCTTCTGCCCTTACTCGGTCCATATCCCTCTATTCCCTCCCTATTCCTACACCAATCCAAATGTCTCTTAAATGTTGCTAATGTGCCTGCTTCCACCACCTCCTCTGGCAGTGCATTCCAGGCACCCACCACTCTGCGTGAAAAACATCCCCCACACATCTCCCTTAAACTTTCCCCCTCTCACCTTGAACCTGTGCCCCCTTGTAATTGACACTTCCACCCTAGGAAAAAGCCTCTGACTATCCACCCTGTCTATGCCTCTCAAATTTGTAGATCCCTATCAGGTCTCCCCTCAGCCTCCATTTTTCCAGTTTACTCAACCTCTCCTCATAGCCGACACCCTCGAGACCAGGCAACAAGCTGGCGAACCTTCTTTGCACTTTCTCCAAAGCAGGGCTTGCATTGTTGTATTAGCATACAGCCAACTTGTCGATTTTCCTACGAGTTTCATATGAGTTTCTGACCCGCGTTTGCAAAATATTGGACATCCTGTGTTGAACACGATAAGCCACAATGAAACTTCAACACAGACGCCTTGCCTCCCTTCTGAGCCAGCAAACCACATATTTTGAATTAACTCCAATATAACTAGTTGATTGTAATCTGAACACACCACCCTACCCAGGGAGATAAGCATGCAAATCTGCCATACACACACGACTCTGAAACAAACTAGTCTACAACCCAACAAAAAAGACAAACAGAGCGCACGAGAGAGAAAGAGACAGTATTGGCAGCACCATAATCCTCAGGGCTATCAGCATCAACTTTGAAAGGAAGTCAGTTTGGTGTTACCTGAACTGTAGGATCCACATGAGTTTATGAGAGAAAGCAGCCAGTGTATGAGAGGGAGTCAGTAAAAAACATAGAGAGAGTGAGAAGGAAAGGCAAGAGTAAATTTAAACAGACAGCTGAAATGAGGGGAACAGCAGAGAAGGAAAGTGAGCAAAACAGGTACAGATGAGCAACCAAGACAGGTGGCTAGGGAGCGAATGAGGGCATGGAAAAAAGTGAAAAAAAATTTAACATAGCCCTTGCTGATTAAATCAACCAACTTCCTGTAAATGCAGAAGCAGATTTGGGACCTTTGAATAATTTAGCTATTTTCTTAATTAACTAGTTGAACCATCAAGAAAGCAATTCTAAACGAAAAGGGGGGGGGGGGAGAAAGCATAGATCCTGGAACTCTGAAACAAATAAAAACACAATATTCTGTTAATTCCCCATAATGTGGTGATGCCGGCGTTGGACTGGGGTAAACACAGTAAGAAGTTTAACAACACCAGGTTAAAGTCCAACAGGTTTATTTGGTAGCAAAAGCCACACAAGCTTTCGGAGCTCTTAGCCCCTTCTTCAGGTGAGTGGGAATTCTGTTCACAAACAGAGCTTATAAAGACACAGACTCAATCTACATGAATAATGGTTGGAATGCGAATACTTACAACTAATCAAGTCTTTAAGAAACAAAACAATGTGAGTGGAGAGAGCATCAAGACAGGCTAAAAAGATGTGTATTGTCTCCAGACAAGACAGCCAGTGAAACTCTGCAGGTCCATGCAACTGTGGGAGTTACAAATAGTGTGACATGAACCCAATATCCCGGTTGAGGCTGTCCTCGTGTGTGCGGAACTTGGCTATCAGTTTCTGCTCAGCGACTCTGCGCTGTCGTGTGTCGCGAAGGCTGCCTTGGAGAACGCTTACCCGAATATCAGAGGCCGAATGCCCGTGACCGCTGAAGTGCTCCCCAACAGGAAGAGAACAGTCTTGCCTGGTGATTGTCGAGCAGTGTTCATTCATCCGTTGTCGCAGCGTCTGCATAGTTTGCATAGTCTGCATTGGTACATTGGGGAAACTATGCAGACGCTGCGACAACGGATGAATGAACACCGCTCGACAATCACCAGGCAAGACTGTTCTCTTCCTGTTGGGGAGCACTTCAGCGGTCACGGGCATTCGGCCTCTGATATTCGGGTAAGCGTTCTCCAAGGCGGCCTTCGCGACACACGACAGCGCAGAGTCGCTGAGCAGAAACTGATAGCCAAGTTCCGCACACACGAGGACAGCCTCAACCGGGATATTGGGTTCATGTCACACTATTTGTAACTCCCACAGTTGCATGGACCTGCAGAGTTTCACTGGCTGTCTTGTCTGGAGACAATACACATCTTTTTAGCCTGTCTTGATGCTCTCTCCACTCACATTGTTTTGTTTCTTAAAGACTTGATTAGTTGTAAGTATTCGCATTCCAACCATTATTCATGTAGATTGAGTCTGTGTCTTTATAAGCTCTGTTTGTGAACAGAATTCCCACTCACCTGAAGAAGGGGCTAAGAGCTCCGAAAGCTTGTGTGGCTTTTGCTACCAAATAAACCTGTTGGACTTTAACCTGGTGTTGTTAAACTTCTTACTGAATTCCCCATAAGTCAGGCAGCAACTTTGGGGATGCCTCACAGACTGGTTAAGTTTCAGGCACAGCCCTTGACAAAAAGGTTTTAACTAGTTCATTCTCTCCACACACGATGCCTGGTTTACTGAAAGAGCAGCTCTGTTAGTTATTCATCCTGTCAGACAGCAGGATTATTGTATGTGGATGAATTGAAAATACTGTTATCCGGAAACCCTAGTCAGCTGGCAAACAATTACATCACCTTCCAGAATTTTTAGGTTGGTCCTTGGCATCGAAATAAAGTTCCAATTTTTCCGAGCACTGAAATCGTCCGAGACGAAAGTTGCTTTTAACTGTCAAGAGGGAAAAATACTACAGATACTGGAAGTTTGAAATAAAAACAGAAATTTCTGGAAGCACTCAACCCGAAGGGAGTACCCGCAGAAAAAGAAAAAAATTGTTGGGTTAATGTTTCAACAAAGCAGAAATTTTAATCGAACCTCTTTCCTCTCTCCACAGAATTTTCTGGCCTTCCTTCAGTCACTATGTGACTGAAGATCCAAAACAATGATAGTGTTACAATGTTGGTGCAAGGCTGTGTTGGTTTGATAGCAGTCACGAGCTGCATAAACAGCCCAGTGATTGGTAAACAAAGAATAATACATAGCTGGGTGTCAATTCCAAACAGGGTATTTGATACATCACTGCAAAAATACAAAACACAGAAGTGATTTTCCAAGTTTACGCTATAAGCAGGTTGCCTCACCCTCCGGATCTATTCAAAGGCAAAGTACCAACCCTCTTTCTAATTATGAAATTAAGTGAGAGGAGATGATGGCCTAGTGGTACTATCATTAGACTATTAATCCAGAAACTCAGCTAATGTTCTGGGGAACTAGGTTCAAATCCCGCCCTGGCAGATGGTGGAATTGAATTCAATTTTTTTTAAAATCTGGAATTAAGAATCTACTGAAGACCATGAAACCATTGCCAATTGTCAGGAAAAACCCATCTGGTTCACTAATATCTTTTAGGTAAGGATATCTTCTGTCCTTACCTGGTCTGGTCTACACGCAACTCCAGACCCACAGCAACGTGGTTGACTTTCAATGGCCCTCCAAAAGCAACTAGGGATGGGCAATAAGTGCTAGCCAGCCAGCAACGCCCACGTCCCATGAATGAATAAAAAAAGCTGTACAGCCGATGGGCAAGACCACATAAACAGGCTATTTAAATTGGAGCGTTGCCACAAATTGATAGAAACATAAAGGATAAAGATGACTCTGTAATCCAATACTCAGAGCAGTTTAACATCACTTTAACTGTAAGATATGTCACTGAAAAGCATGCACTGGTATATATAACATTTGGTGGAGTTGTTGATTCCATATTGTCAAATTATTTATTATTCTTGCTGATGGCATGGTGTCATGCTGACGGCACTGGATAACAGGCTCCTCAAATGAATTCACATAATTGGGAGAGAGGTGATATTGTACAACATTCATTGAACTGCAGTCGTAGTGAATTCATGTCACTGCTGTCACAGATTAACACACCTGGCTGACAACCACTGTCCTACTCCAGGACTTGATGGCAAGGAAGATGCACTCATAACACCAACAAACAGGTTGGGTATCAACCCGCAAGCCCTCCAACACAGGCCAATGGCTGAAGGTAAGATCAGGAGAGACTCCAGGTCAGCCATGTGATGGAAAGAAAGTTGGAGCCAGTAACCACCACTATCCATTGCTCCAGATTACCAGATGAGTGTAAAAGTGCAGGTTGCCAGAGCAACTCACACTCCCTGAGTGATCTGTAACACAGCACCATCACTGAAAATAACATCACAAACACAAATCAGGAAAGTTTACAACATACCTGATTGTGAATAACGTAACTCACTAGAGCTGCAAATGTGAATAAATCTTATTTATTAGTCACAAGTAGGCTTACATTAACACTGCAATGAAGTTACTGTGAAAATCCTCTAGTCGCCACACTCCGGCGCCTGTTCAGGTACACTGAAGGAGAATTTAGAATGGCCAATGCATCTAACCAGCAAGTCTTTTTGACTGTGGGGGGAAACCAGAGCATCCGGAGGAAACCGACGTAGATACAGGGAGAATGTGCAAACTCCACACAGATAGTGAGCCGGGAATTGAACCCAGGTCCCAGGCGCTGTGAGGCAGCAGTACTAACCACTGTGCCACTGTGCTGCCCCAACGACTAGGTTGGTAATTTCTGTAAGCCATCTATTCAACAGGCTGAAATTTGAAATTTCAACGGTCAATATTTTCTCCCTTAGTATTTTGCTGGCCTCTTCATAGTTTATTAGCACAGTCATTGTAGAAGACAATGAAATGATATACATTATAACACCGTGTGAAGTCCCTGAATTAAAACAAAACCCAAGGAAATATTGGAGGGAATATTTTACTTTTGAGGTTATTCTCCCCCATCAATTTCCTCCCCATTGGGTTTTATGGCATGTCATTGTTGGCTGGATGGTCTGATAATTAATAAATGTTAAAGTTATCTATTTTTTAACGGAACTAATATAATTTATCTCCATACCTAGAGAAAGATAAGTTGTAAATTTCCAGATTTCTTCAACAGTTTTAAAGGTGAGAACAAAGAGATCCTTTTCTGCATGTATGGATACCAATCTTGCTGACAATTCCTGAAAAAATCAAAAAAATATATAATTTAAAAGCCAGGTGCAATTAGGGAACAATTGCTCAGTGCAAGCTCTACAATTCCATATTCTTTCCTAAGGAAAGCAGTAATTAGATAGTAAAACACAAGTCGGATTTTCCTATGGAGATTTTGATTTGGTTTGATTTATTATTGTCACATGTATTAACATAAAGTGAAAAGTATTGTTTTTTGTGCGCTATACAGACAAAACATAACATTCATAGAGAAGGAAACGAGAGAGTGCAGAATGTAGTGTTACAGTCATAGCTAGGGTGTAGAGAAAGATCAACTTAATTGTAAGGCAAGTCCATTCAAAAGTCTGACAGCAGCAGGGACGAAGCTGTTCTCGAGTTGGTTGGTACGTGACCTCAGACTTTTGTATCTTTTTCCCGAAGGAAGAAGGTGGAAGAGAGAATGTCCAGGGTACGTGGGATCCTTAATTATGCTGACTGCTTTGTCGAGGCAGAGGGAAGTGTAGGTAGAGTCAATGGATGGGAGGCTGGTTTGCATTATGGATTGGGCTACATTCACAACCTTTTGTAGTTCCTTGCGGTCTTGGGCAGAGCAGGAGACATACTAAGCTGTGACACAGCCAGAAAGAATGCTTTCTATAGTGCATCTGTAAAAGTTGGTCAGAGTCGTAGCTGACATGCCAAATTTCCTGGAGTCAGGAAATCTATGTCCTGGAGAAGCTCACCAAATCGACTTCTGTTTCGAGTAAGCAGGCATGGGCTGGAGATGGACCCACTGACTCCAATGGCAGGCCTAAGGCAGCAACGGAGGCAGGTGGATGATAAGGCCGGCAGGTTAGAAGGCCTGCCACTGGTTACTGCAACATTGGCCCGGTCTATTATTGGTTTATTAGGCCCTCTAGCCCTCATCCCTCGACCCGCTTCCTCCACTTCACCGCCCCTCCAAATCCATGCCCTCTTCATGCAACTCTTATTTCCCATGACCCCATGCCCCCTCATAATTCCAATGCTCCCTACATGCTCCCTTTATCCCCCTCATACATCCCATGTCCCAACCATGTCTACTCACCCAGTATTTGCTAGGTACATAAGCAATGAACCATGAAATAACCCAGCAAGTCTTTGTAATGTTCATGAAATAAAAATGAAACAGCCATTCAAAAATCCCTTGAAAAATGTTGTCCATCTTACCTTCTCATAAATCAATCAAACACAACCAGTGAAATTCCTATACGGGAAACCATTAATATTTGCAAAATAAATAAACAGGCATTGAATCAAGGAAGATCAATTTATTACAGGGTAATAAAGTTGTCAATCAAACAAAGCAAGCAGTTCATTTACAACTGTGCAAACTGACTCCTGCCAGGCTGAGTCCATTTGCCCAGCCAAGCATTCATAGTGAGGCCATCTGAAAACTTTATCAACAGAAGCAGACTGAACAGAAGGCCAGACATCTGTTTTGCTAGATAGTCTTGGTTGAGCTTTAATAATGACAAATGCACTCAGCTCAGCAGGGATCTGTTATTCAGTTACAAAGGCGAGTGCTAGATTTGTGCTATCGACATCTTTATTACCTTGTGATAACCTGATCTTTCTTTGAAGAGTTTATTTGGACTGATTAAGAGGTGTGATGTGGATTGCAGGTTTTCCACAATGGGACTTTCACTACCTCTGACTGACAGTTTTATGAGAAGTTAAGAGGGACAATATTTTTCAAAGGGAATGTTGAATGCCTGATTTCTTTTAGAAACATAGAAACCCTACAGTGCAGAAGCAGGCCATTCGGCCCATCGCGTCTGCACCGACCACAATCCCACCCAGTCCCTACCCCCACATATTTACCCGCTAATCCCTCTAACCTACGCATCTCAGAATTCTAAGGGGCAATTTTTAACCTGGCCAATCAACCTAACCCGCACATCTTTGGACTGTGGGAGGAAACCGGAGCACCTGGAGGAAACCCACGCAGACACGAGGAGAATGTGCAAACTCCACACAGACAGTGACCCGAGCCAGGAATCGAACCTGGGACCCTGGAGCTGTGCAGCAGCAGTGCTAACCACTGTGCTACCGTGCCGCCCTTTTCCTGATTCTTGACTCAAGGTTATGGTTCCATTGTGGTTCCCCAACTGAGCTAACCTTCCAAAAACATGTCCATGACTAAGACCATCCATTTCCACCTCAATAACATCACCTTCTTTTCTCTCAGCTTATCTGCTGCTGAAATCTTCATCCTTGCATTTGTTACATCTAAACTTGACAATTCCAATGTGCAGTTGGCTGGCCTCCAACATTCTACCCTCTGTAAATTTATCATCCAATGCGCTGCTGTTCCTGTCCTAACTAGTCCCTGTTGCTTGCTGACCTACATTGGTTCTCGCTCATGCAGTGCCTCGATTTTAAAATTCTAATTTTTGTTTTCAAATCCCTCCAGGGTCCTGCCCTCCCTATCTCTGTGATCGCCTCCAGTCCCTAACCCTCCAAGGTATCTGCACTGGCAACCTAAGCATCCCAATTTTAATTGCTCCACCAGTGGTTGCAGTCCTTCAGCTATTTAACCTCTAAACTCTGCAATTTTCCTCCCTAAACCTCTCTGTCTCACATCTCTTTCCTCCTTCAATATGCTCATTAATATATCTCTTTGAGCAAGCTTTTGATCGTCATCCCTAATACTTTTCCATAGTTCGCCTTAAAATTTAGTTTTATAATGTTCCTGTGAGCTATATTGGGGCATTCTATTCTATTGAAGGTGCTAAATAAATACAAGCCTTTGTTATAGTTATAGTGCCATTTACACTATTTATCTAAAGAGTTTGGCTGAAGTTACAGAACAATATTATGAAAACGCTGCAAAAAGTCCAAACTTGTGTTTTAATCAAAAGTGATCTCAAGTTACGAAGATCAGTTTGGAAAAAGTTACATTTAATTTCGACAATCAGAACCAAAAGGAGGCACAACCAGAAAGAAAAAAGAAAATGGTGGTGTAATGGTGATGTTGCTGGGTTGTAATTCAGAAAACATTGCTCTTGGGATACGGGTTCAAATCCCACTATGGCAACTGGTGGAGTTTCAATTCAATTAATAAAATCTGGAATATAAAACTAGTCTCAATAATGGTGACAGCTATCAAAAAATGTTGTAGAAACCCATCTGGTTCACCAATGTTCTTTCGGGAAGGAAATCTGCCATCCTTACCTGGCCTGCATGTGACTACAGACCCACAACAATGTGGTTAACTCTTAACTGCCTCTGAAATGGCATAGCAAGCTACTCAGTTCAAAGGCAACAAATTGCAACAAACAATGCCCAATTTGCAGAAAATAATTTAAAAAGCACCATTGTGATATCTGTTCTTTTGACAAATACCAACTCCTTATATTTACGTATTGTCTATAATGGAGAAAAATATCCTGAAGCACTTTACAGAAATGTGAAAATACTGAAGCAGAGGAAATATTAGGAGAGGTAATGAAAAACTTGATCAAAAGGTTGGGTTTTGAGGAAAGCCTCAATAAAGTAGAATGAGGTAGAGGGTAAATTTCCATGTGTGGGTCTAGGGCTATTGAAGGCACAGCGCCACCCCCAACACCCACAGTGGGAGTAGAAAGGATGGAAGAGGGGCTTCTTAAAAGACTATTTACTCCTGAATGGAGAATTTAGGTGTTGGGCATTCTCTGCTGCTGGCCAATGTTACAGGGATAAGGAAGCATTAGGCAATGGAGGGATTTAAACACAAGGACCAGAAATTTGAAACACTGAGAATCAGGAACCAACAGGTCTCAGGAAGCTCAATACCATCCAGGACAAAGCAACCCACTTGATTGGAACCCTATCCACCACCTTTAACATTCACTCCCTCCATCACTACACACATTGGTATCAGTGTGGCATTAGTGTGTACCATCTACAAGATGCACTGCAGCAACTTATCAGTACTCTTTCGACAGCACCTTCCAAACTCACAACTTCTTTCAGTTAGAAGGACAAGGGCAGCAGATGCACGGGAACGCCACTACCTGCAAGTTCCCCTCCGAGCCACACAACATCTTGACTTGGAACTATAATCGCGGTTCCCTTACTGTCACTGGGCCAAATTCCTGGAAGTCCTTTCCTAACAGCACTGTGGGTGTATCTACACCACAAGGAATGCAGTGGTTCAAGAAGGTGGCTCAACATCACATTCTCAGGGGCTATTAGGCATGGGCAATAAATATTGGTCTAACCAGTGACGACCACACCCCGCTAAAAAATAAAAAGCATAGGCAAGCGAGGCCAATGGCAATGGGCAAGCAGGATTGATATGGGTTACGATAGGGGCAGAGTTTTCAATGAGCTGAGTTTAAGAAGTTTGAAGGATGGGAAACTAACTGTGAGCAAAATAGAGTAATCAAGTAATCAAGTAATCAAGAGGCGATAAAAGCTTGGATGCATGTTTCAACACAAATGAGCTGAGGTTAGGGTAGAGATGGATGATGTTATGAACCTGCAATCAGGTGCTCTTTATAATATTGAGGATTGTGAAGTCAGAAGATCAGTACAGGGTCACGTAGATTGAGGACGCTTTGAACAACCTGGGTCAACCGGAGACAGTGGTTTGAAAGGAGATGGAGTAGGTAACATGCTGCAGAAACTAGGGAAGGGACCAATGTTAATGACTTCAGTCTTCCCTGTATTTTGCTGAAGGGACTTGTGACTCACCCAACAATGGGTGTGCGACAACACAAACAGAACAAACGAACAAAGAACACAGAAAAGTACAGAACGGAAACAGGCCCTTCGACCCTCCAAGCCTGTGCTGATCCAGACGCCCTAACTAAACTAAAAAAAGACCTTCTGCCCTTACTTGGCCTCTATTCATGTAGCCATCCAGATGCCTCTTAAATGTTGCTAATGTGCTTGCTTCCACCACCAGGGAATTGAAGATAATGCACTACGTAAAGATAAGCCATTGCTGAAGACATTCTAGCTACGATTGAATAGTAAGAGCAAGAGCAGTGCCTCAGAGCAGGGGACCATAGTGGAAACACTGGAGGAGATTCTGTGATTGACCATGCCGAAGGCTGGAGTGAGTTTAAGGAGGGATTATATAGCATCGTCACAGTCACAGATAAAGTTGATAGAGCCATCTTGGTGCTATTGGAGAGACAAAAACTTGGTTGGAGAAATTCAAACAAATTTCACAGACAGGAAAGTAACTTACATTAAACAGTGTTACAATGTCTTTGTTTTCACCCTCTAGAATGCACAACCTCTTTCTTGCATTCTCCTGAAGCTTATGATCAAGAACTCCAGATTTTTGCCTGGTAACACAATACGATAATGTCACACCTGAAAAAAAAAGCACAGTTCATTCAGTATAGTTTGGCTTTCCCAACACTGCTCTATGAGTTATACTGATGAAGTACCTCAATTTTAACAAAATAAGTTCAATTCTTTTAAATACTATGGATGTGTGCAACGAATTATTGCTCTTTCATTTACATTATGGACTTCCATTGGACTGCAGAAATTCAGGAAGGCGGTTCAGCACCACCTTCTTGAGAACAATTGAGGTACAAAACAGACGATCACGTCCCAAAATGAATTTTAAAAATATTCATTTTGGTATGTAACTTGCTTTTCTATTTTGAACAGCCTCGCACACAGCTTACTCCACTGGAGGTGAGAGTGCTCTTCATTGTTCATGATTCACTGATGCTGATTCGAGACCCCTGAACATGTAGGTCAAAGAGAAATTATAACTTATTGAATTAGTGCAAGGAAAGAAATCTCTCACCATTAAGTGTGGACAGAAATATTCATTAAACAAGGGGCAGAAATTAACAGAAAGCATTAAAGGCTGATCAAATTCCCATCAACTAATTAAAAGCACACTTAGCTGAATCACACTTTACTTAACATTGAGGTTAGCCTTATTATGTATTCATAATTGAGTCTGTTGGCCTGAGCTTGAGGGAAAAAGAGTGGAATACAGCTATTTAAAGGGATTGCTTGAGTACTGCTGGCCAGACTATGGCTGTCTAATGGTGTTATGTGTGTGTATGACTTCTATAAGATTCCTCTTGTTCTTCATTCTCTGTCTATGATGATATAATACCTTAAATAAAATTCTATTTCTTTTTAGGGCTCCCTGCAACTGGGTAGCTTTAACAATGTAAGAGGACATTGAGTTTCAGATGTTGTTTTGGAACTTACTTCAGTTCCAAAGGAAGTGGTAAACAGAATAAAGGACGTGGAGCAGGTGAGAAAACAGATTAATTGGATAGGATTGCCTTACTTTGGCAAACTTCCTGAGACTGTGGTTGGGATTTTCCCGGGGACCGGATAATGCCAGCCATAGTCTCAAGAAGATTGCCAAAGTAAGGCTTGCCAGTATTTCGACAGACATATGCATGGGCAAATTATGCGTGCAAGAACAAGTTTCCTCTTCCTTGACTGAAGTTCTATGCAAAGCACTTCCCAGAAACTACTCTTTCAAAACTTCACATACGTATCATTGCATCAATTGAAACTGTTGTATTATGACATAAAAGGTGACCTCATAAGCAAACCTTCATGACAAACTACCAAAACGGTGCACTGTACACTTATTTTGGGAAGTTGGCACATAAAATGGGCATTTGGCTTTCACTTTCCATTTGCTCTTTAAACTTCCACCACTTGAACAGTACTGCTGTCATGTTTTGGTATTTTGAGTATTCTCTTCACATGGAAATATTTGGAGATTGAGTTATGTTTTAACACAACATGAATTATACAAAAAACTGTGGATGCTGGGTCGATTGAAGTGTCATTAAGTAAGATTGGTACCAAGGTGGTAAAATACAGTTCTGGTAAAGATTAGCTTTGATCTAATTAATCAGTGGAATATGCTCAAATGAACAAAGAACAAAGAATAGTACATCACAGGAACAGGCCCATTAGGCCTCCAAGCCTGCGCCGATCATGATGCCTGCCTAAACTAAAGCTATATGCACTTACGGAGTCTGTATCGTTCCATTCCCATCCTATTCACGTATTCATCGAGAAGCCCCTTAAATGCCACCGTCGTACCTGCTCCCACCACCTCCCTGGGCAGCACATTGTGGTTAGGAAGTTATGCAGGAGCACTTAACTGAACTACTATGAAACATGTGGAAACTTTCAGAGGCATCTGCAAGTGCCACCCCAGTTACTGAAAGCATAATCAGTGTCAGTTATCAATACTAAGAGTGTACTATGTAGTACCCGGCCTAAACATACTCGAGGGTGAAAGGGAAAAAGTCATTCCACCGATTTCTATTGCTTTCATAATTGCCTGAAGGTCTTTGATAATCTGCTTTATGACTTTTGCTATAATAGTGTTTAAATTGGGATATCTTGTGTAATTAAGAGTGTTTTGCTCCGCCCTTAGCTGCACTGAGGCTCCTACTCTATTATTGCTAAGTCTCTCTGGATGGTAACACTTTGCTGAATGCAGCATGCGACAATAATATTGGAGACACTGCCAGTGAAACAGACTGAGTTGCGATATAAGAGAATCTGTTTAGTGCAGTTTATAGTACCTTTGGGAAATTCTAGTTCCACAGTTGATCCCAGAGAATGTTCTTCACAATCTGTGTTCAGGTCCAATGACTGCGATTCAGACTGATGCTCCCATTTACCTAAAATGATTCTCAGTATTAACTTGTTAATATATATTACTTTATCATTTATTACATACCCTAAATATAAGGTTACGTTCTGAGCCTGAGGTTTTGAGGCAATATTCAACTACCACATTTTTCATTTCATCTTTCCTTCCATAACAGCACTCTGAAGACTGAACAAAATGCCCTCCTGAAGAAAAACAGACTTTCATTTATATAGCACTTTTCACGACCACCAGATGTCTCAAAGCAATTAAGTACTTTTGAAATGTAATCAATGTTCTCAGTGAGGAAACACAGCAGGCAATTTGCACAAAGCAAGCTCCAACTAACAGCAATCTGATAATAACCAGATAATCTGTTTTTGTGACGCGACATGAGGGACAAATACAAGTCCGTACACCGATGATGGCTCCCCTGCTCTGTTTCCAAATAGCGCCATGGGATCTTTTAGCATTCACCCAGACAGGCAAATGGGCACTGATTTAACACGTCCTTTCAGAAACATTCCTTCGGCACTGCATTGGGAAGGCTGGCCATCATAATCTTCCAAACAGCACATGAATAAAATAAAGCATCATTCATCACAAATGTAGCAAAACATGTAATTTTGGCTGGGACTTTAGCATCGCACCCACAATGATACCTGCTGCTGGTGGGACCAGAAATTATTGACCTTTATCACTAACATAACAGCTTAAAAATGAACTCTCCATTCAGATTTAATATTTTCCAATATCATATTACTTGCTGAACATATAAGGGTTAAGTTTAAAGTTTATTTATTAGTGTCATAAGTAGGCTTACATTAACACTACAATTACGATACTGTAAAAATCCCCGAGTTGTCACACGCCGGTGCCTGTTGGGGTACACTGAGGGAGAATTTAACATGGCCAATGCACCTAACCAGCACATCTTTCGGACTGTGGGAAGAAACCGGAGCACCTGGAGGAGACCCACGCAGACATGGGGACAACGTGCAGACTCCACACAGGCAGTGACACAAGTTGGGATCAAACCTGGATCCCTGACGCTGTGAGGTAGCAGTGCTAACCATCGTGCCCCACTTTTCCTTTCCAGTGCGCCTGAGAAATGCTTTGGTCCCATGTATGCAGCAAAAGAAAATGGCACCCTAAGGCCAGGAGGACATTTTTTTTGTCCTTATGTGTTCCCATGGACCTTGATGTGAAGGGGGTAATTGCTTATGTCCACAAGAGGCAATGCAGTGGCAGGGGAGCGCAAGGCCCTGCAGCTTAGCTCTTTCCAGTTGGAGGATATATGAGTGGAAAAGGCAAAAAATATTAAAGAACCAAAGAAATTAAGTCCCTTTTTCTCTCAAGGACAGCCAGAAAGAGATAGAAAAGCAAAACTCTGCCAATGCTGGAAACCTGAATGAAGAACGAAATAAAAAAACTGGAAAAACTCAGTAGGTCAGGCAGCATCTGTGGAGAGAAACAGAATGAACGTTTCAGGTCAATGATTTTTCGTCAGAACTGAAGAAAGATGGAAATGTAAGTTTTTAAGTCAGTGGAAGTGGGGAGGGGGCAAGAGGAACACGAGAAGGACTACGATAAAGTTACATGTTTTGCCACATTTGTGATGAATGATGTTTTATTTTATTAATGATGAATGATGTTTTATTTTATTAATATGCTGTTCAGAAGATTATGATGGCCAGCCTTCCCAATGCAGTGCTCAAAGGAGGTATTAAACCAAGGCCCCATTTGCCTGTTTGGGCGGATGGTAATCCTGCAGGGGCAATGCAAAAAAAAAAGGTTTCAGGATATAACAGCCAAAGAGAATGCTAATAAAGGAACAAAGGTTGTGTCCACATGAGGCGTGAATATATCTTTCTTTAATCCTTCAAGTTGCATTTAGAAAGAAGTGGAACCTACAGGCTACCCAGATGACAGAAGTCAGACAGCCCTGATACATCACTGCTCAAGTTTTATTGCAATGGCTGCATTTCTCCAACAGCTTTCCATTGCAAGGTACTACCAAAGAATAAATGCTTGGATGCATTTGGCCTCAGTTATTAATCTGAAGCTGCAATCAGGAGCAAATTCATGTGGAGTCCAGCAGAGTGAACTTTGTATCCATTCCACTTGGCCCATGCAAGGGAGAAAAAGGCAGTGAAATTAGGCCATTATTATTCAGATTTTAAATCTTGCGAATAATATTTAGTAAGTTTGTTCATAATTTGCAAGTTCTAGATATTTTAGGACTTAATAGCAAAGTAATCAGTGGTCAGGATTTTTAAATGATGTAATTAGATGAGAAATTTAGTTCAACTATGCACTAAACTCATGACGTTAGCAGTTTCATTTTATACCATCACATTTCCAAGACTCGGTGTGGTGTCTTCACCTTTGTCAAAAACACAAACTTCTTTGGTAAAAGGAATTTTCAAGGATGGCCAAAAGTCATTGATCACCAATTAGAGCTGCTGTAACCAATGTTTCAAAATTAATTTGTATATTTCTTATGATATTTAGAAGGTTAGAAATGCACCCAGCAATTGGGTAATGGAACTTGTACACAGGTTTTCTTATCTATTATTACCTATTGCCATTTTATCTCCATGTGTCGATTCTGCATCTGATTCAACAGACTGCCTCTGCAGATCGGACCAGTAACCCGAAGAGTTAAGAGATACAAAAGGGGATTGTTTCCCTGTAAGGAGATAAAATGAGTGAGAGTTAAAAGGTATTTATAGCAGAGACTATAGACCATTGAAGAGGTAGAACACAAATCTTAGAATTATAGAATCCCTTGAGTGTGGAAAGAGGCCATTCAGCCCATCTGCACCAACTCCCCGACAAAGCATCTCGCCCGGGCCCACCCTCACAAACCCACATATTTACCCTGCCAATCCTCCTAACCTGCACATCTTTGGATTGTGGGAAGAAACTGGAGCACCTGGTGGAAGCCCACGCAGACACAGGGAGAACATGCAAACTCCACACAGACAGTCATCCAAGGTCCTGTGAGGCAGCTGTGCCAAGCATGCCAGCCACTCGTATGTGTGAGTTTTATGTCTGATTTCACATACAGTAAGTTCTGAATTCCAATTAAAATAACTGTTTTAGGACATAGAAATAGAATCAACCATGTTATCATAGAATTATTGAATCCTACAGTGCAGAAGGAGGCCATTCAGCCCACTGAGTCTGCACCGACCACAATGCCACCCAAGCCCTATCCCCATAACCCCATGCATTTACTCTAGCTAGTCCTCCCAGACACTGAGGGTCAATTTAGCATAGCCAATCCACCCAACCCGCACATCTTTGAACTGTGGAAGGAAACCGGAGCATCCAGAAGAAACCTACGCAGACATGGGGAGAACGTGCAGGTTCCATACAGACAGTGACCCAAGCTGGGAATCGAACTGGGTCCCTGGCGCTGTGAAGCTGCAGTGCTAACCATTTTGCCACTGAGCCGCCGTCATTGGTTGTTATTATCATGTACTCTGATTGCCGGTGAAAAAGGCATTAGCAGAAGCTTAAGGTAGAATATAAACTCAGCATTTTGAAATGGGAATTTCCCCCTTCAGCTTTTTTCCATTCATTCTAAGGTCACAAGCAGCTCTTAAGCGTCTTTCTTCATTTGCAAGCCTAAACATAACTATTTTGGATGTTTTTCTACCGTAAAAAATTACACTCTGCTGTGGGGCAAGAACAGACAACAGTATGTATTGTATTTGTCTGGAGATGACTGGCTCCACAAGTCATCTCAGCTGGCACTCTGGTTGACAACAGAGTGTTCATTATTCCTGTGCAAAGTCTGAAACTGTGGTTGTTAGGTCAGATGGGTGAATTTTAAGTCTCATAAAAGGGACTGGCTTGTTTGGGTAAACGGCCTTTTCCCTTTTCATAAATACAAATTTCTCACAGTGAATCTCAGCTCTCAGTTCCTGGATGAAGGACAGCATTTTATGCAAATCCAACACCTTGAAATATCGCAACATACCTATTTCGCAAAGTCACATGAACTGTTGCAACAATTATACTAATCAATCTGCAACTGTAAACTGGATGCTATATCATCTTTCCTGGTAAGTGTTAGTCTATTTAAGTAATGTAGAAAAGAGGGGCTTCAGATTCCGAGCGTGGTGGAACCAGTTCAGGAGCAAGAGGGACCCATACAACTCAGATAGGGTGCTCTCGAACAGGGAGGTAACAATGTCCTCACAGACAGATTAATTCGTGCAGAGAGGGAGGGTTTAAACTAAAATGGTGGGGAAGGGGCACAAAGATGTGGGAATGCAGAAGAGAGACAAGAAGCAGAGACAACTAGGAGCGGTAATTGGCAACATAAAAAAGAATAGTGTAAAAGGGCAAAAGTTCAATGGAGCAAAAATGCAAAAAAAAACAACATGGTATGCAAATACATGTGTTTTCATATGAGGGTTGTTAGAAATAGAGTTGAGAAGTTGTAAGCGCAAGAAATAATTTTTTAATCAATTTGCTTCTAGCTCAGAGAAAGGAAGCAGAGCTGCAGAAAATGTAGGAGCAGGAACTAGAGAATATCCAGGTAATAGTGATAATATAATGAGGTATTCAATAGGTATGGAAGGAAACAAGGAAAAATCAATAGTGAAAATACTGCAAAGGCTATGGGTCCTGACAATATTCCGCAAACAGTAATGAAGACCTGTGCTACAGAAGTTGCCACGCCCTGAGCCAAGCTATTCCAGTACAGCTACAACACTGACATCTACCCAGCAATTGGAAAATTGTCCAGGTAGGTGCTGCACAGAAAAAGTAGGACAAATCCAAACCGGCCAATTACCACCCCATCAATCTACTCTGGATCATCAGTAAAGTGATTGGAAGGAGTCTTCAACAGTTTTACTGAGCAGCTCTTGCTTAGCAATAATTTGTTCACTGATGCTTAGTTTGGGTTCTGCCAGGGCCACTCAGCTCCTGACCTCATTACAGCCTTGGTTCAAACATGGACAAAAGAGCTGAACTCCAGAGGTGAAGTGAGAGTGACTTCCCTTGACACCAAGGCAGCATTTGACCAATTATGTCATCAAAATTGGAATCACTGGGAATCAGGAAGATGGTTGTGGAGGTTGGAGGTCAATCATCTCAGTTCCTGAACATCACTGCAGAGTTCCCTGGGTAGTGTCCTCAGTAAGAAGTCTCACAACACCAGGCTGAAGTCCAACAGGTTTATTTGGTAGCAAAAGCCACTGGCTTTCGGAGCGCTGCTCCTTTGTCAGGTAAGTTACCTGACGAAGGAGCAGTGCTCCGAAAGCTAGTGGCTTTTGCTACCAAATAAACCTGTTGGACTTTAACCTGGTGTTGTGAGACTTCTTACTGTGTTTATCCCTGTCCAACGCCGGCATCTCCACATCATAGTGTCCTCAGCCCACCCACTTTCAGCTGCTTCATCAATTACCTTCCTTCCATCATAACGTCAGAACTGGGGATGTTCGCTGATGACTGCACAACATTCAGCACTATTTGTGACTTCTCAGATATTGAGGCAGTCCATGTCCAAGTGCAGCAAGTCATGTACAATATCAAAGCTTGGACTGACTAGTGGCAAATAACATTTGCACGACAGAAATGCCAAGCAACAACCATCTCCAACAATAGAGAATCTAACTATCACTCTGTGGTGAACCATCGTTGGTTCCCACTGGATAGTACTGAGCCTGGGGCTGGCCAGTACTACAAGGATGTACATATGTTACTGTTGGGTTGTGCTATTGTTGCTGTTGGGGTTAGGGTGGGGTTGTTACACCTTTGTACTGTAGTGTTGTGGCACATCCCAGTCGGGCTCCGCCTCCTGGGAGAGGTATAAGAGTCCCTGCTCTGGCCGGGATCCCTCAGTCTGGGATAGTGTATATAAGTTCTGGTAGCTTCATTACAGTAAATAAAAGCCTTTCATTTACTGAGCTTCAGGCCTCGTGTTTGAGTAGCGCATCAATTTTATTTACTGTCGTTAAACTCTCGTCGAAGAGAAAAAAAAAAGAGAGAATGGAGCAAATTCTGAAGCCGGAACGCCTTACGCTAGATCCACGTGCGGTGGGCGCTTCTAACACCTTCGACCACTGGCTGAAGTGTTTCGAAGACTACCTGGCAGCCTCCGCAGCGGTCACCACAGATGATGACAGACTCCGGGTCCTCCATGCGAGGGTAAGCGACACTGTCTACCTCGTGATCCGTGCGGCCACCGATTATACCAAGACCCTCAAGCTTCTGAAGAAGCGCTATATCAAACCACCCAATGAGATACACGCTCGTTACCTCCTAGCCACTCGACGACGGCAGTCTGGCGAAACGATGGAGGAATATGCGAACGAGCTTCTACAGCTAGCCAGGGGCTGTAACTGCAAAGCTGTGTCGGCTGAGCAGAGCATGTACGACCTCGCCCGAGATGCGTTTGTGGCCGGGGTCGGATCGTCGTACATTCGACTTATACTGTTGGAGAAGGGTAACCTTAACCTTACCCAGGCCATCGAGCTAGCAGAGATGCTCGAGACGGCCTCCAAAAGCTTAGTATTATATCTGGAGGACCATGTGGAGACAACGTGGCAGGAGCAGTCGCCAATCCCTCCTCGTCCCTCGGGTTCGAAATGCTGCGTAATGGCGTGCTCACACTCGGACCAGACGACGGCAGCAGCCCCGGGCGGCCCGCGGTGCTATTTCTGTGGGGGAGCGAAGCATACTCGGCAACGGTGTCCCGCTAAAGCTGTGTTGTGCACCGCATGCGGCAAAAAAGGGCACTATTCAAAAGTGTGCCGATCTAATCCCAGGAACGGCAGTGCGGCCTGCGATTCTTCAGAGCTCGGGTCTTCGTCGTCGAAGTCATCGCGGGGTTCGTCCACGTGCGAGACCAGGACGACGCCATTACGGTCGACGGAGTCGGAGGAGTATGACCACCAGGGGTCGCTGAGTTTGGCGCCCTCACCCACGTGTGACTCATGGGAGCGGCCATGTTGGTCGACACTGACCACGAACGACCAGCAGGGGTCCTCCTCATCGATTTCAGCTGCCTGCAGTGGCGCTCATGAACCAACGGTGGCGTCGATCATCCTGGACCAGGCCAAGCCTCATAGACTTGACAAATCTATGATGAATATCCAGGTAAATGACCACGTGATTTATTGTCTGTTTGACAGCGGGAGCACTGAGAGCTTTATCCACCCAGACACTGTGAAGCGGTGTGGACTCCAGATTCAACCTGCCAAACAGACAATCTCTATGGCATCAAGGTCCCGGTCTGTTGCTGTGCTAGGGAGTTGCTTGGTAACCTTGAAGGTGCAAGGCACAGTTTACGAGCGTTTCAAGCTCCTCGTGTTGCCGTATCTTTGCGCACCAATACTACTCGGACTAAACTTCATGGTCCACTTGAGGAGTGTAATCCTACAGTACGGTGGGCCACTCCCTTCACTGGCAGTGGGAAAACAGCAGCAGCCTCCAAATTGCCTGTAGCCTCTCGACGCTGAAGATCACCACACCCTCCTTGTTCCAGAATCTTGTGCCAGGCTGCAAGCCCATCACGACTAAAAGTAGGCGTTACAGCGCTGAGGATCGGATCTTCATTATATCTGAGGTTCAGCAGCTCCTCAAAGAAAGGATCATACAACCCAGTGCTAGTCCGTGGAGGGCGCAGGTCGTGGTGGTCAAGAGCGGGAACAAACCCCGGATGGTCATTGATTACAGTCAGACCATTAACCGATATACGCAGCTGGATGCGTATCCCCTCCCGCGCATATCTGATATGGTCAATCAGATTGCGCAGTACCGTGTGTTCTCCACCATAGACCTCAAGTCTGCCTACCACCAACTCCCCATTCGCCCAGAGGACCGACAATACACGGCTTTTGAGGCGGATGGTCGCTTGTATCACTTTCTCAGGGTTCCCTTCGGTGTCACCAATGGGGTCTCGGTCTTCCAGCGTGCTATGGACCGAATGGTGGACCAGAACGGGCTGCGGGCCACCTTCCCGTAGCTGGATAATGTCACCATCTGCAGCCATGACCAGCAGGACCACGACACGAATCTCCTGAACTTCCTACGCTCTGCATCTCGCCTGAACTTGACCTACAACAGGGAGAAGTGTGTGTTTCGTACGTGCCGTTTAGCCATCCTAGGATACGTGGTGGAAAACGGGGTCATTGGCCCTGATCCAGACCGTATGCGCCCCCTTTCTGAACTTCCCTTACCTGCTAGTGCAAAAGCACTGAGAAGATGCTTAGGCTTCTTCTCTCATTATGCGCAGTGGGTTCCCAATTACGCGGACAAAGCCCGTCCGCTCATTAAGTCCACGACTTTTCCCTTAACGCCAGAGGCCCGATTGGCCTTCGATAAATTGAAAGCCGACATCGCGAAAGCTACGATGCACGCGGTAGACGAGTCCATCCCCTTTCAGGTGGAGAGCGATGCATCTGATTTCGCCCTGGCCGCCACACTTAACCAGGCGGGCAGGCCCGTCGCATTTTTTTCCCGCACCCTCCAAAGCCCCGAAATTCAGCATTCAGCGGTGGAAAAGGAGGCCCAGGCCATTGTGGAGGCAGTCAGGCACTGGCGCCATTAATTGGCAGGAAAACGGTTCACCCTGATCACGGACCAGCGGTCCGTGGCGTTCATGTTTAACAACACGCAGAGGGGCAAGATCAAGAATGACAAGATCTTGCGGTGGAGAATTGAACTCTCCACCTATAACTACGACATCATGTACTGTCCAGGGAAACTCAATGAGCCCTCGGATGCCCTCTCGCGTGGAACCTGCGCTAGTATACAGGAGAACCGTTTGCACGCCCTCCATAATGACCTGTGCCATCCTGGGGTCACTCGGCTCTACCACTTTATAAAAGCCCGCAACCTGCCTTACTCGGTGGAGGACATCAGGTCAGTAACAAGGAGCTGTCGGGTTTGCGCGGAATGCAAACCGCACTTTTACCGACCTGACCGGGCACATTTAGTCAAGGCCACTCGTCCCTTCGAGAGACTGAGTGTCGATTTTAAGGGCCCCCTTCCCTCAACAGATCGGAATGTGTACTTCCTCAATATCATTGACGAGTACTCTCGGTTACCTTTTGTTGTTCCCTGCTCTGATACATCCGCTGCCACAGTTATCAATGCATTCCGTGATCTCTTTACCCTGTTCGGGTACCCCGGCTACATCCATAGCGACAGGGGCTCGTCGTTCATGAGCGATGACTTGAGGCAATTCCTGCTCTCATACGGGAGTGCCTCTAGTAGGACCACGAGCTACAACCCTAGGGGTAATGGACAGGTTGAACGCGAGAATGCTACTGTCTGGAAGGCTGTCTTACTGGCGTTGAAGTCAAAAGGTCTTCCAGTCTCCCGTTGGCAAGAGGTGCTCCCTGATGCGCTCCATTCTATTCGCTCCCTCCTGTGTACGGCAACCAATGCTACTCCCCACGAGAGGCTGTTCTCATTCCCTCGGAAGTCTTCCTTGGGGACCTCATTACCGTCTTGGTTGACGTACTCAGGACCCGTCCTCCTGCGGTGACATGTAAGGGCCCGCAAGTCCAACCCGTTGGTCGAACAGGTCCATCTCCTCCACGCCAACCCTCAGTATGCCTATGTGGCATACCCTGACGGGCGAGAGGACACGGTCTCGATCCGAGACCTGGCACCAGCAGGGGACGTAGCAACCCCTGTCGCTCCCATACCCCCTGTTACAAACCCTTTATCTCTTGTTTCTTCCCCGGACACGGCGCGGGCAGCATCGGGACCATTGCTTAACCATTTTACTCCCATGTACAGCTTGCCTGAGCCCAGAAGATGGTCGCCACCGCAGGGCGTGTCAGGATCCCATGGACTACCGTCACCTCAGGGTCAACCAGCCTGTGAGTCCGTGGAAGAACAGCTGGACGCCGCCTTGGGGAGAATGCCACCGCAAGTGCCTACTCCGGTGTCACCGCCGGTATTGAGGAGGTCACAACAACGGTGCGGTCCCCCTGACCGTCTGAACTTATAGACTGCTGACACTTTATTCTGTTTTTTTGTACCCCGCCGGCCTTTTGTTCTCAAAGGAGGGGTGAATGTGGTGAACCATCGTTGGTTCCCACTGGATAGTACTGAGCCAGGGGCTGGCCAGTACTACAAGGATGTACATATGTTACTGTTGGGTTGTGCTATTGTTGCTGTTGGGGTTAGGGTGGGGTTGTTACACCTTTGTACTGTAGTGTTGTGGCACATCCCAGTCGGGCTCCGCCTCCTGGGAGAGGTATAAGAGTCCCCGCTCTGGCTGGGACCCCTTCAGTCTGGGATAGTGTATATAAGTTCTGGCAGCTTCATTACAGTAAATAAAAGCCTTTCATTTACTGAGCTTCAGGCCTCGTGTTTGAGTAGCGCATCACACCCCTTGACATTCAATGGCATTACCATCACTGAATCTCCCCACTATCAACATCCTGGGGGTTGACCAGAAACACAACTGGACCAGCATATAATTACTGTGGCTATAAGAGCAGGTCAGAGGCTAGGAATCCTGCAGCGAGTAACTCACCTCCTGACTCCCCAAAGTCTGACCACAATCTACAAGACACAAGTCAGGAATGTGATGGAAAATTCTCCACTTGACTGAATGAGTGCAGCTCCAACAACACTCAGAGGTTTGACACCATCCAAGATAAAGCAGCCCAGCTAATTGACACCCTATCGACAAACATTCAATACCTCCACAACCAACACAGTAGCAGCTGTGTGTACCATCTACAAGACGCACTGCAGAAACTCACTAAGGTTCCTTAGACAACACCATCCAAATATATGACCACTACTATCTAGGAGAAGAGCAGCAAATACATAGGAACAGCATTGGAACTTCCCATCCAAGCCGTTCACCATCCTAACCTTTTTTTATTCATTTGTGGGACATGGGTGTCGCTGGCTGGCCAGCATTTATTGCCCATCCCCAGTTGCCCGAGGGCAGTTAAAAGTCAACAATATTGCTGTGGCTCTGGAGTCACATGTAGGCCAGACCAGGTAAGGATGGAAGATTTCCTTCCCTAAAGGACATTAGTGAACCAGATGGGTTTTTCCGACAATTGACAATGCATTCATGGTCATCAATACATTCCTAATTCCAGATCTTTTTTATTGATTTCAAACACCACCTCCTGCTGTGGCGGGAACCCAGGTCCTCAGAACATTAGCTGAGTTTCTGGCTTAAGAGTCTAGCGATAATACCATCAGGCTATCGCCTCTCCTGAGCTGGAAATGTATCAGCATTCCTTCGTTATTGTTGGATCAAAATCCTGTAATGCTCTCCCTAACAGCATTGTGTGTGTACTTACACCACATAGACTGAAGCAGTTCAAGAAGCCAACTCACCACCACCTTCTCAAGGGCAATAAATGCTGGCCTGGCCAGTGAAGCCCACATCTCCTGAATGAATAAAAAAAATAGCCACCCAGGCAAGAGCCATTATCGGTGATTTGGAAAGCAATCTAGCACAGGTGACCGGGGAAACAGTAAATGAGCAATCACAGACCTTAAGGGGAAAATAGTTTGGGCACAAATCAAGCACATTCCCACTCGAGGGAAAGAAGGCGCACCCAAAGCTCGAGCACCCATGGGCGAAAAGGAAATGGAGGTTGAACTAAATGAGAAATAGGAGATTTATAACAAATCTCAACGACTGAACATGATTGGAAACAATGTCAAATGCAGTCTGCTGGGGGGCACTGAAGGATATACAAAAGGCAAAGAAACATGTGAGAATGAATAGATGGTAACATAAAAGGAAGTCCAAAAATTATTTTTAAACATATAAAAAGTAAAGCCGAAATTAAAGGAATTATATGGGATTAGGGACAAAAATGGAATTCTTCTTGTAGAGGCAGGGGAATGACTGAGGTTCTGAATGACAATTTGCATTTGTCTTCACAAAAGAAGGGAATGCAATAATGTTGCAGTAGATGTTGGGGAATCGAGATAAAGAGACTAGATAGGATAAAATTTGAAAGTAGGAGGATTGGCTTCACTCCAAGTCGACAAGTCACCAGGTCCAGATGAGATGTACTCTAGGTTGCTAAGGGAAGCAAGAGTGGAGATAGAGAAGGTGCCAGAGTGTTGGTGGGGTTGCAAATGTTACATCCCCATTCAAAAAAATGGAAGAGGGATATACCTGGCAACTACTGGCCAATCTAATGTCAATAGTGGATAAACTGCTAGTGACCATTGCCAAGGACAAAATTAATTCTTACTTGAAGAGACACGATTAAATTAAGGATAGCAAGCAGAGATTTGTCAAAGACAAATCATGGCCCAGACTTTCACCACGGCGGAGATGCTCTTGCCCCCAAACAAGGCATTTCTCATTTTAATGGGGACAAGACTCGGTATTTGCACATACGCACTTTACCGAGGCATTTGGCCATTTGACTCATCAGCTACCTCCTCTGAAGTGGGATTTTGGTAGGCCAGGAATGTGAAACCTAGCAAATGCATACTACAGCAGCTAAGAGCTGATAGATTTATTTGTATACCTAAGGCACCTCCTTGAAGAGGTAAGGTATCCCTTTCGATATGGTCCCAGGATATCTTTAGGAGAGGGCATATTTTGGAGGAGGTAAGGCACCCTTTGCGATTGTTAAAAGTAGACATGATTGTGCGTAAATGTGCATCAGTCCATTTGAAATGTCAAAGCCTTCAAAGAACTGTCAACCTGTCAAAGAGCTGCAAAATGCACTGGAGCTGTCAAAACTGGCAATGGATTTAATTCTACTGGGCCTTAAATTAAAATACAAACATCTGAAGTTCAAGAAAAATCAGTGTCTGACATTTCATCTTGTCTCTTGACAGGAGCCTGAGAGTTTCGATTATATGATTTGTTCAGCAGTGACTATCATTATCACAGTGGGTGCCTGTTATGTGAGCAATTTGATTGACAGCTCCAAGTTGTTATAGAATAGAAATGTTTGTTTTCATAAGTGATTAGTTGAAGAAATTTCCATGTAATTAATGTTTTTTTTAAGTCAATGATAGAACTTTTTTGTTTAAAATAGTCATGTCATCAATAGACAGTTTATTTTATGTCAGCATAGGGGGTGGGAGGAATTATCCATGGTGGGTATTGGATGAGTTGGCATGGAGGTGCTTTGGGTAAAGGATGATAGTGGGGGCATGCATTGGCAATAATTGGCACTAAGTTGATACAGGGTCTAAATGGAACCATAGGGATGTGGCAGCACAGAGGGCATGAGTGGACATTGGGGTGGAGTGGCAATGGGGGAATCAGGGACCTGGGAAATGAGTAGGGGGCAGGGGGGCGGTGGGTGGGGAGTATATGTTTGAATAGGTTGGGGTTGTGTGTGTGTGTGTGTGTGTTGGCGGGGGGGGGGGGGGGGGGGGGGGAGTGAGGGGGGGGGCGGGGAAGGTGGATGGTTAGGTCTGGAGAATTTTTTTTTGTTTTAATCAGTTTTATTATTGCATTCAACAAAGTACTGAAGCACTCAGACCGGCCTTCTGCCCAACCCACCTCTGCACCCAGCAATTTTTGCAGACATTCCAGAGATTCATAGTGAAAGGTCAGTTTCACAGAGCCGGGAAATCTCCCATCTCTGCACACCCCACCCAGGAGCAAAACTCTGGACCCGCGTCGGATTAATCTGATTGAGTTCTTCAATGAAGTAATGGAGAGGAACAATATAGTGCAATGGGCATCATACATGTGGACTTTAAAAAGGGTTGTGATAAGTACCTTATAGCTGATGTACTTTGGTTGAAGGTTACATAATGGCTAGTAACTTGGGTATCTAATTGACCAAGGTATGGGAGGCAGAGACTTCACTGAAGTGAACTATTGCAGTGAGGTTCGCCAGAGGTCCAAATGAGGACAATTGTTTTTTTCTGTTTTATATATGCTGAGTGTATAAGGAGTACAATTTTGGAGCTTGTGAAAGGTTTGACAATGCAATCAAAAGTGACAGGAGTGGAATTTGGTTATGTGGTAAAATGTGGCAAACTTCATGAGGACATAGATTGATAAAATGTGTAAACACATGACAGGTACAATTTAATATGGATTATGGTGAAGAATTACACTTTGGGAGGAACAAATTGGAGAGGCAGTATAATTTTACTTGTACTTTGAGAAGGTGTCAGAATGAAGGGAACTGTGGATGCGTATTCATGAATCTTTGAAGGTGACAGATCAAGTTGACAAGGGAGTAAAGAAAATGCTTGGAAATACTTGGCTTTGCAAACAAGGAAATCATGCTAACATTTACAAATCTCTGGGTAGGCAGGAGTATTGTCTCTGTAACAAGGGAGAACCATTGTCTTTCCACAAATGGGCTAGTAGCGAGAAGTTTGAGAGTGAAAATAATTGGTAAAATAGATAGAAGAGAAATGGGGAGATTTAGGGCCCGATTCTCCCATCGCGACCTGCAACTTTTCTGGTGGTCCGGTCGGGAGAATCGCGTGTCGGCCTATTTCCAGGATTTGCGCATGCGCCGGGTTTGCATATGCGTCTCCCAGAGCCGGAGAACAGTCGGAGTTGAGACCGCACTGGAAACCAGCGGGAAGAAAGGTAAGTAATTTGAATCTTTTAAAAATGTATTTTAAATATATTTTGCATGTCATTATTGGGCCCAGCACGGAACTTGCCGGGCCCGATAGCATTTCCCACCCCGCCAGGAGTATTTCATTCCGGTGATATTTAGAGTAGCTCCCCACGTTCGTGGAACTAGTGGGAGACCCTACCGGAATGAACGGGGGGGGCAATCGGGGTCGGGCAGTGTGGGGGGAGGGGGGGTGCCTCCACCCTGGCAGTGCCAGCCTGTGCCCCCCAGCACCACCCAAGGGGAAAGTGCCTATGCCCAGGGGCACCTTGGCACTGTCCACCAGGCATCGCGCAGTGCCAAGGGAGCGGGGCCTATTGTGGGCAGAGCCTAGGGACGATTGATGGGGGTGAGGGGTCCTGCTACCACTCTGCATTGGGATCGGTCTGGGATGGAGGGAGGGCAGCGATTGGGGTGGGGTGGTGGTCTGCCAGGGTGGGGCCTGCCTCCCTGGGGGGTTGGGCTGGCCCAGAAAATTGTTGTGGGGGCCGCGATTGGGCTGTGGAGGGAGGGGCGGGGGGGGGGGCTGGAGGGTAACTATCTGTGCGCAGTCTGCATGTTCTCCCCGTGTCTGCGTGGGTTTCCTATGGGTGTTCCAGTTTCCTCCCACAGTCCAAAAGACATGCTGGTTAGGTGCATTGGCTATACTGAATTCTCCCTCAGTGTACCCAAACAGGTACCGGAGTGTGGCGACTAGGGGACTTTCACAGTAATTTCATTGCAGTGTTAATGTAAGTCTACTTGTGACACTAATAAATAAACTTTAAAACACATAAAATCCAGCGGGTTGCTGTTCAACATCCTATTCATCTGCCCCTGACATGCCTGATATTTTACAGGGCGCAAGGGAAGCTGGATCCTATCAACACTAGTTTGCAGGAAGACTTAGAGTAGTTTGCAGGAAGACTTAGACAGGTTGCAAAGTTGGGCCGAGAGGTGGCGGATGGAGTTTAATGCGGAGAAGTGTGAGGTAATTCACTTTGGTAGGAATAACAGATGTGTTGAGTATAGGGCTAACGGGAGGACTTTGAATAGTGTGGAGGAGCAGAGGGATCTAGGTGTATGTGTGCATAGATCCCTGAAAGTTGGGAATCAAGTAGATAAGGTTGTTAAGAAGGCATATGGTGTCTTGGCGTTTATTGGTAGGGGGATTGAATTTAGGAGTCGTAGCGTTATGTTGCAACTGTACACAACTCTGGTGCGGCCGCACTTGGAGTACTGTGTGCAGTTCTGGTCCCCACATTACAGGAAGGATGTGGAGGCTTTGGAGAGGGTGCAGAGGAGGTTTACCAGGATGTTGCCTGGTATGGAGGGGAGATCCTATGAGGAGAGGCTGAGGGATTTGGGATTGTTTTCGCTGGAAAGGCGGCGGCTAAGAGGGGATCTTATTGAAACATATAAGATGATTAGAGGTTTAGATAGGGTGGATAGTGATAGCCTTTTTCCTCTGATGGAGAAATCCAGCACGAGGGGGCATGGCTTTAAATTGAGGGGGGGTAGTTATAGAACCGATGTCAGGGGTAGGTTCTTTACCCAGAGGGTGGTGAGGGATTGGAATGCCCTGCCAGCATCAGTAGTAAATGCGCCTAGTTTGGGGGCGTTTAAGAGATCCGTAGATAGATTCATGGACGAAAAGAAATTGGTTTAGGTTGGAGGGTCACAGTTTTTTTTTTAACTGGTCGGTGCAACATCGTGGGCCGAAGGGCCTGTTCTGCGCTGTAATGTTCTATGTTCTATGTTCTAACACCAGTATTTTACCAATGTGGTGGGGGAAGACACATGCCTTGTGCAAAGCCTGGCAGTTTTAGCTGCATGGCTCCCATGGCCCACCGGAGGTATGCCCCCCCCCCCCCCTTTAATCCTCCCCCAGAGCCCTCAACGACCCCCGACCCCAGTGTTTATCAGCTGTGGGGACTGACTGTAATCCCAGCACTAGCCACTTCTCCTGGGTGGCACTGCTGTTGGGACTATAGAGCCACCAGCCAATTTAATTGGCCAGCAGCTCTCGAAGGCAGGACGTAGGAGCAATTAACGCTGCGCCATTGGGTGCGTGGACACCCCCCTCCACTAAAATTGACATTTTAGCGAATGAGAATGTGGGCAGTGCCAACAATTCCCCATAAAATTCAGCCACTGGATTCAATGGGGGATGTGGAGATGCCGGCGTTGGACTGGGGTAAACACAGTAAGAAGTTTAACAACACCAGGTTAAAGTCCAACAGGTTTCAGCTCGGGTCACTGTCTGTGTGGAGTTTGCACATTCTCCTCGTGTCTGCGTGGGTTTCCTCCGGGTGCTCCGGTTTCCTCCCACAGTCCAAAGATGTGCGGGTTAGGTTGATTCGCCAGGTTAAAAAATTGCCCCTTAGAGTCCTGGGATGTGTAGGTTAGAGGGATTAGCGGGTAAACTTTAACCTGGTGTTGTTAAACTTCTTTCAATGGGGGATACAGAAGGATAGCCACAAGCATAGGTTCAAATGCGATCGAATCTTCCTGAAGCTACAAGCATAGCAAGTACACAAGTGCCAGGAAAACCAGCTCCAGCATAAGAGAATCTAACCATCACCTCTTGACATTCAACAGCATTGCCATCTTCAAGTGCCTCAGCATTAACATCCTGAGGGTCACTAGTGCCCAGAAACTGAATTGCACTAGCTATGTAAATACTATGGCTACAAGAACAAGCCAGAGATTGGGAATTCAGCAGACAGTAACTCACCTCCTGACTCCTCACAGCCTGTCCACCATCTACAAGGCACAAATCAGAAGTGTGATGGAAGACTCTTCAATTGCCTGGATAAGTCAGACCCCAACAATGCTCAAGAAGTCCAACACCATTCGGGAAAGAGCAACATACTTGATTAGCATCCCCTCCAGCCCTTTAAATATTCACTCCCTCTATCACTGGTGCACCATGGCTAAAATGTGTACCATTTTGCACAGCAGCAACTCAGCAAGCCTCCATCAACAGCATGTTCCAATTTATAACCTCTACCATCTAGAATCATAGAATCATAGAAACCCTACAGTGCAGAAGGAGGCCATTCGGCCCATCGAGTCTGCACCGACCACAATCCCACCCAGGCCCTACCCCCACATATTTTACCCGCTAATCCCTCTAACCTACACATCCCAGGACTCTAAGGGGCAATTTTTTAACCTGGCGAATCAACCTAACCCGCACATCTTTGGACTGTGGGAGGAAACCGGAGCACCCGGAGGAAACCCACGCAGACACGAGGAGAATGTGCAAACTCCACACAGACAGTGACCCGAGCTGGGAATCGAACCCGGGACCCTGGAGCTGTGAAGCAGCAGTGCTAACCACTGTGCTACCGTAGAGCAAGGGCAGTAGGTGCATGAGAAACACCACCTGCAAGTTCGCCAACAAGTCGCACACCAAACTGATTTGTAAATATATTGCCATTCCTTCACTGTCGCTTAGTCAAAATCTTGGGAAACCTTCCATCGCAACACTGTGGGCATACCCACACCACACAAACTGTAGTAGTTCAAGAAGACAGATCACCACTACTTTCTCAAGGCCAATGGCAATAGGAAATAAGTGCTGTGCTTGCCATGATGCCCACATCCCTAGAACAAACAAAAAAAACATAAGGTTACCTCTGTTTAAAATACTGCAAGTAGGAGTTAAAGACAAACCTAAGTGGTCCCATAGCCAATATATCTGAGAAATGCTCAGAAAATAATGATGGGCAATTGAATAACTAATAGGAGAAAGAGAATCTATGAGTATATCTCAACATATGATTACAATGGGTGAGAGTGAATTGTTTGTAAATGTCTTCAACCAAAATTTCTGCATGGCTGGTTCTACCCGGCCTTCACATAGATTCTGGGGTCCAGCCAACCTTGTGCATTCCATGTGATGTACAAAAGAACATGATTAAACTACACACAAAAAAGGCTCTTGTTTCTGATAGAATCTCAGTTGCAGTATCGAAGACCTATGCATCAGAGCTAACCACGCCTTGTTCTGGTACTGCATCAAACTGTTATCAAATTTAACTTGTGGAAGAAGACCAGATATATCCAATCTACAAAATGACAAGATAAATCTCACAAATTGCTGCCTGATCAGTCTACTTCCCTGCTCCCAAGATAATGAAGCAACTCATGTCAGTTTACAGCAATTGGTAGGTAATACCTGTGCCACACAAATGACAACTGATGACCATCTCAAACAAGAGAAAGTTCATCAATCTTCCTTAGACACTTAAAGGTCTCTAAATTCCCCTCTAGATCACACAGCATCTTGACTTGGACATTATCATCATACCTTTATTATTTTTGGGTTAATACCCTAGATTTTCCTAGCTAACAGCATCTTCAGGGCACAAGCATCATAACGCAGTCAGCAATTAATGGAGAATGTCTGCGACCACCTTCTTAGGGTTAACTAGAAATGGGAAAGGAATATAGCTTTGCCTTTTCTCTCAGATTCAGAGAATATTATTTAAAGAAACAACTTTTTTTTAAAGAGACAGTGCCTTCATAATAACACTTTTCATACATTTCTTCATTTACTTTCTAATACATAGCAAGATGATGTAAATTGGGTAGGAATATGTCAACATAACAAAAATACTTCTAAGCTCTCCACCGTCTCCAGCCAAGTAAAAGATTGCCAAACATTTATTGATGGGACAGACTGATCTGGCCACAGTTGGGGTTTGAGATCAGTTCACTCTAAGCTGGCTCCAACACTCCAAACAAGATCCAAACCATAAGAATTACTGAGATAAGGTTAAAATAATCCAAACAAAACCTTCAATTGGTCAAGGTTCAAATATCTGCTGACTACTAAATCTGAAAAACAAACCAAGCCTAAGGAATTCAATGTGGCTTCATAATAGTAACTAATTATCTCTTTGAGTGCTTTGACTGGTGATTGTTATATTGCTCAGATTCTAACCTTAACATCGCCAACATTTTGAAGAAGGACATTCTCCTGATTACCTCAGTTCATTGAAATGATATCTCAAACATTAAATCAGTGGAAGATGCCTTCATGTCATTCCCACTCTCTGTCTTTCAAACACACCTACTAGAAACATTGCTCTACCTGTTATGGCTTATCTAAACCTGACACAAAAATGCTGCTCCCTCATTTTACAAGACGGTTTTTCAAGGCAATGTTAATTTACTCACTGGTTTCTGAGTATTACAGGGTTGAAGCCAAATTGTAACTAGTGGAGACTACACAAACACCAGCTTATTACACAACACTGGGGATTAAAGCTACACAGCAAGTGTATTGATCTTACCAGGACTGGCATGGTTACCAATTCCTTTTTTGTTGTCTTATATATACCCGAATTGAAACTTCCATTAACTTAAGCAGTCAAACAGAAAGAGCAGAGCTTGTTTTTCTTAAGTGATGCCATGTTTGTATTCTTCAGCAATGCTTCAACACATAAAATGGGAGCTGTTTTGTTCAAAAGAATGACATTCTACCACTGGCAATATGGGTAGGAAGGAGGAAAACAAAATAGAAAAGATTCTATAACAATGTACTTAAGTCACCAGGTGAAAACACAGAATGTAGTTGAGATTTTTTTCAATTAATAAGCTTTTTAATCCCCAGATTTTTTGCTTTCATAATTGAAAGAAAATTCTTTGTAAACCTTGATTCTTGGAAAAGAAAATTCCTGAGCAGATTAAAGAAGGTATAGCAATGCGTAGGGATAAAGCTACAATTTAAATTATTCAGAGCTGCAGATAATACCAGTAAATCACACCCAGTGCGCTTAATAGAAAGATTACGAAAAACAATTACCTGCAGATGGGAAGCCCTTGAGATCATTAACCAATACTCAAATTGGCCAATTAAATGGATGTGAATATATTCCAAACTCCTCATGATTTCTCATTGTGAAAGTGTTAAGAAATGTAGGCTGTAAATACTCAGTTTATCAAATATGGTATTGCTTTAAATATTTATTTCATTCAAAGGTTAAAGTGAAAGTCCAAAGATATGCGGGTTAGGTTGATTGGCCATGTTAAATTGACCCAAGCATCAGGGGTATTAGCAGGATAAATGCATGGGGAATGGGGCCTGGGTGGGATTGTGGTCGGTACAGACTCAATGGGCTGAATGGCCTCCTTCTGTACTGTAGGGAATCTATGATTCTAAAGTTTAAATGTTACCGTTTCACCTTTTAGTATTACTGCACTCACTGCTTTTCAATTCTTATCACTGATAGATAAGGCTTCAGGGAACAATCTTCAATCACTTTTTGTATTGTGCATAACCTTGGAAGATAAGTAATGCCTTCCACCACAATTTAAGAATGAATGAGAGAGCTAGTGTGATTTTCAAATGGATATAATTATCCAATTGCAGCTTTGTACAATTAAAACAGTATAATCTAGCCAGAAATCTTGCCACTCCTGCAACTAATGTCATGTGTTCTTTGTTATCTCCATTTTTGTACTCTTTGCCTGATTTGCGACTTGTTTCCGGTGATGTCCGAACTCTGTGTCAGTTTGGGGAATATCCCAAAGATTGGCTGGGGAACCCAACCACCTTCTCCCCCTCCCCTGCAAGTAGTTCCCAGGTAACGGGTTGCATGGCAATTGTCCAGGAAGTTCAAACATCTTTTGGACAATTGCCCTACACTGGGAACCACCCAACAGTGCAATTTAAATTCCAAAATTTGAATCTTTGCAACTGTGTTACATCAACAGTTACCCCGAAAAATTTAGAAGAATTAAAACCACTTCTAGCTTCTGGGTAACTATACCACTGATCCACCTCAAAACCCACTCCTCCCCCCACCCCCCACCTACCCACGCGCACACACACAAAAATTGCCAACCGGTGGGCAGCAGTGTAAGGGACAGCAAGTTAAACCATAGGCTTCCCACCCAGAATTTAACTCTGGTGTTCTGGTATGCCGCCATCTTGCCTAACTACATGCCCTTCCTGCTTCCAAGCTCTCCACCAGCGAAGATTCTGCCCATGATGTGACATGGAGAGGAGGGGGTGCCAGTGTTGGAAATTTGACATAGACAATGGGATCACAAAATGTGGTTATCGCATGACCTGTCCTATTCTGGAAACACACAAACATTATACTGCCTGCTCACCAACCCAACTACAGTATGAAACTGCTACTGACAGCTCAGCAGGAGACCCAGATGCATGCATGATTAACATGATGCACAGCTCGCCTGTACTTCTTGAAGGCAGCATGCTTGTCTTAAAGGGGAGATTCTTTCATGCCGCAAGAGTTACTGCAGAGGTGTCTGGAAGGCTTTGCTGAAACAACGAGAACAGCAATTGATAGGTCAGACAGAGAGCTCCCATATTTTTGAAAGTGGCTATGGCAGTCTCAGTGTTGGGGATTGAAGGAAGTGAAATCTGTCCTTTGGTCCTTTCCATTGTTCGTTCATACCTTTGAAAATGTTATTAGTCTCCACAAGGAGATTACTTCTCTTTCCCAAGCATAGCTTCCACATTTAATACATCTGCAGAGCCAATTCTTTGAATTTACAGTTAGACACATTACACAATGACCTAAATGTATTCCTGTAAGTTTCAGGAATCAGGTTACAATAGTTAATGACTACAGTTTTCACAGCGACATATTCCCCTACAGGATTCAAGTTCTAAATGTAAGAATGAATAATGACACCAAGGTTTCACAGTTCCTGTCTTGCTGACAATTCAAATGCTCGTTAAAAGTTATCTGTGTCATCCCGATCCTGAGCTTAAATTTGCGGATAGACTTGATTTTTGTACCTTCGCACATCTGGACTATATTTGCTGCAAATTCTCCAGTCACCCAGATATCATACAGTCATTGTCTCGTTTTCCTCCACTGTGTGCATGCACTGTTGCCGTATTGCATCTTTTTCCTTGTCAAACATTGCAGCTATCCTGTTGATCTAAAACTGTACTCTTGCTCCTTTTCTTTACTCTCCAGTTTAAGCAGTTTTAATGGGTAAACCCAGTTTTCACCCTTTCCTTCTGCTCCTTGGCAAGCTAATGCTAGCCTATGCCTTTCAACTTTCATATGCATTCCAAACAAAGCTGACAGAATGGAAGCCACTGCCCACTTTTCTAACTCTGAAGAATAACTATCGTGAGAGTGCAGCTCTATGCATGTGCATAACTCAGAGCTCTCTACTGATGTGCAGAATGCAAGTCATAGCCGACAGCGTAATTCAGGACCTGCCAGCTGCGGTGCATATTTCACACGAACAGATTCAGACCAGTCATGCAGTATAATTGTTGACTTTTATTTGCCTAATTGATAGTGATGTTTAACTTTCCTGCTCCAAAGCTTCACAAATCTATTTGCCTCCTTCAGATATCAACATATAGCAAAGACTATAGCACCTTTCATTACCTTAGAGAATCTCAAAGTTCTGTACTACCAGTGACAATAACAACATATTTATACTGCACCTTCAACGGAATAAAACGTTGCAAAAAAGCTCACAGAGTTATCAGAGTGGTTCACCACCACCTTCTCAAGGGCAGTGAGAGATAGATCTTACTAGCGACACCCACATTCCGTGATTTTTTTAAAATCACACACTGCCAACTGGTAATTTAATACCCATTTCTTTTAATGGGCAGAAAATCTGAAGCATGGATTGCATAACTGCAGTATTCACAACCAAAACTTTCACCTTGAATCAATCTCAATGCTGTTGCAGTCCTAAATAAGAAACATTAGGGATTATCAACCCAATTCCCAGTGGGAATGAATCAATAATACAAAATTACCAATAACTGACAATAAGGTCGAAGAGATCCTCAGTGGGCATATCAGGGAACTTCAGACACTTCTCGTGATTTTCTGACATGTAAGTCACTGGACAAGGTTCTTCATTGGTTACATGTCAGTTTCCTTAACAAAGACTGTGCGAGTCAGGGAAATTCTTTGAAGAGGAAGCTCAATAGGAGGCATGTGCTGCCAGAAGGAGTTCAACAAGTTCTGCATAACAAGTTATTAGAGATGAATAAGACTCGTGGAATGAATAACAAATTAGCTATCTGGATTGAGGGGCAATTTATCAACGAGAAGCATGAACTGACAAAAATGGAGTACTGTTATCTGGGAAACAATGATTATTGTTCTGTTCCATATGAACTGTGGAGCAGTCTACTTCTAGTTATATGATTTTTTTTTCTAATGATACTAGAATCCCTGTTGCAATAATCGGTATTAAGAAGGGTAATAACATTTAAAGTGAGCCGGATCACCTAAGTGGATAGCCAATTGAATGGCAAATAGATTTTAGTATAGATAAACATGTCATTTGGTTAGGTAATGAACATTGGAACAGGAAACATGTGGACAATCACTGAGAGCCAATTTTCCTCTCCCCATTGGACACTAAGCAGACTCAATGTACCAAATATATACTGCAGCCTTAAAGGAGGAGAAGAGCAGTAAAATTATATAGCCCAAACTAATACATTCCCCACGTAAGTAGGCACCCTGAAGGAAATTTGATTGATCACAGCAACATGGGGAAAGGGCAGAAGCAAGCTTACCCCCAGTGAATGATAATTTTTGGTGAGTAAACGGCAAGTCATTTATAGTTTTATCAACCTGTCTTAAATCAGAGAGGGGGTTGCTGGCTCTTCACTGGAAGAGCTTTAAAAAGATATTTGAAAAAGCCCCACTGCAATTGTGGCAAAACGTTAGGTGGAACATTCTTCTTTTCACTTACAGAGGTACATAGGAACAAAGAAGAAGGAGTAGACCATTTAACGGGATCCCATTGAGTGGGGTCATGATGACCTAATCAACTTATGACCCAAATCCTTTATAACATTTTGATAACCAATCTCAGATTTAGCATAAGCTGCCTCTTGTGGAAGAGAGTTCCAATCTTGGACCACGCTTTTGATAGAGGCATTTCCTAACTTCAGTCCCAAAGGCTGACTTCTAATATTTAGTCTATGTCTTGTCCCCTAGTACTAGACTTCACAAACAGTAGAAATAGTTTCTCTCTCTCTCTCTCTCCCATATCAGTTCCCCAGAATATTTTGAAAGTTTTGATTGAAAATTCCACAAAACCTCTAATTCCCAAGGTAAAGAACCTTACTTTGTGCAATGTCTCCTCATAATGCAGCCTTTAAGTCTAGGTCGCTTTATGATCCATGTTACACTTTCTTCGAACTCCGTAACCATGGCTTTGTAAAGTTGTAGTATAAATTCTACCTTGTTGCATTCTAATCCATTAAATATAAAGCCTTGTATTCCATTAGCCTTTCTGATTTATTTTCTATGCCTGTCCATGAAATGTTTAACGATCTATTCACATGGACCTTGAAAACTTCTTTCCAGCTATTATAGATAGTATTCTCTTCTATCCTTAATAGGTCCATAGCTATCTCCCACTTACATTGAAATCCATTGCCCACACTTTTTCTCATTCATTGAATCCATCTATATCTCTTTATAATTTATAATACTTTACCTACACTGCTTACAATGCCAATTATCTTTGTGTCTGGGATGAAAACCAGAGAAAAGACTGGGATATTAATTTGGTTTTCATCTGTTGTAACAAACAATTACTGATTCATTATATGATGCACATTCATTGTTTTATTTATAAGTTTGATGAAGTTTTTTTCATTCTATTGTTTTGCTTTACTTAAATCGACCTGTTCCCAGAACCATGTCAACATTGTTCTGCAAATAGCTACTAGAAAATGTATGAAAATGGCAGCACAGTGGCTAGCACTACTGCCTCACAGCACCAGGGACCCAGGTTCAATTCCAGCCTTTGGTGACTGTCTGTGTGGCGTTTGCATGTTCTCCCCATGTCTATGTGGATTTCCTCCAGGTGCTCTGGTTTCTTCCCACAGTCCAAAGATGTGCGGGTTAGGTTGATTGGCCATGGTAATTTGTCCCTTAGTGTCAGGGAGATTAGCAGGGTAAATGTGAGATTACAGGGATAGGATCTGGGTGGGATTGTTGTCAGTGCAAACTCAATTGGCCCAATGGCCTCTTTCTGCACTATGGTGATTCATTGTTCCCAGGAGCAGGCTGAGGGTAAGAGAGTGGGTTTTCTGACTGTAATTAATTATTTATTTTTTCAGTTAATTTTGGGTTTAAAATCGGAGGTTTTTTTCAAAACCGGAAGTCAGGCCAGGAGTGGCCAGGGGAAGTTTTTGGAGGGTTTAAAAAGGGCTTACCTTGGAGGTTCAGCTTCATTGTTCCCAGGAGCAGGCTGAGGGTAAGAGAGTGGGTTTTCTGACTGTAATTAATTATTTATTTTTTCAGTTAATTTTGGGTTTAAAATCGGAGGTTTTTTTCAAAACCGGAAGTCGGGCCAGGAGAGGCCTGGGGAAGTTTTTGGAGGGTTTAAAAGCGCACCAAAGTATACAGCGGGCAGCATCGTAGCGGGCAGCAGAGTGAGTGGGAAGTTGAGTGAGCTGTCAGGGCTTTGGCTCACAGGGCTTGGACGAGCAGGGGTGAGTTTTTGTTTCCTTACACTCTTATTAACTTTTCACTGTCTTACTTGACATAAAGTGTCCAGTATGAGTGTGAAACCAGTGTGTTGTTCCCAGTGTAGGATGTGGGAGGTCCTGGAGGCATCTTGCCTCCCGGACATCCACATCTGTGAGGGGTGTGTCGAGCTGCGGTTCCTGAGGGACCGTGTTAGGGAGCTGGAACTACAGCTCGAGGATCTTAGGCTGATGAGGGAGAATGAGGAGGTGATAGACAAGAGCTATCATCAGGTGGTCACACCAGGGCCACGGGAGGAGGCCAAGTGGGTGACGGCCAGGAAGGGTAAGGCTAGGGTGGTTGAGAGCACCCCGGTGGATTTGCCCCTGCACAACAAGTACTCCTGCTTGAGTACTGCTGGGGGGGACAGCCCGCCTGGGGGAAGCAGCAGTGGCCGTGTCTCTGCAGTGGAGTCCAGCCCTGTAACTCAGAGGGCTAAGGAAAAGAGGAGGAAGGCGGTATTAATCGGGGACTCGATGGTGGAGGGGACAGACAGGCGTTTCTGCGGAGGTAGGCGGGATTCTCGCATGGTGGTCTGCCTCCCTGGGGCCGGGATCCAGGATGTCGCTAGTCGCGTCCCGGAAATCCTGAGGTGGGAGGGAGAGGAGCCTGAGGTAGCGGTACATATTGGTACCGCTGAGGGAGAAGGGGTCGTGAAAAGGGAGTACAGGGAATTAGGGAGACAGCTGAGAAAGAGGAAAGCAAAGGTAGTAATCTCAGGATTACTGCCTGTGCCACGGGAAGGTGAGGGCAGGAATGGAGTGAGGTGGAGGATGAATGTGTGGCTGAGGGACTGGTGCAGGGGGCAGGGATTCAGGTTTCTGGACCATTGGGACCTCTTTAGGGGCAGGGGTGATCTGTATACAAAAAACGGGTGGAACTTGAACCACACGGGGACCAATATCCTGGCCGGTAGGTTGGCTAAGGCTACTGGGGAGAATTTAAACTAGATAGGTTGGGGGGAGGGGAGCTAGAAGAGTTGACTAGGATCAAGGAACTAATTGATGGGGGGGGAGGATGCAGGGGTAAGGGGAATTACAAAATTAATGGTAGAGGAGAGGGTGCAAGTGAATGAAGGCGGTAATTTAGATAAGGGAGTAGAGGGAGACGGTGTTCGCGACTCATCAAAGCGGGTCCAGATAAAAGCTGGAATAAGGACACTTTGCCTGAATGCACGAAGCATTCGGAACAAGGTGAATGAGTTGATGGTGCAAATCAGCACAAGTGGGTACGATCTAGTGGCCATTACAGAAACGTGGCTGAAAGGTGACCAGGACTGGGAGATGAATATCCAGGGGTATCAGGCGTTTAGGAAGAATAGACAGGAAGGAAAAGGTGGTGGGGTCGCGCTATTAATAAGAGATAATATCAGGGTAGTACTGAGGGATGACATAGGCTCTGAGGAACAAAACGTGGAATCGTTATGGGTAGAGATGAGGAATAGTAGAGGGAGAAAGACACTAGTAGGTGTGGTATATAGGCCCCCAAATAATAATGTTGAGGTGGGGAGGGCTATAAACAAGCAGATAAGGGATGCGTGTAAAAACGGAACGGCAATAATCATGGGGGACTTCAACATGCACATTGACTGGCAGACTCAAGTCGGTAAGGGTGGAATGGAGGAAGAGTTCTTAGAATGCTGTCGGGATAGTTTCCTTGAACAGCATGTTATGGAACCGACGAGGGAACGAGCTATTTTGGATCTGGTATTGTGTAACGAGGTAGGTAGAATTAAGGATCTTATTGTGAAGGACCCTCTTGGGTCTAGTGACCACAATATGGTCGAATTTCTGATTCAGATGGAAGAGGAGAAAGTTTGGTCCCAAACCAGTGTCCTCTGTTTGAACAGAGGGAAATATGATAGGATGAGGGATGAATTGGCTAAGGTAGACTGGGAGAGCAGGCTGGCAGGTAGGATAGCTGAGGAACAGTGGAGGATTTTTAAGGAGATCCTTTTCAGTTCTCAGCAAAAATATATTCCAGCAAAAAACAAGGATTGTAAGAAAAGGGAGAACCAGCCGTGGATAACGAAGGAAATAAAGGAGAGTATTAAAATAAAAACAGCTGCGTACAGAGTGGCCAAAAATAGTGCAGAAACAAGTGATTGGGAAAAATTTAAGAAACAACAAAGAGAGACTAAGAAAGCGATAAAGAAAGGAAGGATAGACTATGAAGCTAGGCTAGCAATTAATATAAAAAATGATAGTAAAAGTTTTTATAAATATATAAAAAGGAATAGAGTGGCTAGAGTGAATGTTGGACCCTTGGAGGACGAGAGGGGGGGAGTTAATAGTGGGAAATGAGGATATGGCTGAGTCTTTAAATAAGTTTTTGTGTCGGTCTTCACGGTGGAGGACACAAATAGTATGCCAAATATTAACGATAGGGGGTTGGCAGCAGGAGAAATACTTAATACGATTAATGTTACCAGAGAGGCAGTGCTGGGTAGACTAATGGGACTGAAGGTGGACAAGTCCCCGGGTCCGGATGGAATGCATCCCAGGGTATTGAAAGAAATGTCAGAGGTAATAGTGGATGCGTTAGTGATTATTTATCAAAACTCGTTGCATTCTGGGGTAGTGCCGGTTGATTGGAAAACGGCTAATGTTACGCCGCTGTTTAAAAAAGGGAGACAAAAGGCGGGTAACTATAGGCCGGTCAGCTTAACGTCTGTAGTAGGGAAAATGCTGGAATCCATTATTAAAGAGGAGATAGCAGGGCATCTGGATAGAAATGGTTCGATCATTCAGACGCAGCATGGATTCATGAGGGGAAAGTCGTGCTTGACGAACATGTTGGATTTTTATGAAGATGTGACTAGGGCGGTTGATGGAGGAGAACCGGTGGATGCGGTGTTTTTGGATTTCCAAAAGGCGTTTGATAAGGTGCCCCATAAAAGGCTGCTGAAGAAGATTAGGGCACACGGAGTTGGGGGTAGTGTGTTAAAGTGGATTGGGGACTGGCTATCCGACAGGAAGCAAAGAGTCGGAATAAATGGGTGTTTTTCCGGTTGGAGGAAGGTAACTAGTGGCGTGCCGCAGGGATCGGTACTCGGGCCGCAACTGTTTACCATTTATATAGATGATCTGGAGGAGGGGACGGAGTGTAGGGTAACGAAGTTTGCAGACGACACAAAGATAAGTGGAAAAGTGAATCATGTGGAGGACGGAGAAGATCTGCAGAGAGATTTGGACAGGCTGAGTGAGTGGGCGAGGATATGGCAAATGGAGTATAACGTTGAGAAATGCGAGGTTATACACTTTGGAGGAAATAATAACAAATGGGATTACTATCTCAATGGAAACAAATTAAAACATGCTACCGTGCAAAGGGACCTGGGGGTCCTTGTGCATGAGACGCAAAAGCCCAGTCTGCAGGTACAACAGGTGATCAAGAAGGCAAATGGGATGTTGGCCTATATTGCGAGGGGGATAGAATATAAAAGCAGGGATGTCTTGATGCACCTGTACAGGGCATTGGTGAGGCCGCAGCTGGAATACTGTGTGCAGTATTGGTCCCCTTATATGAGGAAGGATATATTGGCATTGGAGGGAGTGCAGAGAAGGTTCACCAGGTTGATACCGGAGATGAGGGGTTTGGATTATGAAGAGAGGCTGAGGAGATTGGGTTTGTACTCGTTGGAGTTTAGAAGGATGAGGGGGGATCTTATGGAGACTTATAAGATAATGCGGGGGCTGGATAGGGTGGAGGCGGAGAGATTCTTTCCACTTAGTAAGGAAGTTAAAACTAGAGGACACAGCCTCAAAATAAAGGGGGGTCGGTTTAAGACAGAGTTGAGGAGGAACTTCTTCTCCCAGAGGGTGGTGAATCTCTGGAATTCTCTGCCCACTGAGGTGGTGGAGGCTACCTCGCTGAATATGTTTAAAGCGCGGATGGATGGATTCCTGATCGGTAAGGGAATTAAGGGTTATGGGGATCAGGCGGGTAAGTGGTACTGATCCACGTCAGATCAGCCATGATCTTATTGAATGGCGGGGCAGGCTCGAGGGGCTAGATGGCCTACTCCTGCTCCTATTTCTTATGTTCTTATGTTCTTAATTCAATGATTCAGGAAAATTGTAACCATGTTGTTACCATTTGTATATGTGATATTTCTGTACATACCCATCAAAGCAACTTTTTCTCCTGCAGGAATATGACACAGTCCTTGGAATTCCCTGCATACATTAACAATTTCCTGGGGACTTCCTGCAATTGCTGACAGATCCTTGGTGCTACATGACTGTAAGAGCATTGATGCAATTAGAAAACAGGAAAGTATGGAATGGAGAATTGGAGGTCGGAAATGTGACACAAATCCTTTTATTGCATCAAGTCTAGGAGCTTGTTAGAGGCATTGATGTTGGTAGAGTGGAAAACTGTTGAAAGGAAAGTAATTGTTTGCTATGAAGGGAGATGATAAGTTCGGGGCACACAATTATGGCAGCTTCAGCACCATAGGCACCACAAATAGTGTGTGAGTTTTGTGCCATTTAGAGAGTTTGTGTCAATAGGCAAAGAGAATAGATGAGATATAGTCACTCTCTAATGTTAAGTCAGAGGGAAATTTGGATTGTGGTTGTATGGACATCCTTGTAATCTTCTGGACCACAGGATGGGAATTCTGTAGCGAGTAAATATCTCCTGACTCCCAAAGTCTGTCCATCATCTCCAAGACCCAAGTCAAGAATGTGATGGAATACTCTCCATTTACCTGGATAAATGCAACTCCAACAGCCATACTTTTCTGTTTTCCAAGAAATTTGACAACATCCAAGACAAAGTAGCCCAACTGATTGGCACCCCATCCACCACCTTGAACATTTACTCCTTCCACTATCAATGCACAGTGGCAGCAGTGTGTATCATCTCCATGTTGCACTGCAGCAAATCACCAAGGATTCTTCGACAACGCCTTCTAAGCCAGCAACCTCGACCACCTTGAAGGACAAGAGCAGCAGATACATGGGTACACCACCACATTCAAGTTCCCTCCAAGCCACACATAATCTGACTTGGAACTATCACCAATCATTCACTGTCGCTGGGTCAAAATTCTGGAACTCCCTCTCTAACAGCACTGTGGGTGTACCTACACACAGGGCCTGTAGCAGTTTAAGAAGATGGCTCACTACCCTTAAGGGCACTTAAGGATGGGCAATAAATGCTGGCCTAGCCAATGATGCTCAGACCCCATGAAAGAATAAAAAAACTCCTGTCACTAAAGCACTTTCCAAATTCAGATCCATTGAAGCTGCAGTGGTGTTACTGGACACACATGATGTATTTTACTATTGAAACCACTCTGGTGTGTCGGCAGTTCAGTCACACCTGCACAGAAGCCCTCCGAGCTGATTTTTCAAGCCAATGCACTGAGCCAAAAAGGAGCTGGTAAAGAATAAATGGTATTGTTCCAAATACTGCAACAGCCATCTTCAGGCAAACAGGTAAGTTCTCTTTTCCCAGGTTTCCACACAGCCCGGCCCAAGGAGATCAATCCTCAATGCAAGGAAACTCCTGGACATGTCAGGAAGTTTGTAAGTTCACCCTATTACGGCATTACATGCACCAGCCTTGATCTGAAGGCCTTGCTAATTCAGAAACTACATCAACAAGCAGCCACTTGAAGCAGGCAAAAATAAATAGCTTTCGATTAAGCAATTCTTTCTCTGTCTCCACTTACCAATAATTAAGCATGAGCTGTGTTGCTTCCTGTTTTCTAATCAATGAGATCAGTCCTCAACAAGATGATCAAAGTCAACAAATCAAACTTAAAAACAATTCAGAGGATTGGATGTATATTGTTGCTGACCTCTAATTGTGAATGTACATCATTTTGATGGTGAAATTAAAAATGGATACTGAAGACAATTGAGCATTGGAGAATATCCTATCCCTGATTGTATCTCTAAATGAATGGCATTAAGAAACACAAAGCTGCCTATTGTTAACTCTGCCAATATCTGTCATAATTTCAGCAAAAATTCTCTGGCTTTCAATTTTTAAACAAGTCTCCCCATTGGAAGGACAGAGTCACTGAATTTTCCCTACTGTGAGATTTGCATAGAGACGGTAACATCATTATTTTAAGATACCCCAGTTATTTTGAGTAAACAAAATTCAAATAAATTACCAATTTTGTCTGATACAGAAGCTCACTTCCGAAGTTAAATTAGTTTATTTTTGCACTATTATGTATATAAGAATGAAACTTCTTGTTTTTTTTTCAAAATAAGATCTGAGAGTAGGTTAGTTACAGCACTTCACCAGCAGAAAATATTTGAAAAATAGTGTTACCATTTATTTATAAGCACAAAATGCTAGTAATTTATTATAGATAGAAGGGAAAACATATAACCAATCAACCTGAGTCTCTTTTGTATGCCTATCAACAATGATGATACAACTACTTTACATTTTGATTATGTTAAGTGCTCACCTCTGTATGCCTAATGTACACACTTGTTTATGAGAATCAGCATCCAACTTGTGTACTTTCTGAAACCAATGCATCTCATAAGAATCATAAGAACTATAAGCAGTAGTCAACTTAGCCACTCAGGCCTGCTCCATCATTTAAATATGATCATGCAGATGTCATCTCATCAACACTCTGAATCAACAATGGAATATCCTTAACACAATGAAAAGAAATGTTACTTTTCTGGATCAGTACCCTTTATTTCAATGCAAGACTATTATTTCTCCCCTCCTGTTATTTTCTATGTGACTGGCTGTATGGAAGGGCATTGAAAGAGGCAAGCAGAAATGAAAAGCTCAGCTAGCCAAGAAGCAAACCCAGAGAAAACAGAGGCCAGTGAATAGTGCACCTTCCCGGCCCGCTGTCTTCCTCTGCAGTAAATACATAGAACCATAGAAAATAGAAACAGGAGTAGGCCATTCGGCCCTTTGAGCCTGCTCCGCCCTTCTTTTGATCATGGCTGATCATCAGATTCAATATCCTGATCCTGCCTTCCCCCATATACAATCATAGAATCTACAGTTCAGAAGGAGGCCATTTGGCCCATCAAGCCTACACCGACAACAATCCCACCCAGGTCCTATCCCTGTAACCCCACATATTTACCCTTTTAATCCCACTGACACTAAGAGACAATTTATCATGGCCAATCAACCTAACCCACGCATCTTTGGACTGTGGGAGGAAACCGGAGGAGACTCCACAGACACAGGGAGAATGTGCAAACTCCACACAGTCACTCGAGGCCGGAATTGAACCCACGTCCCTGGCCCTGTGAGGCAATAGTGCTAGCCACTGTGCCACCCTGGATCCCTTTAGCCTCAAGAGCTATATCTAATTTCTTCTTGAAATCACACAACATTTTGGCCTCAACTACAGCGGAGACTGCCATGGCAAAGTGGGGCTCCTGAGTCAGACTAAGCAATGTTTTAACAAAGAGTTGACAACCATCATTGTATGAGACTGAAGGCTGCCGTGCACATTTCTTTCTAGAATTTCACAAAGTTAAGCTTGGTTACATTACCTGGAGTTATTGCAGTGGCTGTGCTTGCACTACTTTCCTCATTCCCACCTAGTTTGATTATGCCAGCTTCAGACTCAGTCCTCTCCTCTGATTCATTACTATTTGGTTGCATGTTACAGTTCAGCACTCTGTCACTGAGCGGATCTGTGCATCTTGCAGTTCCTGGTAGCAGTTCCAAACTATTGTTGTAGTCCTTTGTTCTCTTTTCCTCTTTAGCTGATTCTGCACCATCTGATTTGCACTGGTTGTTATTTGCAATACAAACAGTTTTGAGCCCACGAGATGGTTGGCTTTCTATTTTCTGCATTAGTGGTATTTATATTTGGTCATTAACAAGAGAAAACATACAGGTGCTGAAGCAGTTTACTCCCTTGATAGCACTCGCGTGGCTATTTTAATATGTGATTACCAGGATTTGATTTATAAATCACCTCTTCATTGAGAGAAACTTGGAGAATTCTAAATTTTGTCTTTAAGCCATGAGTGGCCAACTAAATTCTTGATACGTTTAAAAGATGCACAGGCATGTTTTCATCTCTTATTTTCCAATATTTTTATCACTTAACGTGCCATGTTATTAATTCTTTCTTCCTCGTAGTGATTTGTCCATCATTCTGCACAACATGTCCAAATATTTTCTTTCTTCTTCAGTGTTTAAGTCAGAATTATGTTTATCCTTCAACTTGCATTAGAATCCATTGCATTAATCAATACACTGAAGTTTGTTCCTGCAAGAGAAATAACTGATTAGAACAACAACGAAAGGGATATTTTTGTTTGCTTGCTTGCAAGGCATGCAGGCAAATCGCTTGGAATATCAGGTTCACACAATCATTTGTTTTGTCTCAAAGCAGATAACTACATTTAAAAAAAATTTTTTTTCACAGTTATGGGATTCAAATGAATAAGTGTTTGGTGTCCAGTCAGAATGTCATGGGTTCAAAGAGGAAAAGTTTCATCAGCTATACTCCATAATCTGTATCTCAGGAGAGGAAAGAAAGAAATAAGCAGATCTTTCTCCACTGCAATTATATTATTAAGCACCCGACCACAAAGCTGTGCTGTAAGTAACTGTGATGATATTAAGCTCGTATCCCACCTTCTAAATTCCTTTTAAAAAGGGCGTGGAAGCAGAAACCAGTGAAGAAACCAAAATAATTTCCACTCAAACGCAGGTTTCTTACTCTTGGTCAAAATGTCAACACCATGGAATGTTTTCTTGAAGGCACATTCAGAAACACTTCCTTTGTCCATGAAATGCACAAAATATTTCACTGATGAAACATCACCAACAAGTTTGCAGAATGTCCTTGCTGCAAAGTACGTACTGTTTTTACAACTTGAGGTTCTCCAATTTTTTTTCCAGAAATAGAACCAACAGTCAAATAAAACCATGAACTAATTTGGGTTTATTTTTTTTTAATTCTTCGGAATGGATATTGGCACTGAATCATTGGATTACCTATAAGAAACCTAGTGTTCATATGTTTATTCAATATGGTTGAAAGTTTCCCTTCCACTTTTGCCCACAACTGCTGCTTATACATTGGCAAATAGCATGAGCAGCTGGAACAAGAGTAAAATGGTCTTTGTACTCAAGTTGCTATTTCGGCCTCATCCCATCACCAGATCCCTCAGAACTAAAAGAGAACAAGTAAAAATTCCACACACAGCAATTTGGATTTTTTTTCTCTGTTCCTAGTCTATTTGAGGAGAGAGTGGGAAAAGGGCACAACATTTCCACTTGAAGTAAGTTTCATTTGGGCATGACAGCTTCTTTAGTGCTACCTTTCACTCACAAATGTATTAATTGTTTTATATTCCAAAAATAAGGGTGAGCAGCACAAAGCACAAGTGTGTGTGGAGGCGTGTGGGTGAAGAGATTCATTGTTAGTTCGGTACTCATGGGGAGATGGTGGTGTGGTGGTAATGTCACTGAACTAGCAATCCAGAGAGCTAGTGGAAGTTAAATTCATAAAATCCCTACAGTGCAGAAGGAGGCCATTCAGCCCATCAAGTCTGCACCATCTCTCCAAGAGAGCATCTTACCCAGGACCACCCCCCATCCTATCCCTGTAATCCTATGTACTTACTCCACTAATCCATCGAACCTACACATCTTGGGCGACTAAGGAGTAATTTGGCATAGCCAATCCACTTAACCTGCACATCTTTGGACTGTGAAAGGAAAACAGAGCACCCGGAGGGAACCTACGCAGATATGGGGAGAACATGAAAACTCCACACAGATCGTCACCCGAGGCTGGAATCAAACCCGGATCCCCGGCACTGTGAGGCAGCAGTGCTAAACGTTGTGCTACCTTGTCGCCCTCATTCAATTAATGAAAACCTAGAATATAAAGCTAGTTTCAGTGATGGTGGCCACAAACTATCATAAGAGTTCATCTGGTTCACTCATGCCTTTTAGGGATGGAAATCTGCCAACCTTACTCAGTCTGGCCTACATTTGACTCCAGATCCACAGCAATGTGACTGACTATTAATTGCTCTCAGTTAAAGGGCAATTAGGGATGGGCAACAAATGCTGGTCATGCCACTGACACCCACATCCCATGATTGAACAATGAAAAAAATTGATGGGCCTCAACGCTGCCTCCAACCAGGGAATTGGTATCACACAAACAAATTCCACCACTCCCTACCACTGATTGCAATAAAAATGTGTTACAAATGGGAATAGCTTATAATATCCAGCATACCCTTGAAGGATACTTTGGCCATTGCACCCTATCAAATACTGCGTCTTGTGCATCCTCTCTCTCTCTGTCTAATAGATTGTTGATATACTGAGAGTCAAAAGAAGATGAATGAAAAACAAAGGCTGGCTCCACCACAGATAGCACATTACCCAAAGGGTCTTAGATTTGTATCGGAAGATATATATAACATCAGCATGCACTATTTCTTGTTCTAGAAAGAAGAAGTTACATGTACAAAGTGACTTTCACATCCTCAGGTTCTAAAGCACTTAACAGTCATTTTTTTTTAAGTGTAGTAACTATGACTGTAATACTACATTCTGCACCCTCTCCTTCTCTATGTATGGTATGTTTTGGCTGTATTGCACGCAAAAAACAATACCTTTCACTGTATACCAATACATGTGACAATAATAAATCAAATCAAACTGGCGCCATGTAGACAAATACAACTGCAAATTGACACACACACAAACAGCAAGGTAACAGCAACTGCCCATTTTTCAGTTACGGTGGCTGAGTTTAGCAAAGAGAGCAGGAGAATTCCCCCGCTTCTTCAAATAGAGCTGTGGGATCTTTGCATGTATTTAAAGCAGCACACTGGGTCTCAGTTTAATCTCTCATCAGTGGCAGCACCTCCAACAAGTTTTAAGTTTAAGTTTATTTATTGGTGTCACAAGTACATTAACACTGCAATGAAGTTACTGTGGAAATCCCGTAGTCGCCACACTCCGGCACCTTTCAGGTAGACTGTGGGAGAATTTAGCATGGCCAATGCACCTAACCAGCACGTCTTTCGGACTGCGGGAGGAAACCCACACAGACAAGGGAAGAACGTGCAAACTCCGTACAGCGACCCAAGCTGGGAATCAAACCTAGGTCCCTGGCGCTGTGAAGCATGCAGTACTAACCACTGTGCCACCATGCCTGCCCCAGTAATAAATTGAATAATTTGCCCAAATGCTGGAGTGGGGCTTGAACTCAAGACTTTCTGACACAGAACCGTGACCCAATCTGACAGTTAAACAGAACACAAAACTTCCCAGATTCTCTCACTTATCAGACAGAATAGAAAGAGGCTATTCAACCCTGAAGACCTGTGTGGGCTTTTTGAAAGACCAATTTGAATTTGTCCAACTCCCTGGCTGTTGTTCAATTGTGCAAAGCCACAATGCAATTATCTCGACAGATAATTCGGATGTGATGAGATATCAATCCTTTAATCCAAAATAAAGCCAAAGCCTTTTTTGTTTATCCCATCCCCTTGCTAATAATGCCGCATACACCCCCTGTTGGGTCAGGGCAGAGTCAGACTGGGCTATGATGTTCCTCTTGAATAGTTTACCCCCTAATCACTGGGTCTAACCCACATGACAGGGAGGGGTGAGTGGATAGCATCATGGGTGGCACGGTAGCACAGTGGTTAGCATTGCTGCTTCACAGCTCCAGGGACCTGGGTTCAATTCCAGGCTTGGGTCACTGTCTGTGTGGAGTTTGCACATTCTCCTCGTGTCTGCGTGGGTTTGCTCCGGTTTCCTCCCACAGTCCAAAGATGTGCGGGTTAGGTTGATTGGCCATGGTAAAAATTGCCCCTTAGTGTCCTGAGATGCATAGGTTAGAGGGATTAGTGGGTAAAATATGTAGGGATATGGGGGTGGGGCCTGGGTGGGATTGTGGTCGGTGCAGACTCGATGGGCCGAATGGCCTCTTTCTGTACTGTAGGGTTTCTATGATTTCACCACCTCAGGAGCTCTTCCAGAAAGGGCAGGGTAATTGGAAGGATAAATTATTCTTTTTTAAAAGAAGTGTCTCATCAAACCACCACTTGTTTTTTACATATTATTTGTTAAAATTAAATCATAACTGACCTTTAAAGGCTTGATGTTCGAATGCTGTCTCATCTTCAGTGCAGCTCGAAGTCCACCGAGATATCTGTGAAAAGATTCACAATTTTTATCGGTTTGCGGATGTGGGGGAATTGTCGAAATGTGTTATTTGGGGGGGGGTGGGGGGGTGCGTGGAATGCGACAAAAAGTGCAATGTGCCAGGCTGTCACTGAAGGGTGTGTGGTTGTTGCCGGGTGGGGAGTGGGTGCTGCTGAACTGAGCAATGTACTCACTCACAGTGGCTGGGCTCGGCTGAGGCTGCCTCTCTCTCCAGGCTACACACCAGAACGATGCGCCACTCACAGCGATGTATTTCTCAGTCCTCTCCGGCAGAAGTGAAACATCTTCCCTCCCCTTGCGCGATGCTGGAGTTGTTCCAGATGAACAGGTAAATGAGTAACCCTCTCGTTCAGCGACCGAACCAACTTCCTGTTTATCGGCCCCTGCAACCTTGGGATTTCAGGTTGAAATAAACCGCGTAGCTTTCACTTTATTTACAAAATAACCCTCTCTCTCTCTGTGTCCGGAACAGAGGGAGATTGGAAAAGGTCACTGTGTAAAAAAAACTGCAGCCCTTGCACAAAACCGGAAGATAAATCACATCCGATTTTTATGAGACTTCATTTTTTTTAAATGACATAAAGAAACCTGATACTCCTCACTTGTCTGCGAAACCAGTGATATAAATCACAGTATGTGGGGCTGTGGCTCTCTGTCCAGGTCCCCCTCTCACCCTGGGGACATTGGTAGCACTTCACACTGTCTGTCTACTCTGCAGCAAGCAAGAAATTATCAGCAGTAGGATGTGCTGTCAGGGGCTTTGCAGTCAGTGCAGCTTGTGCAAGCAAACAAACAAACGTGCCCTCTCGCCAATAAAACTGTTTGAAATATTTCCTGCCTTTTCGAATTCCCAGCAAGGCGGGTTATGCGGCGTTGAAGATTGCGGAATTTGGGGCGTCCTTTTCCCCGGACCCTGTCAGATGCAGCTCCGCCCATTTAAAAAAAAATCTGGCCACGTCCCCAGTTCCCTGGAACCTGGCTTGCTGCGAGGCTCTCTTAACACTCACCCGAAACGAAGATGATAGATAAGGACAGGCACATAGGAGAGGACAACATAGGAGGCAGCCTCTGAAGCAATCGCGTCCGCACTGCCTTCTTTTCGAGTCACTTTACAACACTCTCATTTTGCTTCGAATATGAGTGAGGGCATCTAAAGATTAAAAAGGGAACTAGTAACTGACGTGAAAGTAAACGAGAGGCGAAGTGGATAGGCATTGCATTCAGGAATTATGTAGTAATAGAGTTCATACCTTAGTAATAAAGAGCATAGGGTAATTATACCTGTAGTAATAAAGAACATAGGGTAATAATAGAGGGCATTGAGTAATTATACCTGTAGTAATAGAGGGCATAGGATAATCATACCTTTAGTAATAGAGGGATTGAGTAATTGTATCTGTAGTAATAGAGGACATAGGGGCATTAAAGGGCATTGGGCATTGAGTAACTATACCTATAGTAATAGAGGACATAGAGCTGTAGTAGAGGGCATAGGGTAATGATAGAGGACATAGAATAATTATACCTGTAGTAGAGGGCATAGGGTAATGATAGAGGACATAGAATAATTATACCTGTAGTAGAGGGCATAGGGTAATGATAGAGGACATAGAATAATTATACCTGTAGTAGAGGGCATAGCGTAATTATACCTGTAGTAATAGAGGCATAGAGTCATTCTACCTATAGTAATAGAGGGCATAAATTATACCTGTCGTTATAAAGGGTAAAGGGTCATTATACCTTTAGTAATAGAGGGCAAAGGGTAACTATACCTGTAGTAATAAAGGACATTGGGTAATTATACCTGTAGTAATAGAGGGCACTGGATGACTATACCTATAGTAATAGAGGGCATAGAGTCATTACACATGCAGTAATGAAGGGCATTGAGTAATTATACCTGTAGTAATAGAGGGCTTAGGGTAATTATGCCTGTAGTAATAAAGGGCATAGGTAAATATACCTTCAGTAATAGAGGGCATAGAGTAATTATATCTGTAATGATAGAGGGCATAGAGTCATCATGCTTGCAGTAATAAAGAGCATTGGGTAATTATACCTGTAGTAATAGAGGGTATAGGGCAAGTATACCTGTAGTTATAGAGGGCTCAGGGTATTATATCTGCAGTAATAGAGGGCATAGAGTAAGAATACCTCTCGTAATAAAGGGCATAAAGTAATTATACCTGTCCTAATAGAGGGCACATGGCACCTATACCTGTAGTAATAGAGGCCATAGAGTAATCATACCTGTAGTAATAGAGGGCTTAGGGTAATTATATCTGGGGTAATAGAGTGCACAGAGTACGTATAACTGTAGTATTAAAGGGCATAGGGTAATTATGCTTGTAGTAATAGAAGGCTTAGGGTAATTATACCTGTTGTAATAGTGGGCTCTGGGTAATTATATCTGTAGTAAGAGAAGGTATAGGGTGATTATGGCCAATCTATCTAAACTGCAGATTTTGGAATTATGGGAAGAAACCAGGACACCCGAAGGAAACCTCCGTAGACAGAGTCATCAGGAGTATAGAAACACAGAGGGACCTAGGTGTGCAAGTCCACAAATCCTTGAAGGTGGCAACACAGGTGGAGAAGGTGGTGAAGAAGGCATATGGTATGCTTGCCTTTATAGGACGGGGTATAGAGTATAAAAGCTAGAGTCTGATGATGCAGCTGTATAGAACGCTGGTTAGGCCACATTTGGAGTACTGCGTCCAGTTCTGGTCGCCGCACTACCAGAAGGACGTGGAGGCGTTAGAGAGAGTGCAGAGAAGGTTTACCAGGATGTTGCCTGGTATGGAGGGTCTTGGCTATGAGGAGAGATTGGGTAGACAGGGGTTGTTCTCCTTGGAAAGACGGAGAATGAGGGGAGATCTAATAGAGGTGTACAAGATTATGAAGGGTATAGATAGGGTGAACAGTGGGAAGCTTTTTCCCAGGTCGGAGGTGACGATCACGAGAGGTCACGGGCTCAAGGTGAGAGGGGCGAAGTATAACTCAGATATCAGAGGGACGTTTTTTACACAGAGGGTGGTGGGGGCCTGGGATGCGCTGCCAAGTAGGGTGGTGGAGGCAGGCACGCTGACATCGTTTAAGACTTACCTGGATAGTCACATGAGCAGCCTGGGAATGGAGGGATACAAACGATTGGTCTAGTTGGACCAAGGAGCGGCACAGGCTTGGAGGGCCGAAGGGCCTGTTTCCTGTGCTGTACTGTTCTTTGTTCTTTGACACAGGGAGAACGTGCAACCTCCTCACAGGCAGTCACCCAATGTCAGAATTGAAAACGGGTCCTTGGCACTGTGAGGCACTGTGAGAATCGACAAGGATAATGAAAGCAAAATACTGCAGATGCTGGAAACCTGAAATGAAAACAGCAAATACTGGAAATCCCCAGCAAGTCTGGCAGCATCTGTGAAAAGAAAAACGGAGTTAAATGTTTCAAGTCTGTATGACTGTTCTTCAGAGCTGAAGAGGGGCAGAAATGTGATGAATTATATCATTGGAGAGAAGGATGGAGGAGGTGGAACAATATCAGGTCAGGGATAGGTGGGAGCGCATGAGAAATTGACAAAAGATGTCATAGACAAAAGACTAAAGAAGGTGCTACCTTAACATAAAGGTAAGTCAGCAGAACGTGTTAAGAGCAGAACAAGAGTCAGCACTCTGTGAAAGCAAAACAAGTTATAGATGGCCCTGTGGGGGAGGGGGTTGGAAAACAAATCTAAACGGAGGAAAATGTTCATGGTCTGAAGTTAATGGTCTGTCTACACTTCCTGCTGCATCGACAAAGCAGCCAGCATAATTAAAGACCCCATGCACCCCGGACATTCTCTCTCCCACCTTCTTCCGTCGGGAAAAAGATTTTAAAAAGTCTGAGCTCACGTACCAACCGACTCAAGAACAGCTTCTTCCCCGCTGCCGTCAGACTTTTGAATGGACTTACCTCGCATTAAGTTGATCTTTCTCTACACCCTAGCTATGACTGTTACACTACATTCTGCACTCTCTCGTTTCCTTTTCTATGGACGGTATACTCTGTATAGCATGCACGAAACAATACTTTTCACTGTGTACTAATACATGTGACAATAATAAATCAAATCAAATCAAAGTTGTTGAACTCAATATTGAGACCAGATGGTTGTAATATGCCAAATCAGAAGTTGAATTGCTATTCCCTTAGTTTTGTTGGAGTAAAATCAAAATTAAAGGATACAAGATGGTTACCTGGCACAAAATGAACTCTGGGAAAAGACATTAAGATGCACTGACTTGGGCACAGACATTGCACAACGAGTTAAAACCTGTTAGTGTTTAAATTACTGCAGGAAATAGATCAGACCTTGGGCACTTCCGCTGCTTGAGATAAAGCAGAACCAAAACAATGAGCTTTGATAACGAGATCAGTCATTGATGGGGGACATAAATGCATAAATGTATCTGCTCTATGTATAACGATGTGATAACTGCCAATGTCCGTACTTGACCATTATTTGAAAGTGTATAAAGATGCTCAACTGCCATTGTAAAGTTGAGAAGGTGACTGCATGTGCTGCGGAGTGCCCAGTGCTTCTCCCAAAGCATTTGTCCGATAAAACTGCGTGTTGAATCTTTAGATCTGACTCCGAGTGGTGATTTTCCCACAACAAATTGGCGTAGTCGGCAAAGGATCTTACTGCTGGTGAGTTGATCGGTTGGCCTCGATCAGCGAACTGGAGTAATCATAGAAATCATAGAAACCCTACAGTGCAGAAACAGGCCATTCAGCCCATCGAGTCTGCACCGACCACAATCCCACCCAGCCCCTACTCCCATATCCCTACACATTTTACCCGCTAATCCCTCTAACCTACGCATCTCCGGACACTAAGGGGCAATTTTAGAATGGCCAATCAACCTAACCCACACATCTTTGGATTGTGGGAGGAAACCGGAGCACCCGGAGGAAACCCACGCAGACACGAGGAGAATGTGCAAACTCCACACAAACAGTGACCCAAGCCGGGAATCGAACCCAGGTCCCTGGAGCTGTGAAGCAGCAGTGCTAACCACTGTGCTACCGTGCCGCCCAAGTAGAGATTATTGAATCTGTGGGAGTCAGACTGAGCCAACAATGCAGTTTAAAATGGGTAAAAATTAGAGGAATTTAGGGGTACTATTGGATAGAAACGGGAATTGATTGTTACTTGTGCTGATCGACTAAGGACAAGGAAGTGCCTGTCTCAAACACACAGCCTTAGACCGGTTGTTAAGAGGGGAAATCCCCCACGTGAAGGTCAGGACGTAAGGAGCTGATCACTCCGACCTAGAGCCCGACTCCGGTGGAGGAAACACGTTGCCAAGGAGGTCATCGTGGCCGTGAGTATAAATACAAACCCTAACTTTGGAGAAAACACGTTGCTAAGGAGGTAATCGTGGCCGGGGTAGTGAATATAAATAGAAACCCTAACGGTGGAGAAAACACGTTGCTAAGGAAGTAATCGTGGCCGGGGGTGTAGAAGTCTGCAAGATGGCAGGTAGAGAAACTAAGTGGGGACCTGCGGGTTCTCTTATTGATAAATATATGACAGACACGCATTAATTAAGAAGATGCAAAGGGATGGCTGGGATGTTTCTCAGACCTTAGAACAACAGAGAAAGTGGGTAGATGGGGAAAAGAGAGACAAAACAAAAAAGGCAGGGGTATTATTAGTACATCAATTAGCTGGACTAATTGAACAAGTAGTCACTTCCACTAAAAAGTGGAATGAAGATAATGATCAGATGAAAAGATTAGAATCCAGAGTAAGGGAACTGGAGAAAAGGAATCGAGTATTAGAGGAGAATCAATGGGGAGGGGAAACTGTTCCTCTGCCCCCTTATGAGTCCACACAACAGGGACCAACCGCCCCTCCAGAGGAAGGGGAAGCACTAGAACACAACTTGGCGCCAGTAACCCGAGGGGGAACAGACGCGCAGCCAACAGCAAATTACAAACCATTCACCCCGGGCGAAAGACAACAGATAATGCCCTCCCTGGGTAAACTACAACCTAGAAGTGCAAATACAAAATTTTGGGAAGAATTAGATATAGTTTGGGTAGGACACCAACTGCACTTAAGGGATATACACCAATTGGTCAGAGCCGCATGTCCAGCAGATAAATGGAGGCAGATAGCCGGAGGGCCCACCATTCCCCCAGCACAAGACTACAGTGGGGAACGTTGGACGCACGCAGTAGCCCTAACAGCAGAAATAGATTCCCAACAGGCACCCTTCGCCCTGTTTAAAGCAGAAGTCCAGAGAGTTTTAGGAAATGCTCCTACTAATTGGGGTAGAATTACAACGACCAAGCAACAAAAGGGGGCAGGAGCTTCTGAATACGGGGAATGGTTGTTCCAAGTATACCAGGAATGCTCAGGGCAAGGAAACCCAGGCCCCCCGTGGGGATCGAGCCTTCATCCAGGCTTTCAAGGATGGGCTCTCCAGCGCTCACCAAACCATCCTAAAAATGGGAGTGATCATGTCCCAGGATTATGATGAACTAGTGGAGTGGGCTAGTGGTGTACACGGAGGCGGGGAAGAGAAATCTCAGGCGAGGATAAAGCAGGAAAGAGTAGCCGCCTACGGTAGCGGGAGCGGAACTAAGCCCAAACTGACCTGTCACAATTGTGGCCGACAAGGGCACTTTTCAAAGGAGTTCTGGGTCCCAAGGAAAGGAAATAAATTTGGAAACAGTGGGAGATATTGTAATTATTGTAATAAAAATGGACACACGGAAGCAATATGTTGGGACAAACATGGGAGACCCCCGCCCCGATCCATGTCCACGGCAGAATCGGAGGAACTAAGGAACCTCCGAGGTCAGCAAGACTGACGGCCTGCAGCCCCCATTCATAAGGGTAAGAAGGAGGGAAGGATCTATGTGTCTGCACTAGTATGGGGCAGGCAATGTGAGATGCTGGTGGACACAGGAGCATCCTTTTCTGTCACCGACCTTCCCTTACCCACTACAAGGAGGATGATTTATCTAACAGGGTTAGGAGGGAACAAAACACCCGCCTACCTTAGCGAGACCACGTTGGTAGAAATAAATAATTTGTATATACCTATGAGATTCTATGTATGTAAAAATAACGAGGATACAATAATGGGAAACGATTTAATGAAGGAGTATGAGATTTTGATTGGCTGTGGGAAGGGAGAATTAATCTGGCCAAAATGGGACGGTCAGAAAACCGGAATAGGAAAACTCACAAGTTACTTCGAGACTATCAAGGTGGCCACAGCCACCACCGGAGATTGGCGACTAGAAACAGAGGGATTTGGAGCCATCTGTGCCTCCGTCCCCAGAGTATGGGCTGAAACAAAATTAGACCTAACCAAAACTGACCCGATAAAGGTGCCCGGACCGGAGCACAAGTCCCACCGACAATACCCGATAAAACCGGAAGCAAAGGCAGTGGTAGTAGCAATAGTTAAAGGGTTAGTGGAGAAAGGAATCCTGAGGGAAACTACGAGCACCACTAACTCCCCTACCTGGCCAGTGAGCAAACCCGACGGAAGTTACAGACTCACGATAGACTACACCGGCCTCAATAAAGTCACGTCCAAATTGCACCCCATTGTAGCAAGCCCCTCGACAATCCTGAATGGATTGTCACCAGAGCATAAAATCTTTACTGTATTGGATATAGCCAATGGATTCTGGTCCCTCCCCTTAGATCCCGAATCCCAAGACAAATTTGCCTTTACAGTGGGAGACAAACAGTACACCTGGACTCGCCTACCGCAGGGATTCCACAATAGTCCCGCTATCTTCCATCGAGTAATGAGTGACATCCTGAAAAGGGTAGAACTACCAGAGGGGAGCATGATTCTACAATACGTGGATGATATATTAATAGCCTCAGAATCTAAGTCAGGACATCAGGGAGCACTATACCTAGTGTTGAATGAACTGAAAACCGCAGGGTTAAAGGTGAGCCCCAAAAAGGCACAAATCGGGAAAGCACAAGTCCTGTACCTAGGACACTTAATGTCACAAGAGCCTAAAGAGATGCCAACAGACCGAGAGAAGGCGGTACAACAAATGCCGCGGCCAGTCACCATAAGAGGAGTCAGGAAGGTGCTGGAACTGTTTAATTATAGCCGAATTTTTATCCCGGAATTCGCAAAATTGGCAGAGCCTATACAGAGACTAGTTAAAGGGGGAAAGCCAGCTTTAAACTCTGTAGAATGGGGACCTGAGCAAGAAGAGGCCTATAATAAGTTAAAGGCAGAACTGATATCAGCCCCCGGACTGGGACTACCAGATTCCAATAAAGATTCCCACATACACTGTAACAATGAGGGGGGGTTCTACTCTGCAGTAGTAACGCAAGATCATGGCGATAAACGGAGACCCATAGGTTACTATTCAACAGCAGAAGGGCCGGTAGTAACCGGACTGCCAAGGTGCATAGCCGCCTGAGATTGCGCCGCCTGAGCCGTAAAGGTTAGCAAACCAATAGTAATGACAAGAAATATAATCCTCCACATCAAACACACCTTGGTGGAAATGTTAAATACAGAAAAGTTAAGGTCCGTCTCGAACATGAGAAGGGCTAAATGGGAAGCCTTCCTCCTACCTCCCAGCAAATCAGTTATAATAGTAAGAGACACAGGAGATAACCCAGCAGAAGGAATTTTGGATACAGGAGAACCACATAACTGTGGAGACGTAGATATAGATATAGAAGAAGGTAGAGTAAAGGATGTACCTTTATCAACAGCTGAGGAGACCCTTTTTGTAGATGGCTCATGTAAATACGTGGAAGGATCACCCCGGACAGGGTGGGCAGTAGCAAATGACAAATTGGAAACGGTAAAGTCAGAAAGAATTGACGGAGGTCTATCCGCGCAGGTGGCGGAACTAGTGGCACTCACAAAGGCACTAGAATTGTCCGAAGGAAAGACGGTAAACATATATACCGATAGTAGGTACGCATTCGAGGTAATACACGATTATATGACGGCATGGGGTAGGAGGGGGTTTGTAACCACGAGAGAAACTCCTATTCAACACCAACAAAGGATCGAGGCATTACTAAAAGCCAGCGAAAAACTCCGAGAAGCGGCAGTAATAAAAATCAAAGCACATCAGAAGGAACCAGAAAGGGATAACCCCGATTGGTTAAAATACAAAGGGAACCAAGCCGCTGATAGAGCAGTGCAATTAGTGTTAGAACAGGAGGCAGTTGGCGAGCTGCCAATAGCAGTAACGGGCCAGACAGGAGACGAAATAGATATTCGGGACTTACACGAGGATACCTCGAAAGAGGAAAAGGGGAAGTGGGAAGCACAGGGAGCGAGCAGAGGGAGCAGAGACTAGTTAAAGGGGGAAAGACGGGACAAAATGACAAGGTAATGGCACCGGAGTGCACACAAAACACCCTCTTGGAACTACACCACGGACTCTCACATGCGGGAAGAGAGGCCATGGCAATTAGTGTAGGAAAAGAATGGTGATGGGAAGGGACATAGCTCGACATTGTCACCGATGCGTGACATGCGCACAATACAACCTCGGTCGACCCATAAAAATTAAGATGGGACACCAGCCCCGACCAAAGGGGCCCTGGGAACATCTGCAAATAGATTTCACAGGGCCACTACCACAATCCCACGGCAAAACCTATTGTTTGGTTATTATAGATCAGTTTACTAGGTGGGTAGAAGCGTCCCCTATTAGAAATTGTACTGCCACCACAGTGGCTAGAATATTGGCGGAGGAAGCAATCCCAAGATGGGGAATACCCATACAAATTGATTCGGATCAAGGGACACACTTCACCGGAAAGGTGGTAAAACAGTGTGCCAACTGATGGGAATAAAACAAAAATTCCACATCCCTTACCACCCGCAGAGTTCTGGAATGGTGGAACGCATGAACAGAACCCTTAAGAATGCCCTGGCCAAGGCCATGCAAACGTCAGGAAAAATGTGGACAGAATTATTACATACTATATTAATGAGGTTAAGAGCCACCGTGAACCGGACAACCGGATTAACCCCTTATGAACTAATGACAGGAAGGGCGATGCAATTACCAGAAAGCATCATAACAGGTGGGGCCGATGTACGTCCACTAACAGACAAAATCAAACGATATGTTCTGGAACTAAGCGCCCAACTAAAAGGGATGCATAAATTAGTAAAGGATAATCAGGAAGAAAGAGACACACAGAGAGAGCTTGAAATGCTCCCTGACGTCCCAACAGCGGGAAGTCGCGTCTTGGTAAAAACATTACCTGAAAAACCAGGGTTTGCACCAAAATGGAATGGGCCATATGAGGTCATAATTAGTGGAGATACCCGAGCCCGACTGGACATAAGGAGGAAAGGTGTATGGAAACATTGGACCCAGCTGAAATTATACAAAGAAACGAATGAGTGATATTAAAGTGACCAGAGTGCTTTCCCCAAAACAGGTGACGACTACAAGCAAGATTAACTGACGTGTTCGGGTTGGCAATATAGCCTTTGGAAAGTTGTTAATATAAAGTAACAAGATTGATACTTGCCTGTTGCGAACATGTCTAAGATCGCGTATATGATTGCATTACTCTATGTTGTCGCAATTAACAGGGCTCGAGGATAACTTATTCTACAAGGCTCATGTACATTTACATGGTAATCGAACCGTGTGTTACCCGCTAGCCCAATCTGTAGAGGCCCTATTTGTGGCCACCCCTGGGTGGACCCCACATGACTTATATACGGCAGATACCTCAGACGCACCCTGTAAAGGACAAACGGGCAAATATAAAAGGGGTGTACAGGGAAGATGTGTGGAACTAATAAACCCCACAGACCCTGTGTGCAGGGGGCTCCAGGGAGTGGGAGGAAGAGTATGCTCAGATGATGCAAGCTACCCGCTTTGCTTCTCGGGGCAGGGATGGGGGTGTGCATATGCCTTGGTCCCAAAAAAAATGTTTCCTGTATACAGATGCAGTGTGCCCGCCAGCACTGTCAGGTAAACAGAGGCCAGTTTACTTGTACCTGTAACGAGCAAAGATGCCTGAACATGACCGCGGGGAGGCAACTCATTTGTGGTCAGTGTAATGGGACTCATGTCAGCTCAGCCACATGGACATACCCGTTTGACACTTACCAATTAGTAGGATCAGGCAGAAAGTCAAATGAACCGAGCAATTGGCGGTATATACAGTTCGTACAGACCAATAACCAGGACATTAAATGTTACCAAGCCCGGAAGGGATTTGTGTTCCTCCTCAATGGTACCTTCACGACGGCAACTCCAACCCTCCCGATCCTTTTTGCAGTAGGAACAATAGGACCACTCACTGTTCCATGCCCTCAAAAGGGGCATATCCGGAGAAAGATAGTGACCCGGGCCATCAGCAAGGAATTCTGTGCCGATTGGGAAGTCCCGGTCACACTGGGGTCGTCACTCAGCTACGGGTTCTTTGGGACCCTGTATCTGGCGGGGTGGGGGGGGGGGGGGGGGTGGGTCGGGGGGCGCAGCAGGAGTAATTAGTGCCAAAAATAGAAACCATATTATCTGTGGATTAACAATCCTGGGAAACAGCACATCAAAGGCACTGGAGGCCGTCAACCAAGAACTGGCTGAATTAATATTATACGCACAAGCAGACCTGCTATGCCGTAGATTATCAGTTAGCCCAACAGGGGGGAGTATGCACAATAATAGGAGACAAATGTATAACCCATGTTACAGATGAATCCTATAACATCACCCAAGTCATTAATGACATAAGAAAACAGCTTGATGACTTTAGACAAGGCCCCAAGAGGGGGGATAGCTGGCTCGAATGGTTATTGGGGGGATCCTGGGGGGTCCTATTTAACGCATGGACTGATTATTCTCGTTGCAGTAATAATTGTCTGTTGCCTAATTGTCGGATGTCTTAATGTCTGCTGTAAAGTCATGATGACTCGAATCGTGCCAGGAGCCAGTGTGGTCATCGAAGAAGAACACCTGATGGGAACTCCCGAAGACACCGAGGACGACGACAATGAAGGAAAGGGCGAGAAGGTGGACGTCTACCTGTGAACGCGTGACCTGTTAGTTATGGGTCAGGCATATCAATTGCCGGACTCACAATGCTGCTACTGTTGGTCCATCAGATTATTAGATTATAATCCTGACCAAAAGGGGGAGTTGTTGGAGTAAAATCAAAATTAAAGGATACAAGATGGTTACCTGGCACAAAATGGACTCTGGAAAAAGACATTAAGATGCACTGACTTGGGCACAGACATTGCACAACGAGTTAAAACGTTAGTGTTCAAATTACTACAGGAAATAGATCAGACCTTGGGACACCTTAGCTGCTTGAGATAAAGCAAAACCAAAACAATGAGCTTTGATAACGAGATCAGTCGTTGATGGGGGACATAAATGTATCTACTCTATGTATAACGATGTGATAACTGCCAATGTCCATCCTTGTCTATGTATAACGATGTATGGCGAAGAGAGTAAATGGGGTGGTCAATAGGACTTTAAACTAGAGATTGGGGGGGAAGGGAAAGTCAGGGAACCAAGAGGTGAAGGAATCAGTGGGAAGCGTAGCTGCTTAGGATTACAAAAAATCACGAAAAGACAGCACTCAGGAGAGGTTACGATAGTCCCCATCTCACAAAATATGACACAGTGTCTGGAAAGGCTCAGTAAACCAAGGTCCACCACACTACGAAAACAAAAAGGGACGGTCAATAGGGAATTAAAGGTGCTATATTTAAATGCCCGCAGTGTCCGGAACAAGATAGATGAGCTTGTGGCCCAGATTGTGACTGGCAGGTATGATGTGGTAGGCATCACAGAGACGTGGTTGCAGGGGGTTCAGGACTGGCAGTTAAACATCCAGGGATTCACAACCTATCGAAAAGACAGAGGGGTGGGTAGAGGGGGCGGGGTTGCCTTGTTAATTAGAAATGAAATTAAATCAATAGCACTAAACGACATAGGGTCAGACGATGTGGAGTCTGTGTGGGTAGAGTTGAGGAACCACAAAGGCAAAAAAACCATAATGGGAGTTATGTACAGGCCTCCTGACAGTGGTCAGGACCAGGGGCACAAAATGCACCACGAAATAGAAAGGGCATGTCAGAAAGGCAAGGTCACAGTGATCATGGGGGATTTCAATATGCAGGTGGACTGGGTAAATAATGTTGCCAGTGGACCCAAAGAAAGGGAATTCATTGAATGTTTACAGGACGGCTTTTTGGAACAGCTTGTGATGGAGCCCACGAGGGAACAGGCTATTCTGGACTTAGTGTTATGTAATGAGCCAGACGTGATAAAAGATCTTAAAGTAAGGGAACACTTAGGAAGCAGTGATCATAATATGGTAGAATTCAGTCTGCAATTTGAAAGAAGGAAGGCAGAATCAGATGTGAAGGTTCTACAGTTAAATAAAGGTAATTACAGGCGCATGAGGGAGGAACTGACAAAAATCGACTGGAAGCAGAGCCTAGTGGGAAAGACAGTAGAACAGCAATGGCAGGAGTTTCTGGGAGTAATTGAGGACACAGTGCAGAGGTTCATCCCAAACAAAAGAAAGGTTATCAGAGGGGGGATTAGGCAGCCATGGCTGACAAAGGAAGTCAGGGAATGCATCAAGGCAAAAGAGAGAGCCTATAATGTGGCAAAGAGTAGTGGGAAGTCAGAAGATTGGGAAGGCTATAAAAACAAACAGAGGATAACAAAGAGAGAAATAAGGAAGGAGAGGATCAAATATGAAGGTAGGCTAGCCAGTAACATTAGGAATGATAGTAAAAGTTTCTTTAAATACATTAAAAACAAACGGGAGGCAAAAGTAGACATTGGGCCGCTCCAAAATGACGCTGGTAATCTAGTGATGGGAGACAAGGAAATAGCTGAGGAACTTAATAAGTACTTTGCGTCAGTCTTCACAGTAGAAGACATGAGTAATATCCCAACAATTCAGGAAAGTCAGGGGGCAGAGTTGAATATGGTTGCCATCACAAAGGAGAAAGTGCTAGAGAAACTAAAAGGTCTGAAAATTGATAAATCTCCGGGCCCAGATGGGCTACATCCTAGAGTTCTAAAGGAGATAGCTGAAGAAATAGTGGAGGCGTTAGTTATGATCTTTCAAAAGTCACTGGAGTCAGGGAAAGTCCCAGAGGATTGGAAAATCGCTGTTGTAACCCCACTGTTCAAGAAGGGAACAAGAAAAAAGATGGAAAATTATAGGCCAATTAGCCTAACCTCAGTTGTTGGCAAAATTCTAGAATCCATCGTTAAGGATGAGATTTCTAAATTCTTGGAAGTGCAGGGTCGGATTAAGACAAGTCAGCATGGATTTAGTAAGGGGAGGTCGTGCCTGACAAACCTGTTAGAGTTCTTTGAAGAGATAACAAATAGGTTAGACCAAGGAGAGCCAATGGATGTTATCTATCTTGACTTCCAAAAGGCCTTTGACAAGGTGCCTCACGGGAGACTGCTGAGTAAAATAAGGGCCCATGGTATTCGAGGCAAGGTACTAACATGGATTGACGATTGGCTGTCAGACAGAAGGCAGAGAGTTGGGATAAAAGGTTCTTTCTCAGAATGGCAACCGGTGACAAGTGGTGTCCCGCAGGGTTCAGTGTTGGGGCCACAGCTGTTCTCTTTATATATTAACGATCTAGATGACGGGACTGGGAGCATTCTGGCCAAGTTTGCCGATGATACAAAGATAGGTGGAGGGGCAGGTAGTATTGAGGAGGTGGGGAGGCTGCAGAAAGATTTAGACAGTTTAGGAGAGTGGTCCAAGAAGTGGCTGATGAAATTCAACGTGGGCAAGTGCGAGGTCGTACACTTTGGAAAAAAGAATAGAGGCATGGACTATTTTCTAAACGGTGACAAAATTCATAATGCTAAAGTGCAAAGGGACTTGGGAGTCCTAGTCCAGGATTCTCTAAAGGTAAACTTGCAGGTTGAGTCCGTAATTAGGAAAGCAAATGTAATGTTGTCATTTATCTCAAGAGGCTTGGAATACAAAAGCAGGGATGTACTTCTGAGGCTTTATAAAGCACTGGTTAGGCCCCATTTGGAGTACTGTGAGCAATTTTGGGCCCCACACCTCAGGAAGGACATACTGGCACTGGAGCGGGTCCAGCGGAGATTCACACGGATGATCCCAGGAATGGTAGGCCTGACATACGATGAACGTCTGAGGATCGTGGGATTATATTCATTGGAGTTTAGGAGGTTGAGGGGAGATCTGATAGAAACTTACAAGATAATGAACGGCTTAGATAGGATGGACGTAGGGAAGTTGTTTCCATTAACAGGGGAGACTAGGACGCGGGGGCACAGCCTTAGAATAAAAGGGAGTCACTTTAGAACAGAGATGAGGAGAAATTTCTTCAGCCAGAGAGTGGTGGGTCTGTGGAATTCATTGCCACAGAGGGCTGTGGAGGCCGAGACGTTGAGCGTCTTCAAGACAGAAATTGATAAATTCTTGATTTCTCGAGGAATTAAGGGCTATGGGGAGAGAGCGGGTAAATGGAGTTGAAATCAACCATGATTGAATGGTGGAGTGGACTCGATGGGCCGAATGGCCTTACTTCCGCTCCTATGTCTTATGGTCTTATGGTCTTATGGATGTGCTAACTGCCGATGTCTGTACTTGTCTACTCAACGTATAACGATGTGATAACTGCTGATGTCCGTACTTGACCATTATTTGAAAGTGTATAAAGATGCTCAACTGCCATTGTAAAGTTGAGTAGGTGACTGCGTGTGCTGCGGAGTGCCCAGTGCTTCTCCCAAAGCTTTGTCCGATAAAACTGCATGTTGAATCTTTAGATCTGACTCCGAGTGGTGATTTTCCCACAACAGTTTGCATTGGGCTTCACTGGAACATTACAGCAAATCAAGGACAGAAATGTGGACATGGGAGCAAGGTGGTGAATTAAAATGGCAAGCGGTGGGAAGAATGAAACGGGATCCTGCTTCACATACTGACCTTCCAGACCACAACTGGACACTGGCCCTCACTCTGCCTCTTAAGTCAATTGTCAGATGGTTCCCAGTCCGTTGCAAATGTTCAGGGGAAGTTAGTGTTTCTGGACAATTGCCGGGTAAACCCTTACCTGGGAATCTCTAAGAGGACACCCCCCAAATCTGATGCTGGGGAGCCAGTAAGTTATGGCCCATTATTTTGCATATTACTGATGCAAGTCTGTTCCGTCTCTAGTTGCTTGCATCCAATCTGTCGCCAATTTTAAAATTGAACACTGGTTTAAGCTGTGTCCATTCAAGCAAGACTTTCCCAGGGTTTCTTCAATGTCTTTATAATAGCCATCACATCATGTCCCATTTATTAATTTCAGAAGAATGCTATCTGTCATGGGGATTTAATTATTTTGAGTCAATATAGCCTGGCTCAGACCTACACCAAGATGCATGCTTTATAATTAATAATGAGCAGACCCAGCCGTGAACCTGGCACGAACTAATGTTCCTAGGGTATTATTTCCAATTGCTTAAGTGAAGACTTTCTGCAATTGGATTACAAAGTCAAGGATCCCAGTAATAGTTAGCCCTGGTAGCAGCAAACATTTCCATCACATGGCTATTTAAGATTACTGTAGCAGCATTTGCTTATCTAGTATCCCTCCACAGAGATTTCCTCTTCACCCTATTCAGGATCAACTGGGCTTCAGCCTAGGCATTGCAAAGCTAAATAAGTTTGCATACCTTCCAATCCTCAGCTGGACCAACTGCAAGGCAGTTGGGAGGAGTCCCAAACTTTCAGGTAGACCAGCTATTGCCTGTCTTGCGTGGTTCCCAGGCCAACACTACAAGGGTGGCGTCTGCAGTGGAAAGCCTGAGACAGGGGATCCTCGATGTGGAGATGCTGGTGTTGGACTGGGGTAAGCACAGTAAGAAGTCTCACAACACCAGGTTAAAGTCCAACAGGTTTATTTGGTAGCACAAGCTTTCAGAGCGCTGCTCCTTCATCAGGTGAGTGAGGAGTTGTGTTCACAAACAGGGCATATATAGGCGGGCACGGATTGCACTACTCACCTCACGCTCGACTTTACCAAGTCCCGGGCGCAACGTGTTGGTAAAATCGGGCCCTTTAAGAAGGACATAAAGGCTTTGGAGAGGTCATAGAAGAAATTTACTAAAATAGTTCCAAGAATGAGGGATTACAGTTATGTTGGTGGACTGGAGAAACTGGGGTTGCTCTCCTTAGGCTTGGAGGAGATTTAATGGGAGCGTCTAAAATCATACAAGGCTTAGATAGGATTAATAAAGCAAAACTGTTTTCACTAGCTGAAGGATCGATAACCAGAGAGCATAGGTTTAAGTTATTGACAAAAGAGCCCAAGATAACATGAGGAGCATCTTCTTTTACAAAACAAGGAGATTAGGATTTGAAAAGCACTGCTTGTAAGGGTGCTATGTACATTTCTTTATTCATTCTAGGATGTGGACATCACTAGCTGGGCCAACATTTATTGCCTTTCCCTCATTGCCCTTGAGAAGGTGAGGGCGAATTGCCTTCTTGAACTACTGCAGTCCATATGGGGTAGATACACCCTCAGTGCTGTTAGGAAGGGAATTCCAAGATCTTGACCCAGCAACAGTGAAGGAACTGCGATATAGAAGATGTGTGGCTTGGAGTGGAACATCCGGGTGATGGTTCTCCCACGTATCTGCTGCCTTTGTTCTTCTAGATAGTAGTGGTTGTGGGTTTGGAAGCTGCTGTCGAAGGAGGTTTTGTGCGTTCCTGAAGTGCATCTTGTAGATAGTTCACACTGCGAGTCGGCGGTGGAGAGAGCAAATGTTTGTGGAAGGGGTGCCAATCAAGCAGGTTAATTTATCCTGGACATAAAAGAGGAGTCATAGAAGAGATTTACCAAATAGTTTCAAGAACGAGGGATTACAGTCACGTTGATAGACTGGAGAAACTGTGTAGAGCTTTTTGAATGTTGTTGGAGCTGCACTTATCCAGGCTAGTGGAGAATATTTCTGACTTATGTCTTGTAGATAGATAGTGGACAGGCTTTTGGGAATCAGGAGGTGAGTTATCCGCCACCAAATTCCTAACCTCTGACCTGCTCTAGTATTTATATAGAACATAGAACAGTACAGCACAGAACAGGCCCTTCAGCCCACGATGTTGTGCCGAGTTTTATCTGAAACCAAGATCAAGCTATCCCACTCCCTATCATCTTGGTGTGCTCCATGTGCCTATCCAATAACCTCTTAAATGTTCCTAAAGTGTCTGACTCCACTATCACTGCAGGCAGTCCATTCCACACCCCAACCACTCTCTGCGTAAACAACCTACCTCTGATATCCTTCCTATATCTCCCACCATGAACCCTGTAGTTATGCCCCCTTGTAATAGCTCCATCCACCCGAGGAAATAGTCTTTGAACGTTCACTCTATCTATCCCCTTCATCATTTTATAAACCTCTATTAAGTCTTCCCTCAGCCTCCTCCACTCCAGAGAGAACTCCCTAGCTCCCTCAACCTTTCCTCATAAGACCTACCCTCCAAACCAGGCAGCATCCTGGTAAATCTCCTCTGCACTCTTTCCAGCGCTTCCACATCCTTCTTATAGTGAGGTGACCAGAACTGCACACAATATTCCAAATGTGGTCTCACCAAGGTCCTGTACAGTTGCAGCATAACCCCACAGCTCTTAAACTCCAACCCCCTGTTAATAAAAGCTAAGATGTGGAGATGCCGGCGTTGGACTGGGGTGAACACAGGAAGAAGTCTCACAACACCAGGTTAAAGTCCAACAGGTTTATTTGGTAGCAAATACCATAAGCTTTCGGAGCGCTGCTCCTTCATCAGATTGAGTGGAAATGTGTGACGAAGGAGCAGCGCTCCGAAAGCTTATGGTATTTGCTACCAAATAAACCTGTTGGACTTCAACCTGGTGTTGTGAGACTTCTTCCAATAAAAGCTAACACACTATAGGCCTTCTTCACAGCTCTATCCACTTGAGTGGCAACCTTTAGAGATCTGTGGATATGGACCCCAAGATCTCTCTGTTCCTCCACAGTCTTCAAAACTCTACCTTTGACCCTGCAATCCACATTTAAATTTGTCCTACCAAAATGAATCACCTCACATTTATCAGGGTTAAACTCCACTTGCCATTTTTCAGCCCAGCTTTGCATCCTATCTATGTCTCTTTGCAGCCCTCCACCTCATCCACTACTCCACCAATCTTGGTGTCATCAGCAAATTTACTGATCCACCCTTCAGCCCCCTCCTCTAAGTCATTAATAAAAATCACAAAGAGCAGAGGACCAAGCACCAATTTCTCGGGTAACCCCCGGGGAGTCTTGTATTCAGTCGAACACAGCAAACAAAGACTTGCAAAGACAGTATACAGTTAAAAGATGTTTTATTTAACCAACACGTATTGAGAAAGAGATGGTCAGAGGATTCTAGCCTCTCTCTGATGTTACATCACAGGAGCACAATAGTTAACTGCCAGCTTTCCCCTCCCCATTCTGGCAGGAAACAGATCCTGCTTCATATTTTCTTCAAAGTGAGGTCGGACTCAATTTTTAACTCGTCCAAAAAAAAGCGCAATTGTCTCCTGTTTTCACACTCGTTCGGCAGTTAGAATTTTTTTAGGTAAGATGGTCCCACTTCTGCCTTTACTTCAGATTTTCAGCATCCACGGTATTTTGCTTTTATTTTATATACCAGTTACAATGCTGGACTAGTAATCCAAAGGCCTTTACTAATAATGCAGAAAATGTGAGTTCAAATCCCAACAAAAGTTATAAAACCTAACTGATTTAGTAATGTTAATCAAAGAGAGAAATTGTCCTCACCTGGTCTAACTTATAAATGACATCAATCCCACACTAACATGATCAACTCTTAACTGTCCTCTCAATGACTCAGCCAGCCACTCAGTGATATCAAACTGCTCAGCGCTTCAAAAGGAAAACCCAAGTGGAGCAATAAGATACACCTGCATCACAATAATTAATTTTAAAGACTACAGACTTCACTGTTATATTTGCTGCCCAGTAAGTGAAGAAGTTTATTTATACAAATAGCATATTTTACACTTCCTCACATGTTCATTCACACATTTCTCTCAGCCTAGAGAAATCTGGGACACGAAGGGTTCTTTTCCAGCTTGGATGATCATGGATTCTTTTCAATATAACTATTTTGGGAGATGTGGTGGACTTCAGTTGTGCCTTTGTCCTGCCCGGACCACCGTTTTGTGTTTGTCATGCCTGGACACATCCCCTGCCGGCTCCTCCCCTTGTCACCTAATATAAAGGTGGCTGTTTCCTCCCCCTTGTTCAGTTCGGGTCGGTTACCTGTTGGGATGAGCTCCTGGTTCTGTAATGAATAAAAGCCTACAGTTGTATTGGCACACAAGTAGTCTTTTGCCTAATTGATAGCGCATCAGGAGATGGAGGTGCTAATGATTTAAATCTCTTCTTTCAGCTCTGTCTTTGCTGAAGCAGTGTAAACTCTGATCATTGGGGGTTATTTTCTGACCTTGCCGCGCCTGGCGCAGGTTGTGCCAATCCAGGGAACATAGTGTGTGGGCCTAAAAATGTGTTTCGCACTTGGCACCAATTGGTTTGCAATCATCCTGGTCCCTTTCTAATGGCGTAAACCAGATCACACCCAGAAAGGGCGCGAGGCTGATTAGCATATTTAAGTAGCATTTAAATACATATAGCCCGGTCAAAGTCGGATTCTCCCTGTCCCTGGGACCTTCCGATCTTTGGGCACAACGTGAGACTGGGAAAGATCAGTATTGGTCTCCAAGCAGTGACCAGGGCAACAGCCATGCCGTGGCGGGGGGGGGGGGGGGGGGGTGAGCTCAGAGGCCATTGAAGCCCCCGGGTGGTCAGGGACATGGCTGGGCAGTGCCCATCTGGCAGTTTCCACCTGCCAGTGCCCATCTGGCACCCTGGCAGTGCCAGTTGGGCACTAAGTGGTGCTATAGTGGGGGGAGGGGGGGGGGGGGAGGGATGGGGGGGCGGCAATGCAGAGATGGGATTGTGCAATGGGGGGGATCATTAAGGGAGGCATGAAGGTGGACCCATTGGAAGGGCCCCATTGTCCCAATGCCAATGATCTGAGTTGAGGTGGGGGTGGGGAACCATGCTGCCGAGGAGCGGTCCCAATGTCCTGGAGTAGAGGGAAGGGGTCTCCCAGTGCACTGCGATATCGGGGTACCCTTCCAAAGTGGCACCCAACTTTGCAGCCAAACTCACAGCGTGTTGAGGCTCCATCCTCCCCAGAACTAGCACACAACTCACCACTCTAACAAAAAATGACTGAGTGTGGGATGATTGTGGTCCAGACCGGCCTGACAAACCGGCACGGATCGCTCTGGGTTTTTTTTGCCGTCACGGCACTTATGGCAGAATTTTCCCATCCTGCCCCTGCGGGAATCGCAGCGACAGGACAGAAAATTCTGCGGACCATTTAAACGTCCATTGACCTCAGGCGGGTAATTTCCGGTCTTGGGGCATGGGCGGCCGGAAAATTCCACCCATAGATTTTTTGGGGGAGAAAATTCCGCCCTTAGTCTGTAACTTGCCACGTTGTTTTGGAAAGCTCAAAATTAGTAATTTTTCTATTTCTTCTCAGAAAGTATTTGCACACTTTAGCAATAAATGTGTCACTGCAGTCTATCCTGCATAGCATCTTGGGTATAAACTGGCTGGAGCTGGTTCTGAACTTGATTGAACAAATGGAGTTGTTGCTCAAGAAGACCCTGCCATTGGCCACTGGCGAGCTGCCTCCACTATTGGAAAACGCACCACAGGTAAGCATACGGGGGGGCAGAAAACCCCATCCAATGATTGGGAAAACAACATAATCGCTGGGAGCTTGGAAGCCTTTTGTTCACTATTTTACTACATAGTGATCACAGAACATACACCTATAGTTTGAAAGCTGCAAAGAGCTTTCAGGGTTATTTAAAAAAAACATTGGGGATGACCTTTGAGATTAGTTCTTGCATTCCTTATGTCTGTTCACCCTCTTGGTGGAATCCTCCTGCACAATTTAGAGTTCAAATGTTCCAAAAATCTTACAAATGTTTTCAGAAATTTTCTGAATAATTCACCCTTTGTCTTCAACTCTTTTTTGCAGCGAAGTAATTTCTTTTAAAATAAAGATAAATATAGAAAAGTTAATTTCAAGCTTAATTCACAATTTTAAAATAAAAATCGAACAGAATGAATGAGACTAAAAGAATGGTGATTGCTTACTTGACAATGCTCGGCTATTTCCCTTACTATATTAAGGTTTCCCAGCGATATTTCCAGAAAAGTCCCAAGTTCAATCTGTTCAGCGGTACAATTGTGCTAATAATAAAAAACAAAATCGCTCAAATTACACCTTGTGTTAACATAAAGGAGAGTTGAATAAGCTAAGATTGTTTTCACTGGAAAGACAGAGGCTGAGGGGAGACCTGATAGTGGCGCACAAAATTATGAGAGGCACAGACAGGATGGAGAGTCAGAGGCTTTTTCCCAGGATGGAAGGGTCAGTTACAAGGGGGCACAGGTTCAAAGTGAAAGGGGAAAGGTTTGTTCACGCAGAGAGTGGTGGGTGCCTGAAACACGCTGTCAGAGGAGGAGAGGAGGTGGTGGAAGCAGGCACTTTAGCAACATTTAAGAGGCATTTGGATAGGTATATGAATAGGGAGGGAATAGAGGGATACGGACTGAGTAAGGGCAGGAGGTTTTTTAAAACATTTAATTAGGGCATCATGATCGGCACAGGCTTGGAGGGCTGAAGGACCTGTTCCTGTGCTGTCCTTCTCTTTGTTCTAAATAGGTGTTTATATTTAATGGTGATGAAATGATCTTTGAAATATCAGAACATAAGAACATAAGAAATAGGAGCAGGAGTAGGCCATCTAGCCCCTCGAGCCTGCCCCGCCATTCAATAAGATCATGGCTGATCTGACGTGGATCAGTACCACTTACCCGCCTGATCCCCATAACCCTTAATTCCCTTACCGATCAGGAATCCATCCATCCGCGCTTTAAACATATTCAGCGAGGTAGCCTCCACCACCTCAGTGGGCAGAGAATTCCAGAGATTCACCACCCTCTGGGAGAAGAAGTTCCTCCTCAACTCTGTCTTAAACCGACCCCCCTTTATTTTGAGGCTGTGTCCTCTAGTTTTAACTTCCTTACTAAGTGGAAAGAATCTCTCCGCCTCCACCCTATCCAGCCCCTGCATTATCTTATAAGTCTCCATAAGATCCCCCCTCATCCTTCTAAACTCCAATGAGTACAAACCCAATCTCCTCAGCCTCTCCTCATAATCCAAACCCCTCATCTCCGGTATCAACCTGGTGAACCTTCTCTGCACTCCCTCCAATGCCAATATATCCTTCCTCATATAAGGGGACCAATACTGCACACAGTATTCCAGCTGCGGCCTCACCAATGCCCTGTACAGGTGCATCAAGACATCCCTGCTTTTATATTCTATCCCCCTCGCGATATAGGCCAACATCCCATTTGCCTTCTTGATCACCTATTGTACCTGCAGACTGGGCTTTTGCGTCTCATGCACAAGGACCCCCAGGTCCCTTTGCACGGTAGCATGTTTTAATTTGTTTCCATTGAGATAGTAATCCCATTTGTTATTATTTCCTCCAAAGTGTATAACCTCACATTTATATATGCTTAATTGGGCAAAAAGAACAACATTTTTAAATAGAATCATAGAATCTTTGCATTGCAGAAGGAGGCTATTTGGCCCATCAAACCTGCACCAGCAACAATCCCACGTAGGCCCTATCCCCGAAACCCCATGTATTTACCTGCTAATCATCCTGACACTGAGGGGCATTTTAACATGGCCAATCAACCTAACCCGCAAATCTTTTAACGAAAGAACTTGCATTCATATGGAACCTTTCACATCCCCAGCATGTTCCAAATGCTCTGCAGCTAATTTCAATACTTTTGACTTCTCGATTGGGACTTGATCTCATGATGTCTGACAGCAAGCTAGAAATATTAACACCGAGGTAAGTCGACACTTATAATTACGAACTTATGTTCACACCTCAAATGTTAAAATGAACTCAGGTCCCTCTAAGTTGAAGTAAATGGATATCACAGAAGCCATTACTTCCATTCAGTCAGGGCATGTGATTTTTCTTCTGTTTAACTTCCTTTGTCACAGTAACAACTGGAGTTCTTCTCATTAGAACAGAGATTGTTAAAAAGAGATCTGTTGAAAAGTGAGACATTTTGAGAAAGAAAATATTTCCACAGTAGGTCACATGGATTTGGGACATGATTTTTCACAGTTGCATCTGAGGAACCAAAGGGAAAGATTAGGAGAATCTTGTATTCACACAGCCCATAGAAGTCCTACCAGAAACAGTGATGGAAGCGAATCTATGATAGCTCTTACATGAGAAATGGATAAACTGTTGAAAAAGGTAGGAGTAAAATGGCAGGAAAATAGGAAAAAATAGATTGCACTTTCATAGAGTCATCACTGGACAAATGGACCAAACAGACAGAGTCTGTGTAACATTCTATCATTTTACTCTCTTGCCTTTAGAGTTGAAACTTTAAAGTCTACAAAAGTTCAATTCCACAAGTAAGACAAAAAAGTATTTATTTATAAGGGAGTCAGGTGGTGTGTTGGTTGAAAACCTCAGGCAGGTTTCCCTCTTGACAAATCATTATTTTTGAAATTGGAATGCGAAATGCAATTTTTTTTCTCTTGCTACACATTCAAAGAATGATTCATTCTCTCTCAGCGTGGTGTACCCAAGAAAAATCTTTCTGCTTCACCTCTTTTGACCTTGAAACCTGCAGCTGCTCTGTTCCAGTCTCGACATTGAACTGACAGTTCAAAGTGGAGTCGGAAAACATAAAATTCTGCATTAATAAAATAATAGGTGCGATTACAGAAGACCAGAGTGGAAGCACTGGGGAGTTGGTGGCGTAATGGTAACAACATTTGACGAGTAATCCAGGGGACATGGGTTCAAATCCTATCAAGGCAGCTGGTGGAATATAAATTCAATTAATAAACCTGCAGGTATGGAAAAAAAAATGTAGTCTCAGTAATAGTGACGATGAAACTATCACTGATTGTCAAAAAGATCCATCTGCTTCACTAATATGCTTTAGGGAAAGAAATCTGCCATTCTTACTCAATCTGGCCTACCTGTGATACTACATCGACAACAATATGGTTGGCTCTTAACTGCCCTCTGAAGTGACCTAGCAAGCCACTCAGCTGAAGGGCAATTAGGGATGGACAATAAATGCTGGCTTTGCCCGTGACGTCCACAGCTCACGAAAGAAAATGTTTTTAAAAATCCAGCAGGAAATTACTTTCAAACTATTAAAAATTAAAAAGTGACAGGCAAAGACAGATGACCTCTAGACTATCGTAGCTAAAGAACTGTAAAGTATATCAGGACAAATAACAAAATCAAAGAATTAGATTGGCTCAGAGTAACATTGAAGGAGAGCTGTGTGTTTGCTGGGCCTCCCAGAGGGGGCAGAGGGCTTCAAAGGCAGCATTTGTACAGGAAGCCCTATTGCAAATTCTGAACTCACTGGAGTTGCAGCATGCACAAAGAGAATAGAATCATAGAATCCCTACAGTGCAGAAGGAGGCCCATCGAGTCTGCACTGACCATAATCCCACTGTAATAACACCACGGAGGTGAAAGTTCCATCACCAAGTTACTTTATTTGCACCATACATCTGTACACAGCCAGCTCTCCAGTTGCTCCCTGCTGAAATACAGGCTGGGAGTCTGACACATCTGCTTTAAATAGAGAGCATGAGGCTCCCTGATTTAACCATCAATTAGAACTCATCAGGTAGCTTTTTCGGGTACCAACGTAATAAACGAACTCAAATTAACTTAGGGACAAAGTAAAAGGGGCGGCTCCCCAAAAGGAAGGGGAGAACAGCCCGAACCAAAATCAAAGTCGAAAGGAAACTTAAAACGTCAAACCAAAAGGTGATTATCGGGGTCGATAATACACCCCAGCCCCTGCGGCGCCCAGCGGTCGCGGAAGGCGTCAACCGCGCCCGTGGACACCGCATGCTCCCTCTCCAGAGACACCTGGCCGCGAATGTAGCCGCGGTAGAGGGGCAGACAGTCGGGATGGACGGCCCCGTCGATTGCCCGCTGTCTGGACCTATTGATGGCGCGTCTCGCCAGGCCCAGGAGCAGGTTCACGAGGAGGTCGGCATCCCGACCCGCCCCTCTCCGCACCAGGTGCCCGTAGATCAGGAGCGTGGGACTGAAGTGCAAACAAAACATCAGTAAGAGGTGTTTGAGGAAACCAAAAAGGGTGTGCAGCCTAAAACACAGAACGTAGACATGGTCCACGGACTCCACGAGGCCACAGAAAGGGCAGTCTCGGGAGCCCGTGTACCGGAAGAACCTACGGTTGCACGGCACTGCTGCGTGCAGCACCCTCCACCCCAGGTCCCCGAGATAATTGGGGGAGATCCCTCCGTAGAGGGACCTCCACTGGGGACCTCCGCCGCCCGGCGGCAACAAGGCCCGCCAAGGTGTATCCGGGCGACGGGCGAGGACGCGGTAGTGAAAGGTGTGCAGCAGCAGCCCGTACAGGAAACGCCTCCGCGCGGTGGAAAAGGGCACGGAGGGCATTTCCGCGAGGCGGCACACGCAGTGGGGCACCTGACCCGGGGGGGGAGGTCTAGGCTTCGGGCCAATGTGGAATTCCGTCCGAGCAGGGGAACGCTCGGGCGGGATCCCACCGCACGCCTGCGCCGCCTCCAGACCGCGTGCGCACTCGGGGCCGAGCACGACCGTCCTAAGGTCTTGGATGGCTTTGGCCACGCGCCGGACGGTCACCCCCGCGCGCTCAGCCAGCACGTCGGGGCTCATCCAGCCCGCTCCTCCGCCATCCAGCACGTCCCCGATCCTGGTCACCCCGGCGTCCACGGCCCTCCTCTCCGCCAGCCACCTGAAGTCGTAAGGCTGGAGGTGCGGATTCCTGAGCAGCGGCTCTCGCACGAGAGCCGCTACTCCTGACGGGGGAGAGCTGCATTGCGAGGCGACCGCGTTCCAGACCGTGAGGAGGTCCTGGTAAAAGACGGGCAACTCCCGCAAGGAGGTCGAAATACGCCCCAGGTTGATGTGCAGGAGCTGCATGTCGTAGTTGAGGCTGTGCAACTGGCGGAAGAAATACGTCGCCGTCGCACGCCATCATGGAGGAGGCTCGACGTAAAGGTATCTCTGCAGGGTCTGGAGGCGGAAGGTCGCTACCTGAGAACTCATCAGGTATCTCTTTTCAATACCAAACAAATAAACTAAATCAAATTAACCAACGGACAAATTAAAAGGGGCAGCTCCCCAAAAGGAGGGGGAACAGCCCGAACAAAAAACAAAGTCAAAAATAGAATAGAATCCCTACAGTACAGAAAGAGGCCATTCGGCCCATTGGGTCTGCACCGACCACAATCCCACCCAGGCCCTACCCCCATATCCCTACATATTTACCCACTAATCCCTCTCACCTACGCATCTCAGGACACTAAGGGCAATTTTAGCATGGCCAATCAACCGAACCTGCACATCTTTGGACTGTGGGAGGAAACCGGAGCACCCAGAGGAAACCCACGCAGACACGAGGAGAATGTGCAAACTCCACACAGACAGTGACCCAAGCCGAGAATCGAACCCAGGTCCCTGGAGCTGTGAAGCAGCAGTGCTAACCACTGCGCCACCGTGCTGCCCCTGCTACCATGCCGCCCCAAAGGAAACTTAAAACATCAAATCAAAATGTTATTGTCGGGATTTATAATACATCCTAGCCCCTGCCATGCCAGGACTCATCAGGTAGTTCATACTCTAGCAAGCCAACCGCATTAGCTTGGCTGAAGTCATCACATCCATCCAGGCCCTATTCCCGTAACCCCACTATTTACCCTGTCAATCCCTTGACACTAGGGTTAAGTTAGCATGGCCAATACACCTAACCCGCACATCTTTGCACTGTGGGAGGAAACCGGAGCACCCGGAGGAAACCCACGCAGACACAGGGGGAATGTGCAAATTTCACACAGTTACCCGAGGCCGGATTTGAACCCAGGTCTCTAGCACTGTGAGGCAGCAGTGTTAACCGTGCTGCCTCAAATTGGAAAGTTGAGTAGGATACACCAGTTCCACAAAATTGTACATATATTGTTGGTGGGGGGGGATTATGGAATGGGGGAGCCAGCATTAAAATAACTCTGAGCCTGAATATATCACACTACTATCATTGGTGTCAGGATTTATTAAATCATAGGCATATCCATGATCAAAATATAAAACAAATGAAACTAGCAAACGGTTCTTCTTAAAGGGTTAACTTACCCCACAGTCAACTTGCCACACATCAAAATTAAGCCTTTTCAGCGAATTTATAAAAATGTCAAGTTTTTCAGAAGTGCACTTGTGAACCTAATGAAGAAAGCAACATCATATGAAATAACCTCCCAGTATACTCTGAATTCATAATCTGAAGTTACCCAGGTGGAACATTACAAAGATATAAGGGGAGATCTTAACTCTCTTGGTCCAGCAGAAACAGTGTGATAACAGAGTTAAAATGGAAGTGGTGGACCTGTTGGCTTGTTCTTGCTCTGCTGCCATTTTAACTCCTCAAGGGCAGCCTTGGCGCTCTCCTGGATCAAGCTTCATTAACCACACAATCAGGGTCCTATGAAGATAAAGGGCCTTGATACAATTTCACCACCTCCTTGGGCAAAGGGTGTGCTGTGTTTAGTCTTTTCAGTAAAAAATGGTGATCAAACAGAAGAAGGCCCAAAATTAGGTTTAAAATTATTGTTGTGGTGCCCAGTAGGAGCAGGAAAGCCCCTTTGGCCCTGCATGAATGATATGGGCTACAACTGACTGATCTTCCCACTTCCTCAATTCATCACCAACCCCCCAGGCCACTTAACTTTTGGTTAGCTCAATATAAATGTTGTTTCATAGCCAAAATATGCAGCTGACTGTTCTTTAGGAGAATTAAGCTTGCTGTGCACGTTAACAATGACTGGTGCCCAAAATGAACCCAACCTCCTGCTGTAAGGATCAAGTAGCTGACTTATATCGTGAGTCACTGAAGGAAATGTCACATCTCAGATGACCAAGGAGTTGTTGGAGTAGATTGACAGACTAAAGTATATGTAAACATGCTCCTGTGCATGTGGTGTGTGTGTGTATATATATGTTCTAGTTTAAGCTGGAATAAAGCACCCATGTATTCATAGTACATTATTTGCACTCCTGTGACTGCCAGTCACACATTCAAGGAGCAAATAATCTAACAACCCATACATTCTGCCATCCACCCTAGCTTGAAAGACTTCAAGTCTCTGGTCTGCCAATCAGAGGCCCACATTTATTGTCTATCCCCAGTTGCCCTTGAGAAGCTGGCATTGGGCTTGATTCATGAACTGATGCTGTCAAAATGGTGAAAGTCTCCCATAATACTGCAAGCAGGGAGCTCTAGGATTTTTACCCAGCAGCAAAGAAGAAATGGCAATATGTCCAAGTCAGGATGGGGAATTAACTTGAAGGTAATGCTGTTACCTGTCTACTGTCCTTATCTAGGTGGTGGAGGTCATGGGTGTTAATGATGGGAGAAATCAGCCAGTGAACGTCATTGGGAGGTTTTTGTGTTCTCTCTCTCTTTCCCCTGTTGGAGATGGTTCTGGTTGACAGGCGTAGTGTGAGTAGTTACTTACCACTGGACGTTGTCTAGGGATTCCTGCATATAGGCATGAGCAGCTTGATTACGTGAGGAAACGTAAATGGAGCTGAACACTTCAATTATTAAAGATCACTCTCACCTTATGGTGGAGCTAGGATAGGTAATGATTGATGAAGTAGATAAAGAACATTGCCCTATCCTAAAGAACTTCACTTGATTTCCATAAACTTCAGTTCATTAGGGCCTTCAGTGTCACCCTTAGTCGATTATTGCCTTGATGTTAGTGGCAATCACTCATACCTCTCCTCTGGAATCAATGTCCATGTTTGAGCTAACACTGTCATGAGGTCTCGAGCCCAGCGATTCTGATGAAGCCCAAACTCAACATTATTGAACAGGTTATTGATAGATAACTACCACTTGATAACACCATTGATGACTCTTTTCATACTGGGAGGGGCTGATGGGACAGTAATTGGTCAAGCTGAACTTACCCCTGCTTTTTGGAACAGTTTTCCATATTGCTGGGAAGATACTGTTGGAAGCATTCTGAAACAGCTTAGCCAAGGGCAAGCTAGTTCTGGAGCACATGTCCTCAGCACCACAGCTAGGATATTGCAATCTTTTGTATTTTTGCTTTATGATTGATCAAGTTTTCTTCTTTTTTTACTGTGTGTCGTTCAGGGGTCTTGCAATGGACTTCCACTCAAACTGGTGAATTCCTCAACTTCTAAGACTATAGTGAAGCTTTGATTTGATTTGATTTATTATTGTCACATGTATTAACATAGTGAAAAGTATTGTTTCTTGCACGCTATACAGACAAAACATACCGTTCATAGAGAAGGAAACAACAGAGTGCAGAATGTACTGTTACAGTCATAGCTAGGGTGTAGAGAAAGATCAACTTAATGCAAGGTAAGTCTATTCAAAAGTCTGATAGCAGCAGGGAAGAAGCTGTTCTTGAGTTGGTTGGTACCTGACCTCAGACTTTTGTATCTTTTTCCCGAAGGAAGAAGGTGGAAGAGAGAATGTCTGGGTGCTTGGGATCCTTAATTATGCTGGCTGCTTTGCCGAGGCAGCAAGAAGTGTGGACAGAGTCAATGGATGGAGGCTGGTTTGTGTGATGGATTGGGCTACATTCATGACCTTTTGTAGTTCCTTGCGGTCTTGGGCAGAGCAGGAGCCATACCAAGCTGTGATCCAACCAGAAAGAATACTTTCTATGGTGTATCTGTAAACGTTGGTGAGAGTTGTAGCTGACATGCCAAATTTCCTTAGTCTTCTGAGAAAGTAGAGACGTTGGTGGGCTTTCTTAACTATAGTGTCGGCATGGGTGGACCAGGACAGGTTGTTGGTGATCTGGACACCTAAAAACTTGAAGCTCTCGACCCTTTCTACTTCGTCCCCGTTGATGTAGACAGGGGCATGTTCTCCTTTACGCTTCCTCAAGTTGATGACAATCTCCTTCGTTTTGTTGACATTGAGGGAGAGATTATTGTTGCTGCACCAGTTCACCAGATTCTCAATCTCATTCCTGTACTCTGTCTCGTCATTGTTTGAGATCCGACCCACTACGGTGGTGACATCAGCAAACCTGAAAATCGAATTGGAGGGGAATTTGGCCACACAGTCATAGGTGTATTAGGAGTATAGCAGGGAGCTGAGAACACAGCCTTGTGGGGCACCGGTGTTGAGGATGATCGTGGAGGAGGTGTTGTTGCCTAATCCTTACTGATTGTGGTTTGTGAGTTAGGAAGTTCAGGATCCAGTCACAGAGAGAGATGCCGAGGCTTAGGCCACAGAGTTTGGAGATGAGTTTCATGGGAATAATAGTGTTGAAGGCTGAGCTGTAGTCAATAAATAGGAGTCTGACATAGGTGTCCTTGTTATCTAGGTGTTCCAAAATGGAGTCTGCTGTGGACCTTTTGCGGCGATAGGCAAACTGTAGTGGATCCAGGTAGTCCGGGAGGCTGGAATTGATTTGTGCCATGACTAACCTTTCGAAGCACTTCATAATGATGGATGTCAGAGCCACTGGCTGATAGTCATTCAGGCACGCTGCTTCATTTTTCTTAGGTACTAGGGTGATGGTCGTCTTCTTGAAGCGGATAGGGACCGCAGATTGTTGTAAAGAGAGGTTGAAGATGTCTGTGAATCCCTTCGCCAACTGATCTGCGCAGAATCTGAGTTCACGTCCGGGTACCCCATCCGGGCCAGTCGCTTTCCGTAGGTTGACCTTCAAGAAAGCTGCTCTGACATTGCAATGGTGACCCCAGATACAGATTCATCCAGGTCTTCCAGAGTGGAGGGCATGCTCTCTGAAGCTTCTCAAGCCATGCCTTCAATTTTACTTCTGAGATTCATGTTTCTCGAGTTCAGCTTCAGTTTTTCATATCTTACAATACTGTTCTGGGTTCATTGTTAAAAATGCCACGGCTGATCATAGTGTATAATGATCCCACCGTTGCCAACCATGTTGTAATACAAGTTCTTTAGATGTCTCAATGATGAGATCTTAAGACTTGTATATTTAAGCATGAACCATTTATTGTTAGTCTTTAACTATTTACAGATCCCAAGTGACTGTAATGTATGCTGCTGCTGGCATGCAGGTAGTCTGCTTCCAGAGTGTTCTCTCGGAGTTTCTTACCATAAGGTGTGACTCTACATCATACCATAGGCAGTGCCATTCTCCCACATCTCTACCTCTGTCCATATTACATTGACTAACGCACAATGTTACAAGTGGTGCAGGTTCTAACACAGATTTCATGATGGTCAAAAAAAACCCCTCCAATATTCGTGCAAAAATTGCTTGAAAATAGCAGTGCAGTGATCTGTGCATAAACAAGACAATGGTTTCTATTGCACAGATTGGGCATTGCAACAAAAGCCAAAATATGGGGAAAAGCAAAGCAAAATACCCCAGAAGTTGGATCCATAAAATCAAATAGATAAAATGCCGGTAACGCCCAACAGGTGAAGCAGCAGCTCTGGAGACCGGTTCTGACAAAAGATCATCAAACTGAAATAATCAGCTAAATATAGAAACCTCAAGACCATTCAAGCTGCACTTTCTATTCATTTCTAAATGCTTTCAGTCCTGAAAACATGATGATGGGAATGATTGAAGAAAGAGATTAAATGCACTCACTGGGGAGCATTCCACTTTTATCAAGACATAAGGTCAGCAAACTGATGTCTTGGAGTAGTTGTAAAGAAAATAAATCTCACATAAAGACAACCACCTGGTAAACTCCAGGAAGGTCCTTTGCCACAAATGGAAAGATTTCACAAGCTGCATTTTGGCACGTCGTTTTTACATATAGACATTTTGGGAATAAGTTCAGCCTTAAAGAAACCAGGAGCTCATGTTAAAACATGTCTGCTTTAAGTTTGTTTGCAACCAACAGAGGGTGGCGAGATGGTTCCAACAGCCTCAGGTGATCAGATTTGTTCTGACAACCCTCCTATTCTGCCTGACGGCCAATTTGATTGATTGAGATTGACAAAAGCATCCCAATGAATAAAGCTGTTTTTTCTTGTGAAACCCCGACAGGCTAATACATCTTGCCAGCTTCAAACATTGATAATTCACATGCACAGATATTACCAAAGTGAAAATGACTGAAATGATGAAGGTGAAATCAGGTAAAAGCTGTTGGAAGCCAATGTCATAGCCCAAAGAATTCAGCTGAAAAATATGTAGATCCCAAACTGCTGTTAGTTAAATATGCCCTTGTCTATTTAATGATAACAATATTTTGCCCTGCAAGTTGTTTGAAGTGTGACATTTTTATGGTGCAGTATGCTCTACAGGGCTTCTGGCATCTGCATGAACAGGTCAAGCAACTATGTATCTTCTTACCCAATCAGATTGTGAAATCAACAGCACAAACTCTGAGCAGGAAGTGTAAATTAGAAAGGTGAATTCCATGTCATATCAAGTGCAATAACTGAAATAAAGAAAAGGAAACATAATTTGGATCAATAGGGAAAAAAGACAGAAAAAAAAGATTAAAATATTGAAACAAAAATATCTGACATGAATTAAAACATGAATCAGCTATCGCATTCTTAATTGTTAGTGCCAGTGAGGGGGACTCACAACAGTTAACACTTATCATTTAATAACAATGCCCTGAGACATGAAATTACTTGACGTAGTGATGCGCGATTAATTCACTCGGAAGGCTAGGACGTACCCGGGAATAAAGGCTTTTATTCACAACAAGAATAGAGCATACTGCTTAACAATACTATCCCAGACTAAGGGCCACTAGGAAGTAGCAGTGACCTTTATACTCCTGTAAGAAGGCGGAGCCAAACAGAGTGTACCACAGAACAATGCTAACAGGTGGAACACCCCAACCCTAACCCCAACAGTAACAAGAGTAACATATGTACAAGTACCCATAGTGGTAACCATCTATGGTTCACCACATTCACCCCTCCTTTAAAAACAAAGGCCGGTGGGGTAAGGAGACAATACGAGCTGTCCATATGTTCACAAGTTCAGCCGTGTCGGAGGTCCGCACCGTCTCTGCGACCTCCGCAGCACTGGCTCCAGTGCCGGTTCTGGTGACCGTGGTGACGACCCTCTCTCCGAGGTGGTGTCCAGTGACTCCTCCAGTTCCTCACACACCTGTGGACCTCGAGGTGGCGACAATCTCCTGGACTCAGGCAAGCTGTACACGGGAGTAAAAGGATTAAGTTGAGGTCCCGATGCTGCCCGCGCCATGTCAGGAGGGGAGAGAATGGGCAAAGGAATCCTAACCAGGGGTGCGGGAGTGACGGGGGTTTCCAGGTCCCCTGCAGGCGCCAGATCTCTGATAGAGACCGTGTCCTCTCGCCCGTCAGGATATGCCACATAGGCATATTGAGGGTTGGCGTGGAGGAGATGGACCTGTTCAACCAAAGGGTCGGACTTGCGGGCCCTAACATGCCGCCGCAGGAGGACAGGTCCTGAGTACGTCAACCAAGACGGCAGTGAGGTCCCAGAGGAAGACTTCCTAGGGAAGGTAAACATCCGCTCATGTAGGGTAGCGTTGGTTGCCGTACACAGGAGGGACCGGATTGAATGGAGCGCATCAGAAAGTACCTCTTGCCAACGGGAGACTGGAAGACCCCTAGACCTTAACGCCAGTAAAACAGCCTTCCAGACTGTAGCGTTTTCTCTCTCGACCTGTCCGTTACCCCTGGGGTTGTAACTCGTAGTCCTACTTGAGGCAATTCCTTTAGAGAGCAGGTATTGCCTCAAGTCGTCGCTCATAAACGACGAACCCCTATCACTGTGGATATAACTGGGGTAGCCGAACAGGGTAAAAAGACTCCGCAGGGCTTTGATGACCGTGGCAGAGGACATGTCAGAACAGGGGATGGCAAAGGGGAATCGGGAGTATTCGTCAACCACGTTGAGGAAATACACATTCCGATCTGTCGAAGGAAGGGGGCTCTTGAAGTCGACACTCAGTCGTTCAAAGGGGCGAGTGGCCTTAATGAGGTGTGCCCTGTCAGGCCGGTAGAAGTGCGGCTTGCACTCTGCACATACCTGACAGCTTTGAGTTATCGACCTGACATCCTCTATGGAGTAGGGCAGATTCCGAGCCTTTACAAAATGGAAGAGTCGAGTGATCCCCGGATGGCAGAGATCATTGTGGAGGGCCTGTAGCCGGTTCTCCTGCACACTGGCACATGTTCCACACAACAGGGCATCTGAGGGCTCATTGAGCTTCCCCGGACGGTACATGATATCATAGTTGTCGGTGGAGAGTTCGATTCTCCACCTCAAGATTTTATCATTCTTAATTTTTCCCCTTAACGTGTTGTTGAACATGAAGGCCACGGACCGCTGGTCTGTGAGCAGGGTAAACCGTTTGCCAGCCAAATAATGGCACCAATGCCGTACGGCCTCCACAATGGCCTGAGCCTCTTTTTCCACAGAGGAGTGCCGAATTTCAGGGCCTTGGCGAGTGCGAGAGAAAAAGGCGACGGGCCTGCCCGCCTGTTTAAGTGTGGCGGCCAGGGCGAAATCAGATGCATCACTCTCCACCTGAAAGCGTGCATCGACAGCGTGCATCGTGGCTTTCGCGATGTCGGCTTTTATCCCTTCAAAGGCTACGCGAGCCTCTGCTGTCAGGGGAAAAGAGGTAGATTTTATGAGCGAACGGGCTTTGTCCGCGTAATTGGAAACCCACTGTGCATAGTACGAGAAGAAGCCTAAGCATCTTCTCAGTGCTTTGATGCTAGTGGGTAGGGGAAGTTCAAGGAGGGGACGCATACGGTCTGGATCGGGGCCGATGACCCCGTTTTCCACCACGTATCCGAGGATTGCTAGGCGGTGCTTGCTGAATACGCACTTCTTGTTATAAGTCAGGTTCAGGAGAGTCGCAGTGCGTAAAAACTTCTGGAGGTTGGCGTCGTGGTCCTGCTGGTCATGGCCGCAGATAGTGACGTTGTCCAGGTACGGGAAGGTAGCCCGTAGCCCGTTTTGGTCCACCATTCGGTCCATCTCACGCTGGAAGACCGAGACCCCATTTGTGACGCCGAAAGGGACTCTTAAAAAGTGGTAGAGACGGCCATCCGCCTCAAAGGCCGTGTATTGCGGATGACACGAAGATGGCTGGATTTGCGGATAGCGAAGAACATTGTCAGGCAATACAGCAGGATATAGATAGGCTGGAAAATTGGGCGGAGAGGTGGCAGATGGAGTTTAATCCGGATAAATGCGAAGTGATGCATTTTGGAAGAAATAATGTCAGGAGGAGTTATACAATAAATGGCAGAGTCATCAGGAGTATAGAAACACAGAGGGACCTAGGTGTGCAAGTCCACAAATCCTTGAAGGTGGCAACACAGGTGGAGAAGGTGGTGAAGAAGGCATATGGTATGCTTGCCTTTATAGGACGGGGTATAGAGTATAAAAGCTGGAGTCTGATGATGCAGCTGTATAGAACGCTGGTTAGGCCACATTTGGAGTACTGAGTCCAGTTCTGGTCACCGCACTACCAGAAGGACGTGAAGGCGTTAGAGAGAGTGCAGAGAAGGTTTACCAGGATGTTGCCTGGTATGGAGGGTCTTGGCTATGAGGAGAGATTGGGTAAACTGGGGTTGTTCTCCTTGGAAAGACGGAGAATGAGGGGAGATCTAATAGAGGTGTACAAGATTATGAAGGGTATAGATAGGGTGAACAGTGGGAAGCTTTTTCCCAGGTCGGAGGTGACGATCACGAGGGGTCACGGGCTCAAGGTGAGAGGGGCGAAGTATAACTCAGATATCAGAGGGACGTTTTTTACACAGAGGGTGGTGGGGGCCTGGAATGCGCTGCCAAGTAGGGTGGTGGAGGCAGGCACGCTGACATCGTTTAAGACTTACCTGGATAGTCATATGAGCAGCCTGGGAATGGAGGGATACAAACGATTGGTCTAGTTGGACCAAGGAGCAGCACAAGCTTGGAGGGCCGAAGGGCCTGTTTCCTGTGCTGTACTGTTCTTTGTTCTTTGTATTTGCGGTCCTCTGGGCGAATGGGGAGCTGGTGGTAGGCTGACTTCAAGTCGATGGTGGAGAACACCCGGTACTGCGCAATCTGGTTGAGCATGTCAGATATGCGCGGGAGAGGGTACGCGTCCAGCTGCGTGTACCTATTAATGGTCTGACTATAGTCTATGACCATCCGGGGCTTGTCTCCAGTCTTGACTACCACGACTTGTGCTCTCCATGGGCTAGTGCTAGGTTGAATGATCCCTTCCCTGAGGAGCCGCTGAACCTCAGATCGAATAAAGATCCGATCCTCAGCGCTGTAACGCCTGCTCTTAGTCGCGATGGGCTTGCAGCCTGGCACTAGATTTTCGAATAAGGAAGGCGGGGTAATTTTGAGTGTCGAGAGACTGCATGTGGAGCGCACTGGACAATTTGGAGGCTGCTGTTCTCCCACTGAAAGTGGAGGGAGTGGCCCATCGTACTGCAGGGTCACACTCTTCAGGTGGACCATAAAGTCTAGCCCCAGGAGTACCGGAGCGCAAAGGTGCGGTAACACGAGGAGCCTGAAGTTCTCGTAAACTGTGTCCCGCACCGTTAAGGTTACCACACAGCTCCCAAGAACGATAACAGATCGGGACCTCAACGCCAGGGAGATTGTCTGCCTGACAGTTTGCACACGGAGAGCGCACCGTTTCACTGTATCTGGGTGGATAAAGCTCTCCGTGCTCCCGCTGTCAAACAGGCAATGCGTCAGGCGCCCGTTTACCTCTACGTCCATCATGGACTTGTCGAGTCTGTGAGGCTTGGCCTGGTCCAGGATGATTGACGCCACTGTTGGATCCCGAGTGTAACTGCAGGCAGCTGAGATAGCCGACGACGAGGACCCCTGCTGGTCTTCTGCAGTCGGTGTCGACCAAAATGGCTGCGCCCACGAATTGCACGTGGTCGATGATGTTGAAAGCGGCGGCACCCGCAGATCGCACGTGGCTTGCATCGTCGTCATGGGAAATGGCGGTGCCCGTGAATCGCACGTGGCTGAAGACATCGACGAGGCTGGAGACGAGGAGATGGATCCTGGGGAGTCACACGCAGCACTGCTGGGCTTGGAAGGGGTCTTTGCTCGGCACACTTTTGCATAGTGCCCTTTCTTCCCACAGGTGAAGCAAAACACCGTCCTGGCCGGACATCTCTGACGAGGGTGCTTCGCCAATCCGCAGAAATAGCACCGTGGGCCTCCAGGAGCTGCCGCAGCCATCAGGTCTGAAGTTGAGAGCATTATCGCGCAGTTCCGAGGAGCCGCGGGGTACAGTTGAGGCGGTGGCTGTACTTGCCACGATGTTCCCACGTGGTCGGTGGGGTAGATTTCAAGACTTCTGGAGGCCGTTTCCATTGCATCGGCCAATTCTACCGTCTCAGCCAGGTCCAAGTTACCCTGCTCTAGCAGCCGCAGGCGAATATAAGATGAGCCAATTCCCGCCACAAACGCATCTCAGATCAGATCGTTGGTGTATTGAGTAGCCGACACCTCCTTGCAATTGCAGGCTCTGGATAGCTGTTGAAGTTCGCGCAGGTACTGTCCCGTAGTTTCGCCGGGCTGCCGCCGTCGAGTGGCTAATAGGTGACGAGCATGAATTTCGTTCAGCTGTTTATGGTACAGTTTCTTGAGTAATTTGATGGCCTCTTTGTAATTTTGGGAATCACGGATTGTTGCATACACAGTGTTGCTCACCCTTGCGTGGAGGACCCGCAATCTGTCAGCGTCGGACTGGACTGCTGTCGAGGCGTCGATGTAATCCTCGAAACACTTCAACCAATGCTCGAAAGTATTCGACGCTCCAGCGGCACGCGGATCCAAGGTTAGCCGATCGGGCTTCAGCATCTGCTCCATTTTTCTTCTAACAAAATTTTCGGTATTTTGTTGTGAATAAAATTGATGCGCGATTAATTCACTCGGGAGGCTAGGACGTACCCGGGAATAAAGGCTTTTATTCACAACAAGAATAGAGCATACTGCTTAACAATACTGTCCCAGACTGAGGGCTACTAGGAAGTAGCAGTGACCTTTATACTCCTGTAAGAAGGCGGAGCCAAACGGAGTGTACCACAGAACAATGCTAACAGGTGGAACACCCCAACCCTAACCCCAACAGTAACAAGAGTAACATATGTACAAGTACCCATAGTGGTAACCATCTATGGTTCACCACACGTAGCTTTCTGTGGTGAGTAAAGATCACATCCATCAAACAAGAACTGGAAGTTAATGCCACTCAATGAATTTCAATGGTGAGCTTATCAGCAAGATGCCATTTTGTGAAACTAAGGGTAGAGTAGTATATCTCTGACAGCAACTTTTCAATTTTCACATGTAATTGTTCATCTGCCCTCACCTTGAAGTTGCTGTGCACTTGTACATAAATAATATTACTCTTGTCGCCATTTGATTGCCAATTTGGGGCCATGATGTTGATTTGAGTCAAATTATGTCTGTATGTCAGTGAATAAGATAAAATGCATCAGAAGCATAAGATGGTCAGAAGTCCATTCTCTCATTCCCATTAACCACATGTTGAGTGATCTCTAGATATGCTTGTTATGATAGGCAGTCATGATGTTACAAACTTTTAGAGAACTGTTTGGAAGGTTACTTTTTTAAACCTTAAACTGACTTAAAGACTGTTTTCAAAATGGACTCTTGAGGGTCACCCGACTTTCTACTTGTGGATTCAGACTGGAACAACCTCCAAGGGGAACACATTCTCAATCATATATATGAAAAGACACTTGAAATTCAATGAGCATTTCACAAGTGTAAAAAGATGATCTATTGACACAATGGCATTCCTTCAAGCACACGACCTTGACTGGTAAGGGCTTTAAGGTGTAAAAAGCCGTGGCCTCTTTGAACACTGCAAATGGTTAAAGACAATTTGATATTGTCGTAGCGAGCCCCTTTAAGGGGCGAAGTTTCAGAGGGCTATGTGACCCATTCGGCCAGTCAGGCCGAAGTGCGTGAGTCACCAGGACTGAGTGCAGGCTCTCCCAGGTAGTCTGAAGTCAAAGTAGGCGATAACTTCTTTCTCACTCTGTGTATATAGTTATTCCCGTTAATAAATAGTTTGTTAGTTACTCCACTTGGAGGTCACCACTCTTTCCAAGATGTTAGAGTGTGAAATGGGATTACCACTTCCCTTATTTGGAGCATGATTCAGCAATTTGACACAGTGGCCATTTTTGCTTGCTTGCCAAGAATGTAGGAGAGGCAGGGCAAGCTGCTTAGAACCAGAAACATCATGAGAGAGATAACAGCTTCAACTCAGGAGGAGAGAGAGAGAGAGATAAACACCCAGAAATAGTTAGGGGGCAATCTTACCAGCTCGTCGTGTCAGTCGATTGGCATGGTGAGCCGGTAAGATAGGGTGGCAGGCGAAAAACCGGGTTCGCACCCGGAAAGTGAAATCAGCTAAGCTGATTTCAATATTCGTGACATGATTTATATGTCATTAATGAGTTCCTGATGCTATAGTACAGGCTCACTTGACCTTACCTGCTCACCGGTCGAGGTCCTCACTGATGAGAATCGCATATGATCCCCACCAATGGGCCTTATTGGTGGGAACGGAGGCCATTGAGGCCCCCAGGGTACTAAGGGGCAGGGCCATGCAGTGCCCATTGGGTAGTGCCATCCTGGTACTGCCAGCCTGGCACCAGAAACCCCGGCCCTGAGGGGGCAGAGCCTGAGAGGGGGGTAGGGCCATGATGGGGGTTGGGTGAGACGGAGGAGCTGTGCAGTGGGTGAACTCTGCAGGAGGGGCAGCAATCATGGGGTAGGGAGTTTGATTTCTAGGGTGGTGATTGGGGAAATGGAGGGAGTGGGGGGGGAGGTGGGTGGCGATGTCCGGGGGGGAGGGGGGGAGCCTGGCACAGCGAGTGTTCCGTGGTGGGTCCCAATGTCCATGGTGGAGGGGTGGCAGGGTGGGGGGACTAACAGGAGATCTCCCAATGTAATGTGTACAAAGTGTACTGGGAGAATGGGGTGTTTGTGCAATGGGCAGAGCTAATAGCCCAGGGGTCACCTGACCCGTACTCTTAAAGGGACAGTCTACATCTTAAACCCCAACATACATATATACATATCACATAACGACAATTTTAAATCAGTGTTGTCGAGTTATCAACAATGGCCCTGGAGGAATAGGCAGGTAAAAATGAAGTGAAACAAGCCTAAGAGAGGCACAAAACAAATTCTATGGACAAATAACAGTGATGTAGTGCCGAACGCCCGACCAAGGTGAAACAAGTGCACCATTCCTAGCAGTAATTCATATCTTATTGCGATGCTGTGTGCCGCAGCAACAGAAACTGAGATATAAAGAGAGACTGTCCCCTTAAAGGAATATGGCGTGAAAACAATGTCAAAATTCTCACAGGCAGATATTGTTCTCAGCAGCAAGGGAACAATCATCAGGCAGAATGGGAGGGTTGCCAGATCAAATCTGATCACCTGAGGCTGTTAAAACCATCTCTCCACCTTCTGTTGGTTACAAACAAACTTAAAGCAGAAATGTTTTAATATGAGCTCCTGGTTTCTCTAAGGCTGAGCTTCTTCCTAAGATTTCTATCTGTAAAAATAATGCCCCCCCCCCCACCCCATGTTCATGTCCAAATCGTAAATATTGTGGAGAACTTGTGATAAACGGACCCCAATATTCTCATCCCACGAACCACAGTGCCTCTCACATGTGGACACACACTGGGTTCTCCAGCAAGAGTGTCATGTTTTGTGACTCTCTATGCTCAGTATCTCCATGCTGTGACCCGGTCCTTCATCCTCTGAGGGGAATCGGTCATGGCCAACTCTGCTTCCCCCCCGAATGGTGCTGAGAGATCGGGACTGTAAACAAATGCTCATGCAGCGATTCAAGAAGGCAGCTCACCACCACCTTCTCAAGGGCAACTAGCGATGAGCAATAAATGCTGGTCCAGCCAGCAACGCCCATGTCCCACGAATGAATAAAAAAAAATGCTGCTATAAACAATGACATGGCAGCTCATGCATTGACAACTTATTGCATGGCAAGGATTGTCACACATTCCCTGAACCTGGAGATGCTGAGATGTTTTCACCCTGTCTATGGTGGACTCCCATTTCTCCATCCCCACTGTGCCTCTCTGGTCGGTCACGTCAACGACCAGCTCATTGAAAAGTGCTGGTGCCATGAGTTTGGGCACCACAAGTCTTGCTCTCCCTGGCATTGATCTCTGGTTGGCCTGCAAGTTGAAGGAAAATGTCATCAAGACAATGTCTATCTTCCTCACCACTCACAGCTTTTCAACAGTATACAGTGCTGCAGTCTGCACTCCAGTCTCCTGTCCTACAGCACAAAGGTTCTGTCCTCTGCTGAAGGACTAACAAGGCTGCTGAACACACACGATCAGGAGAAATTTTTGTGCCTTTCAGGATACACCCTGTCTTTTGTAGTCAGGTGACTGCTAGCCAGGAGGCATGCCATCTGGGTCCATCTTTAGACTCATGTTGCCAGCCCCAAACAGGTCACTGAAATGTACCCAGTTCCTTTTCACCATTCCTCTGCTGCTAACCTCATGAGCCAGCTCAAGCGTGCCTCCTTGGTCAGCTTCCCTGCCTTTCTGGGCTGGCACGGTGACACAGTGGTTAGCACTGCTGCTTCACAGCGCCAGGGACCCGGGTTCGACTCCCGGTTTGGGTCACTATCTGTGTGGGGTTTGCACGTTCTCCCCGTGCCTGCGTGGGTTTCCTTCGGGTGCTCCGGTTTCCTCCCACATTCTGAAAGACGTGTTGGTTAAGTGCATTGACCCGAACAGGCGCCAGACTGTGGCGACGAGGGGAATTTCACAGTAACTTCATTGCAGTGTTAATGTAAGCCTTACTTGTAACTAATAAATAAACTTTAAAAAGTTTGAAACAGTGTGTTTCTGTGCTCACTCATTGCACTGGTGATGCTTTAGCACTGGTGATGCTTTAGAACAAATGGGGCACAGGTATAAAATTTTGGTCCAGGAGTCACAGATTACCGAAGAAAGGGAGTTGAACACATAAGCGGTTTAGTATTTTTTCAAGAAGCAACAGTTTAGATATATTACATATCCTAAATAGGCAGACAAAGCATATGAGCTGTATCAGTTTAGAATGGTTTACTGATCTCGCTTTGGGAGAACGCTGAACTCCATGGCTGGCCGTGGCTGTCCCTTCTGAACAGACAAATGGATTGATGAAGCTGATGTACTTTGGCTGGAAGTAGCAGTCTCTTCTGGCCTCTGTCTTCTGGAGGCAGCCAAAGTGCTAATGTTAGGCTGAAGCCAGGGTTGATCACTTAAAATCAAAACTCTAACAGTCTGAAGTGATTTTATCCCTCTTTACTTCTAGAGGCAGGGCCGTGGGTGCCCCTTGGCAATCACTTGTTTGATCCCATCAATAAGGGGCAGGTACGCAAGGTAAAATCCCCCTCATCCATCATTCTGCCTTGGGATCATCTTGCAGCTTAACCTGTGCGTGGTTCCATTCAGTAACTTCTGCCAGACACTTGTCTCGATTCTTCTTGGCATTTTCTGTGTGTACCTGTCTCTGGTGCTCAGAAATTGATTTTGAAATGAGAGAGAAAGAGTTAAAAAAAAACCCTTTTGCTTGGAGACCATAAGTGAGATTTTCTGGCCCTTCCTGCCAGTGGAATCTTCCAGTCCCGCCGAAGGTGACTCCTCACAGTAAATTCCCTGGTGACTGGACAGGCGAGCCATGCAAGACGCTGTAGACATCGGCGGGACCAGATGATCCGGCCTGCGGCCAATGGCAAGGCTCCTCCACCACTGAGAAACACACCAGGAATTGGTGGGGGTGGAAAATCCGCCCCTTCTATATTTTGCTAGTTCTATGGGATTATGAAAGCTGCTGTTTCTTACACAGTGGTCCTCCCTGCCCACTGCCCTCTTAGTGTCCTTTGAAGGTCTAATAAGCAGGTTGGACAAACAGAGACTAGTAGCTATAGTGTATTTGGATTTCCAGCATGATATGGTGCCACATAAAAGGTTACTATGCAAGATAAGAGCTTATGGTATTGGGAGTGATCTATTAGCATGGATAGAGAACTGGCTAACTAACAGGATGTGGAGATGCCGGCGTTGGACTGGGGTAAACACAGTAAGAAGTTTAACAACACCAGGTTAAAGTCCAACAGGTTTATTTGGTAGCAAAAGCCACACAAGCTTTCGAGGCTCTAAGCCCCTTCTTCAGGTGAGTGGGAATTCTGTTCACAAACAGAATTTATAAAGACACAGACTCAATTTACATGAATAATGGTTGGAATGCGAATACTTACAACTAATCCAGTCTTTAAGAAACAAAACAATGGGAGTGGAGAGAGCATCAAGACAGGCTAAAAAGATGTGTATTGTCTCCAGAAAGATGTGTATTGTCTCCAGAAAGCTTGTGTGGCTTTTGCTACCAAATAAACCTGTTGGACTTTAACCTGGTGTTGTTAAACTTCTTACTGTAACTAACAGGAAACAGAGAGTTGGAATGAATTGGGTAATTTTCAGAATGGTAAACAGTTACTGGCAGAATGCCAACGATATCAGTGCTGGGGCCACAAATAATTATAATTTATATTAATGGCTTGGGTGAAAGGACCAACCATAACCAAATTTTCTGATGATAGGAAAATAAGTATGAAAGCAAGTTGTGAGGAGGATGCAAAGGATCTGAAAAGGGATATCGGTGTGTTGAGTGAGTGACAAATAAATTGTCAGATGGAGAACAATGCGAGGAAATGTGAGATTATCCATTTTGCCACAAAGAATTGAAAAGCAAAATATTATTTAAATGGATCGAGGCTGAAGAATGTTCCGGTATAGTGGAATGTGGGTATCCTCATATATGAATCACAAAAAGTTAGCGTACAGCTACAGCAAGTAATTAAGAAGGCAAGTACAACATTAGCTTTATTGCAAGAGGGTAGATTATAGAGGTAGGGAAGTCTTGCGACATTTGTACAGGGCCTTGGTGAGACCTTACCGAGAATACTGAGACCCAGAAATGTTCACGCCAACGGGATTCTCCAGTCCCACCAGCAGAGCACCCCCTGTCCGGGGGTTTCACGGCAGCATGAGGTGACATCAATGGGAAATCCCATTGGCAGCAGCCTGACCAGTGAACCCCGCTACTAGCGAAAAGCCCGCCGCTTCCACCGCCGGGAAACATGGGAGGCCAGAGAATCTTGCCCGTAATCTGGATCCCGAGGTTTTTCTGCAGTATCTATCACTTATTAAACTATTTAAAACTAATTTGCTCCCAAATGCGCTAGCCCGAATTTTTTTCAGCCATTTTTAGTATGGAACTAATGAGTAAATGGCCCTAAGTTCACACCATGGGTGATTTTAGAGTTTATCAGTAGGGGCTAGCTTGTGGAGAAACGGGAAATTCTGACAGCAATCCCTTTATGCTCTCACCGAAGTTGGTGTCAGAATTACCCTACAATAATAAGTGCTGATTTATTGCAGCAAATTTCCAACCTATGCATCCCACAGATGGTCCAAAGACTGTACGCCAGAAATGTTAGGAATATACTTTTCAACTAACTAAAACATACAATTTTGCAGCTCTTGTTTGAATTTCCCACATGCCCATATGTCAAAATGTGACAGATGATGGAAAACTTTGTCACACCCACACCTTCCAAGGTCATATTACATCAACTCATTGTGAAGCACATTCAAATACTAACATTCAAGTTGGCACAGGTTAAGTAGAAGTCATTCACCATACATATTTTCCTTCAGCTTCCAACATTTCAAGACTAGAAGACTGGCATTGTCAGAGCACAATCCTAATCAGATCACATGCCACTGTTACATTTTAAGCCCCTGCTGCTGTTTTTTTTTGCTCCAGCATTGCGCTTGCACTGCCAGTACACAGGTGTGAATCTCTACTCTGCTATTTCAGCCTAAGCTTCAAAATGTTTTATCAACATTTGTCAGCCTTTTGCGGAAGAAGAGGCAGTGAAAAATTGCAGGCAACCCAAAGTGGAAACACAAACGTGCAACTCAAAGCACAAACAGATCAGCCATGATCTTATCAAATGGCACAGCAGGCTTGAGGGGCCAAATGGCCTACTTTTGCTCCTATTTTGTGTGTTTATAAATCAGCTCCTATGGGCAAATGATAGAATAGTGGCAACATCAATTCCACTTTTTGATGGATGTCAAATGAGCGTCTAGTTACATAAGGTGGATCACAAGAGGATTGCATACTGGGCTTTTTGGTCAGCACCTTCAGATGACAGTAGTGCATCAGTTGTGAGAGACTCAATTCTGTCCACACAGCCTGTAAAGTGACTAACAAAACTAATAGAAACAACAAGAAACCATTTCTCCTGGAAGTACCGGTACAGAACAAGGAAGTCACGGTCGGAACAAGTTACTAGGAAGGCAACGGAGAGGCTCTACCCTCATTTGTACAGTTTGTTTCAGTTCAAACAAAGGCACACACTTTCCAGCAACCAGAGCTATTGCTTCCTGCAGTCTGGATTTACAACGTTTCCGAATCTCCAAGCCCACAAAACACATGGTACGAAATATAAAAAATAAGGACTGAATCATTTAGAGTTTGGGAGATGTATTGCCATCTATCTGAGAGGGAAGCAGTTCACATTGCTCCAGGGATGCCCTGTGTGTACAAGTCAAGTGCAAAGGGGCATGTGGACCCAGTCTAATGGGTCCTCACGACTTTTACTTCTGTTTCCCTCTTCCCCAACACAAGAAATAGACATACTTTGGGTGCAAACCTGAGAAAAAGTGAACAGCAATATCTATTTGATTATTATTTTATTTCATGGAAGGCCTACTGTCTTGCATGCAGAGCATGTTAATTATTTGATTTGTTTTTGTTTGTATGTTGTTTTGAACCAATTGAGCCATGTAGAGTGTTTCATTTCAATCTGGAGAAATTTGATAGATTGAATTCAATCTCTGTTTCTCAGCTTGCCATTCAACTAGTATCTGACTCTTTCTTAATCTTCGGACAGTCTCTTGAAGATCCACTAGTCTTATGGTTTTCTCTGTGGCCTCTTGGCACCCATGTTTTGTCATCTCCAAGTCTTGAGACATTTTCATGTACAAGTATTGTATTAATTGATTTATCATGATTTATAAATCTGTTCCTGTCTGTTTGAACATATTCCAAGAAGAGAAGCTTTTGCTGGAGATGCTCTGGCTACATTATAGAATCATAGAATCCCTACAGTGCAGAAGAGGCCATTCGGCCCATTGGGTCTGCACCGACTCTAACAGAGTATCTTACCCATGCCCTCACCCCCGCCCTATCCCTGTAATCGTACACATTTACCATGACTACTCCACCTATCCTACACATCTTGGGACACTAAGGGACAATTTAACACATCCAATCCACCTAACCTGCACACCTTTGGATTGTGGGAGGAAACCGGAGCACTCGGAGGAAACCCACGCAGACACGGGGAGAATGTGCAAACACCACACAGACAGTAACCCAAGCCGAGGATCAAACTGGGTCCCTGGAGCTGTGAGGCAGCAGTGGTGACCACTGTGCTATCATTAGGAAACAATAAAACAGCAAATGTAATATTCCAAAAGTTGGTACCTTACCTTCACATTTTTGGGTACTTCAATGAAGCTATTTGGCAAAGCCTAAAAGAAACAAAGTAGTTTAAATTGTTTTTTTTCAAAAAATACATAGAGTAACCTGCTGAATAGCTACTCACATCTTTTCAAGTCCTCACGTACCTGATTAGGAGTCCAGTCATGTTCATCCAAATTAGTCTCAAGTCTCCTGTAATTAGTCACTCTGCAAGTCAAAGCACCCTGCTTGTACCTTATAGTCATGATGTGGAGATGCCGGCGTTGGACTGGGGTGAACACAGTAAGAAGTCTCACAACACCAGGTTAAAGTCCAACAAGTTTATTTGGTAGCAAACACCATAAGCTTTCGGAGCGCTGCTCCTTCGTCAGATGGAGTGGAAATGTGCTCTCAAACAGTGCACAGAGACACAAAATCAAGTTACAGAATACTGATTAGAATGCGAATCCCTACAGCTAGCCAGGTCTTAAAGATACAGACAATGTGGGTGGAGGGAGCATTAAGCACAGGTTAAAGAGATTGTCTCCAGACGACTGGCTGGCTGTAGGGATTCGCATTCTAATCAGTATTCTGTAACTTGATTTTGTGTCTCTGTGCACTGTTTGAGAGCACATTTCCACTCCATCTGATGAAGGAGCAGCACTCCGAAAGCTTATGGTGTTTGCTACCAAATAAACCTGTTGGACTTTAACCTGGTGTTGTGAGACTTCTTACTGTGTACCTTATAGACACAGCATCCACAAGAAATGAGAATCCCAGAGCAATATTGTGTATTGGTTACCTCTGATTATCTATCTAAATATACAACTTCTGTTAGCCAGGTTTAATATTACATTTATCGGGTCATTTAAAGTCATATCAACAAAAAAAAGCACAAAATATTACCATATGTGGCACGAAAGAGCACTGTTCCAGTCACACAGAGAAGACAACAAGAGTGATTATAAATATAAAGGGAATAAGATATGAAAATTACAGAAAGTTCAGAATAAACTCTGCAGTCTCAGAATAAAGGTAACACTAACTGAAGGCAGGAGAGATCTCAACAAGACATAAGACATCTTAAATTATGTTAACAAAGGGGGCTTCGAGTATTATTTCAAGGTCCCATGTGCTAGTCAAACTATATAAAGAACACTTAAATAATTAGACAGTAAATTCACAATAAATCTTCGAAAATATAGTCATTCTGCCACCCTGAGTTGTAGGAAGATGAAAACCTTTGCACATCTGTAAACATATGAGGGTTTGAAATCTTCTCCTCTTTAGTTGTTCTTCTGTGTGTTCAAAGTGTGCCATACCTGTTTGAGTGCTGGGCACTTGAATTTCCTGCCTGGAGTTATTTAAATAACCACATTTCCTGCTTTTTCTGAGCGCCCGGCATTTGCACAGAAATAGAAATGAAAGCTAATTTCCAAACACTCGCTCTCTCACTTAATTGATATCATTCCATCTGAGATCTATCATCAGTTCCACATTGCTGGAAAGTCCAATGCCTGTTGTCATTCACGGATGGTTGCACACTCCCTCAGAGGAGAAAATAATTTGCCCCTCTCCGTGTTGCAGGGATCAACATGATGGAAACTCAGGCTCCAGACAACTTGCATCTTTCTGGAGATCAGTGCACCTCATCTCACTGACCGATGGAAATGATTTCTACTTTTTAACAATAAATCTATTCATATCAAACCTTCTTCTCATTAGTCAGTACCTCAGGATTGGGGATGGGTTGTTTCCTCTCTGGTTGGATGGGTTCTGAGATGGCTAATATGTCCGATGCACAGCCTGCAAACTCTGCCACATGTGAGGGAGTTAGAGCTTGGAGAGACGAGTAGATGAATTGTTTGTGCGCTCTCTCCAATGCTTCAACTTCACATTTGCAACAAAGTCTCTAGGTGTGCTCTGTGCCCTCTGGAATGACCTGAAGAAGGGGCTTGGAGCTCCGAAAGCTTGTGTGGCTTTTGCTACCAAATAAACCTGTTGGACTTTAAACTGGTGTTGTTAAATTTCTTACTGTATGAACCTTTTCCACAGCGATCAGTCACAAACTAGGGACTCCAAAGAGTTAGTGGGGCTGTTTATCAAACAACATTAAAACGCTGAGGTACGAGATTATAATCGCTTGCTTAGGTACAAGGGAAGCTTTTGTTAAAACATAAATTTTTATCTTAAATTGCATGGTTTATTGGCTACCTAGTCTCGCCTTTTATCATTGTGATTGCTTTCATCCTGCTCTGCAGTGGAACCAGGAAATATCCTCAATGCTTCAGATTAAATTCATCGAAGCATTCCCATTTAGAGATGGCAGTGTGTTCTTTGTAAGTTCAACTCCCATAACATACGTCTTTTATGGTTGGTTCCCAAATGGATAGAACTGTTAATTAAATCAAGCAATTAATTAATCAGACAGACACAGTATGATCTTTATGAAAAAGCTTTACTCACCTAACATCAGCGGTAAATAGTAATGGTGGTCTTACCTGGTGCAAGTTATGACGCGTACGTATTGCAGTAATAATTTCCAATATGGCAATGTGAATACCAGAGGTACCAGAACCAGAGGTACACCAACTGTATAAAACTAAGTACAGAGAAAACATGAAGGTTTCTAGAGTTAACTTCATTGCTTTTAAATAAAGTTTTTCCAGTTGCAATGAATATTGCAGGCGTTTCTTCTTAATAACCTACATTCCACAAAAGAGGTGGAGCAGAATTAGTCAACCCATATCTATATGCCCTATCTACATCAATCTTACAAGTTTTGTTTTCCATATTTCTGCTCTATCTGTCGTGGAATTAACTCTTTTGACGACATTGTTTACTGCCTTCAAATTGTGCCTCTCTTCTTTTCCATAGAACATATATGCTAAACCTCTCCCTTCTTTCAGCTTCAACCTTGGTACTTTTGGCCACCTTACAAAGTTGTAGTGAGCCACAGTCTGAATGCTTGAAATGTTTGAAAGATACCTTCAAAATGTCATACCCACACCAACACATTGTCCCCCACCCAACTACTCAACTACTCCCAATGGCCACTCATGCATCTCCACCCATCTTCATTGGCCCTTCATGCAACCATGTCCTCCACCTACCTCCAATGGCCCTTCATACTCTCAGTGCCAACCCATGCACTGCACCCACCTCAATGGCTCCTCATATGCTCCATACAAACCATTCCCCCCACTCACCCCAATGACTCCCAATGCTAATCCAAGCCCCTCCATCCATCCCAATGGATCTTCCTACCTTCCATGCCAACCCATGCCACCACCCACAACCAATGGTACCTCATACCCTCTATGCAAACTCATAGCATTTCCATACCCATTCACCCAACATATACTCTGTATGTAACGAATGAACCACATAGTAACAAATGACATGTGCAGAAATGCCTAAAAATAGCCATATGTAACTTTCCTTAAAAAAAATGTTGTTACTACAATCTCCTAAAAGTGTCAATTAACCAGATCTTTAAAGTATCAATAACAAAAACTGCAAGCATGTGACATCTCTACCTTGTACAAATAAACAGTGAGCCAGTGAAAAAACAGATCACAGAGAGAAAAGGTTGTAATCCTAACAAAAAAGTAATATTTTGATTTCTGTGCACCTGCTTCAACAAACTACTGGAAGTCTGGGCTATCGGTCAAATGGACAGTCCATTTAAAAACAGTGCAAATCAATGAATAGAAGGCAGACCTATGGGATGTGTCTTCAGTTCACAATGAAAGGGAATGAGGCTTCGCTGCAATTATAATTCACCGCAAGGCCTCCTGACTCTGCTCACTGATGGATTCAAGCTGGAGCTGCAACCCTATTTTACTTCACCCATAAATGTGAGGGATAGACCATAAGACATAGGAGCAGAATTAGGCCACTCGGCCCATCAAGTATGCTCCGCCATTCAATCATGGCTGACATTTTTCTCATCCCCATATTTCTGCCTTTTCCCCGTAACCCCTGATCCCCTTATTAATCAAGAACCTATCTGACTCTCAGAGACAGATCAATGATCAAAGACACTCAATGACCTGGCCTCCACAGCCTTCTGCGGCAAAGAGTTCCACAGATTCATTATTCTTTAATTATGAAATTCCTCCGCATCTCTGTTTTAAAGGATCATCCTTTTAGCCTGAGGTTGTGCCCTCTGGTTCTTGTTTTTCTTACTAGTGGAAACATCCTCTCCACGACCACACTATCCAGGCCTCGCAGTCTCCTGTAAGTTTCAATAAGATCCCCCCTCATCCTTCTAAACTCCAACGAGTACAGACCCAGAGTCCTCAACCGTTCCTCATACGACAAGCTCTTCATTCCAGGGATCATTCTTGTGAACTTCCTCTGGACTCTTTCCAAGGCCAGCACATCCTTCCTTAGATATGGGGCCCAAAACTGCTCACAATACTCCAAATGGGGTCTGACCAGAGCTTTATAAAGCCTCAGAAGTACATTCCTGCTCTTGTATTCTAGCCCTCTCGACATGAATGCTAACATTGCATTTGCCTTCCTAATTGCCAACAGAACTTGCACGTTAACCTTAAGAGGATCTTGAACAAGGACTCCCTAGTCCCTTTGTGCATCCAATTTCCAAAGCATTTCTCCATTTAGAAAATAGTCTGTGCTTCCATTCCTCCTTCCAAAGTGCATAACCTCACACTTTTCCACACTGTATTCCATCTGCCACTTCTTTGCCCACTCTCCCAACCTGTCCAAGTCCTTCTGCAGTCCCTCTGCTTCCTCAATACAACCTGTCCCTCTAAATATCTTTGTGTCATCTGCAAACTTAGCAACAGTGCCTTCAGTTCCCAGATAGGGGCCAGGATTCTCCCCAAAAAATTATAAGTGCTGAATTTGTGTAAAAACTGGAGTAACACCCACTGTTTTTTTTCAGAGAGATTTTCAAAATGAATCTCCCACACTCTAAGCACTGCAGAGTGTCCTAGTGTGATTCACAATAAAAATCAGGGGGTGGGACCAATTCCCACTGGAGAGGCCGGCAGCATAGCGCTGAGCAGACCATTGCGCATGCGCCGATCTGTCAGTGTGGATAGCGGCACATGCAGAATAGCCCTGCACTGCCGGCCTCCCGATCGCTGGCCAGCTCAATCACTGGCCAGGCCCACAACCCCGCATCGCTGCCCCTCCGACCCCCCCACCCCCAATCACTGGCCTCCTGGATGTCTCCGGGCCAGCCCCGACCAAACCCCTGGCCCGCCTCAATCACCGTCCCCCGGCAGGCCAACGCCTCCCCCACACGCCAATGGCTAGCCCTAATCGCTGTCCTCCCTCCCTCTGTCACTGATCCCAAGTGCAGAGTGGCATTGGGACCCCTCCCCACTCCCACCAATCACCCCCTTATATGCCCCGCCCCAGTCTGGTCTTGCCCCCTGAGCACTGCCCGATGCCCGGTGTCAATTCCAAATTGCCCCTTGGGCATTTCCACCTTGCTCCTTGGGCAGTGCGGGGGTCAGGCTAGCCAGTTTGGCAATGCCCAGGGGGCACCCCACCTGACCCTGACCTCCTGGACGGCCTCCATAGCCTCCCTACATTCCAGCACGGTCTGCCCACCAACTCCCCGCTAGTGGGGAGCTGTTGTAAAACCCACTGGAGTGAAGCACTCCTGGCGGGCGGTGGGTGGGGGGCGGCGGGGGTGGAGAGAGGGGAGCAGGGGGAGGTGGGGGGCCTGGAGGGATGTTGCGGGCCCAGAGACTTCAGTCCGCTAATGATATTAAAATACCGATTTAAATATTTAAAGCTTCGATTTCTGGCACAAAGTCGATGCCGCCGGAAATCTGGGGCCCGGAGATGCGCAGAGGTTGTGGCGCCCATCGGGGAGCCTGCTAAATGGCTGATGTCTCCCAGCCCGCTGCGCTGCTCTGGGAGAATCGCCCCAGGATGTCCCCTGAGTAATTTGGTTCCATTTGTTCCCATAGCTCATTACACCTTTGCAACATCCAGGAAAACCAACTGAAAACAAGCATCATTGTGATGACATTGTCTTCAAAATAATGATAAGCATGCGCGTGCCATTGGCATACTGAGAAAATGCTCTGAGTGCTTGGATAGATCAATAGCATCCATCAATACTTCCCAGATAAAGGTATTCAAGTATGTAAATGCTGAAAAGTTTTACCTGGAAGGTGATAAGGATGTGGAATTTCCTTTGGTCCAATTGAGATGCAGGATATACTCTGCACTGCTGAAGTTTTTCCAGACCTTTTGAGCTACCAATGCAGCTGAAAAGTGTAAATCGAAAGGCTTTTCCACTAAATACTTGAAGATTTTGCAGCAGTAGGAAATTTTCTAACCGATAATTGAAAAGGCCCCAGTCATAGCTGTTTTCCATGCTGGAAGTTCATCTTCATTTTGTTAATGAGTCTGAATCCAGGTTTAAAAGCAGAGTCGACAACTAAGGTCAGTTGTGTGCTTGGCCACCAGTCAAGCTTTCAACTGATCAGAAAATCTAGATTTACCCATACAGCACCACGTCATGTTTTGCTGGAGCAGGACAGACTAGCAGAAGTAGGGAACTCTGGATGACTCGGGATATTGAGGCCCTGGTCAAGAAGAAGGAGGAGGCACGTGACATGCATAGGCAGCTGGGACCAAGTGAATTCCTTGAAGAATATAGTGGGTGTAGGAGTAGAGTTAAGAGAGAAATCAGGAAGGCAAAATGGGGGACACGAGATTGTTTTGGCAGTTAAGGCCAAGATGAATCCAAAGAGCTTCTACAAATACATAAAGGGCAAAAGAATAGCAAGGGGGATAGTAGGGCCTCTTAAGAATCAACAAGGTCATCTATGTGCAGATCCACAAGAGATGGGTGAGATCCTAAATGAATATTTCTCATCAGTACTTACTGTTGAGAAAAGCATGGATGTTAGGGAACTTGGGGAAATAAATGGTGATGTCTTGAGGAGTGTACATATTACAGAGAAAGAGGTGCTGGAAGTCTTAAAGCGCATCAAGGTAGATAAATCCCCGGGACCTGATGAAGTGTATCCCAGGACATTGTGGGAGGCTAGGGAGGAAATTGCGGGTCCCCTAGCAGAGATATTTGAATCATCGATAGTCACAGGTGAGGTGCCTGAAGATTGGAGGGTGGCAAATGTTATGTCTTTGTTTAAAAAGGGCTGCAGGGAAAAGCCAGGCCAGTGAGCCTCACATCTGTGGTGGGTAAGTTGTTGGAAGGTATTTTGAGAGACAGGATCTACAGGCATTTAGAGACGCAAGGACTGATTAATGACAGTCAGCATGGCTTTGTGAGTGGAAAATCATGTCTCACAAATTTGATTGAGTTTTTTGAAGGGGTAACTAAGAAGATAGATGAGGGCAGTATAGTTGATGGTGTCTACATGGACTTTAGCAAGGCCTTTGACAAGGTACCGCACGATAGGTTACTGCATAAGGTTAAATCTCATAGGATCCAGGGTGAGGTAGCTAAATGGATACAAAATTGGCTTGATGACAGAAGCCAGAAGTTGGTTGTAGAGGGTTGTTTTTCAAACTGGAAGCCTGTGACCAGCAGTGTGCCTCAGGGATCAGTGCTGGGTCCACTGTTATTTGACATTTATATTAATGATTTGGATGAGAATATTGGAGGCATGGTTAGTAAGTTTGCAGATAACACCAAGATTGGTGGCATAGTGGACAGTGAAGAAGGTTATCTTGGATTGCAACGGGATGTTGATCAATTGGGCCAGTGGCAGATGGAGTTTAATTTAGATAAATGTGAGGTGCTGCATTTTGGTATGTAAGCGGACACAAATTTCTGTGATTCCTTAGATTAAATATTTCTTAGAATAAAATCAAATAAATGAAACAGGACAAAACAGCACCCAGGCACAAAAGTGTGAACAGACAAGTAGGTCTTTTAAAACATAGAAACAAGGCAGACAAAGGGACTCAGGAACTCACATTAGCATAACCTTCCATTTAATTAAATTGGCGCCAAGGATATCAGGAAACCCTTATCAAACAGAAGGTCTTCTAGACATGAAAGACTTCCTGATAAAACACCTATTGTATAAGAAACTCCGGAGATCTCAGACAATTATCACCTCCCTAGACTGGGCAATCACCAGACTTAACACATCAACTCCGCACCTAAAAACCCATTAAACAGGATGACCATATCAGAACACCATAAACAAACCATGTACACATCAACCACAGAATGGTCAGAGTCAAATACTGTAAACAAAACATTAACATTTGAATCATACAAAATGTCAAAGTTCGAGTATAACTGTAGCCCATTGCGGCAGGCTTTCAGAGTGCTTTCGGGACAGTGCTGTTTGTATGTCCTGATTGCACCTCCGTCGACGTTAATAAAGCTGTACCGCTATTGAAACTGACTCTGAGTCCGAAGTGGTCGTGTTCGCCCACTCGCGCTAACAGGTAGATTGAACCAGGGCAGGATTTACGCAGTTAATGGTAGGGCGTTGGGGAGAATTACAGAACAAAGAAATGTAGGGGTACATGTTCATAGCTCCTTGAAAGTGGAGTCATAGGTGGACAGAGTGGTGAAGAAGGCATTCTGCATGCTTGGTTTCATTGGTCAGAACATTGAATACAGGAGTTGGGACGTCTTGTTGAAGTTGTACAAGACATTGTTAAGGCCACACTTGGAATACTGTGTACAGTTCTGGTCACCCTATTATAGAAAGGATATTATTAAACTAGAAAGAATGCAGAAAAGATTTACTAGGATTCATTTTATTATTTAGTTTTCAATCTTTTAATCTTGTTTGTCAAGGGGATTCGCTGTTTATTTCATTGTTCACCATGGTCACAGATGTTCTGTTGCCCTTGCTATGCCATCATCAGCATACACTTCCTGCAACTTGAACTTTGTGGCTAAAATATTTTGAACCATAAACATGCACGAAAAAGCCATGTGATAGAGTCATAGAGTCATAGAGGTATACAGCATGGAAACAGGCCCTTCGGCCCAACTTGTCTTGAGTTTGAGTTATAAGGAGAGGCTGGATAGACTGGGACTTTTTTCTCTGGAGTGTAGGAGGCTGAGGGGTGATCTTATAGAGGTCTATAAAATAATGACGGGCATAGATCAGCTAGTCAACATCTTTTCCCAAAGGTAGGGGAGTCTAAAACTAGGGGGCATAGGTTTAAGGTGAGAGGAGAAAGATACAAAAGTGTCCAAAGGGGCAATTTTTTCACACAGAGGGTGGTGAGTGTCTGGAACAAGCTGCCAGAGGTAGTAGTGGAGGCTGGTACAATTTTATCTTTTAAAAAGCATTTAGACAGTTACATGGGTAAGGTGGGTATAGAGTGATATGGGCCAAATGCAGGCAATTGGGATTAGCTTAGGGGTTTTTTTTTAAAAAGGGCGGCATGGACAAGTTGGGCCGAAGGGCCTGTTTCCATGCTGTATACCTCTATGACTCTATGACTCTATCACATGGCTTTTTCGTGCATGTTTATGGTTCAAAATATTTTAGCCACAAAGTTCAAGTTGCAGGAAGTGTATGCTGATGATGGCATAGCAAGGGCAACAGAACATCTGTGACCATGGTGAACAATGAAATAAACAGCGAATCCCCTTGACAAACAAGATTAAAAGATTGAAAACTAAATAATAAAATGAATAAGAAGGAAGGTAATTCAGAGTGGGCGAATTAAATGTCAAGAAAGAGCAATACAAGGAAGGAAATAAAGATTAGATTCAGAGAGTGAGAGAGGGAGAAAAGAGAGGCAGGCAAATGGGATTAGTTTAGGGTTTTTTTTTAAAAAAAGGGCGGCATGGACAAGTTGGGCCGAAGGGCCTGTTTCCATGCTGTATTCCTCTATGACTCTATCACATGGCTTTTTCGTGCATGTTTATGGTTCAAAATATTTTAGCCACAAAGTTCAAGTTGCAGGAAGTGTACATGGGTAAGGTGGGTATAGAGTGATATGGGCCAAATGCGGGCAATTGGGATTAGCTTTTTTTGAAAAAACCCCTAAGCTAATCACATTTTTAAAATAGGCAACAACATTCCACTTGACCCCACAATTGCAATTGTTTACATTCCACTCCATCTGATGAAGGAGCAGCGAGCGCTCGGAAAGCTAGTTTGCTACCAAATAAACCTGTTGGACTTTAACCTGGTGTTGTTAGACTCCTTATTGTGTTTACCACATTTCCACATCAGGAGCAATTAAGACCAAGGATGCTCCAAAAGCCTTAATTATAGGATCTTCGATATCTCAAAGGATTGTGGGATTGAAGCAGATTACAGAAATAGAAGGAGCAAGACAGTGGAGGGAATTGAAAACAGAGATAGAAATTTTTAAATAAAGAAGTTGTTCGACTAGGAGCCAATGCAGGTCAGTGAGCCCAGGGTGAAAGGCAAAGGGGATTTAGTGCGAGTTGAGAGATTGGCAGCAGGAGTTTGGATGAACCAAAGTTTACAGAGGATAGAATGTGGGAGACCAACCAGGGGTGTGTTGAAATAATCAAGTGTGGATGTAACAAATGCATGAACAAAGATGTGCAGGTTAGGTGGATTGGCCATGCTAAATTGCCCCTTGTCAGGGGGTCTAGCAGGGAAATGCATGGGGTTACAGGGATAGAGCCTGGGTGGGATTGTGGTCAGTGCAAACACGATGGGCCAAATGGCCTCCTTCTGCACTGTAGGGATTCCATGATTCTACTGTATGATGTGGTTTATATGGATTTTAGCAAGGCGTTCGATAAGGTACCCCATGCAAGGCGTCCGGAAAAAGTGAGAGGGCATGGGATCCAAAGGGCTGCTGCCCTGTGGATCCAGAACTGGCTTGCCCAAAGGAGGCAGAGAGTGGGTATAGATGGGTCTTTTTCTAAATGGAGGTCGGTCACCAGTGGTGTGCCCCAGGGATCTGTTCTGGGACCCTTGCTGTTTGTCATTTTCATAAATGACCTGGATGAGGAAGTGGAGGGATGGGTTGGTAAGTTTGCCGACGACACAAAGGTTGGTGGGGCTGTGGATAGTCTGGAGGGATGTCAGAAGTTACAGAGATAGGATGCAAGACTGGGCGGAGAAGTGGCAGATGGACTTCAACCCAGATAAATGCGTAGTGGTCCATTTTGGCAGGTCAAATGGGATGAAGGAGTACAATATAAAGGGAAAGACTCTTAGTACTGTAGAAGGACCTTGGGGTCCGGGTCCATAGGACTCTAAAATCGGCCCCGCAGGTGGAGGAAGTGGTTAAGAAGGCGTATGGTGTGCTGGCCTTTATCAATCGAGGGATTGAGTTTAGGAGTCCGGGGATAATGATGCAGCTATACAAGACCCTCGTCAGACCCCACTTGGAGTACTGTGCTCAGTTCTGGTCTCCTCATTACAGGAAGGATGTGGAAAAGATTGAAAGGGTGCAGAGGAGATTTACAAGGATGTTGCCTGGATTGAGTGGCATGCCTTATGAGGATAGGCTGAGGGAGCTCGGTCTTTTCTCCTTGAAGAGACGTAGGATGAGAGGAGACCTAATAGAGATATATAAGATGTTGAGAGGCATAGATCGGGTGGACTCTCAGAGGCTTTTTCCCAGGGTGGAAATGGCTGCTACGAGAGGACACAGGTTTAAGGTGCTGGGGGGTAGGTACAGGGGAGATGTTAGGGGGAAGTTTTTCACACAGAGGGTGGTGGGCGAGTGGAATCAGCTGCCGTGAGTGGTGGTGGAGGCAAACTCAATAGAGACTTTTAAGAGACTCTTGGATGAGTACATGGAGCTTAATAGGATGGAGGGTTATAGGTAGGTCTAGAAGGTAGGGATATGTTCGGCACAACTTGTGGGGCCGAAGGGCCTGTTTTGTGCTATAGTTTTTCTATGTTTCTATGTTTCTATGATTCTAAGATTTCAGCAGCGTATGTGGTTTCCAATCACATAACCCAAAGATAATGCTGGGCTTTTACGGCCTTGCTCGGGTGAGACCGGAAATTCCTGCCCAAGGTCAACAGAGATTTCCGTTCTCGGACCCTCGCTCACATCGATTCTGTAGCGGGCGAGGTGATGGAGTTCCAGCCAATGGGTGGGATTTTATGGCTCGTTGAACCCAAGACCGGAAAATCCTTTCCGAGGTCAACGGACCTTCCCATTGTTTGCCCCTCGCCCACTCCGATTCCGTAGCGGGAGTGGTGATAGATTTCCAGCGACTGTTCTCTTATATGATGCAGATTCTATCTCAAAGAGGAACAGTTCCAGCTCCAACTCTCTAACACATCCAGAGACAGCACCCAGAGCACCAGACCACAATTCATTCCAGAAGTCCATTTCTGTCTAGTGAGTGACATTACAGAGGTAGAAATAAGGCAGTCTTAGTAGTGGTGCAAATATGAGATCAGAAGCTCATGTCAGGGCCAGATGTGACGACAAGGTTTCAAAAGAACTAGTTTAATCTCAGATTGTTGTCAGGGAGAGGAATGGAGTCGCTAGTGAGGGAAAAGAGTTTGGAGCAGGGACCAAAAATAATCCCTGGATAAGTACATGTGAAATTGAATGCTTTGCTTCTGTATGATATCACTGAATGAATGAGCATGTACATGATAAGTATGGGAGCCAAGGACCAAGGAGGAGTATGGTAATCTTATAAATAATAACTTGCATTGATATAGCACTTTTAACCCAGTAAAATAACCCAGGATGTTTTATGGGAGTATTATCAGCCAAACATTGATGCATAAAGGAGATTTTGATTTTTAAAAATTTGATTTGATTTATTTTTGTCACATGTATTCGTATATAGTGAAAAGTATTGTTTCTTGTCTGCTATACAGACAAAGCATACCATTCATAAAGAAAGAAAGGAGAAGGTGCAGAATGTAGTTTTACAGTCATAGCTAGAGTGTAGAGAAAGGTAGGCCCATTCAAAAGTCTGATGGCAGCAGGGAAGAAGTTGTTCTTGAGTTGGTTGGTACGTGACCTCAGACTTTTGTATCTTTTTCCTGAGGGAAGAAGGTGGAAGGGAATATGTCTGGAGTGCGTGGGGTCCTTGATTATGCTGGCTGCTTTTCTGAGGCAGCGGGAAGTGTAGTCAGAGTCAATGGATGAGAGGCTGGTTTGAGTGATGGACTGGGTTTCGATCACGACCCTTTGTAGTATCTTGCAGTCTTGGACAGAGCAGGATCCATACCAAGCTGTGATACAACCAGAAAGAATGCTTCCTCTGGTGCATCTGTAAAGGTTGGTGAGTCGTAGCAGATATGCCAAATTTCCTTAGTCTCCTGAGAAAGTAGAGGCATTGGTGGGCTTTCTTAATTATAGCGTCAGCATGAAGGGACCAGGTTGTTGGTGATCTGGACACCTGGAAATTTGAAGCCCTCGATGATTTCCACTTCATCCCCATTGATGTAGACAGGAGGTTTTCCTCCACTATGCTTCCTGAAGTCGATGACCATCTCCTTTGTTTTATTGACATTGAGGGAGAGATTATTGTTATTGCACCAATTCACCAGATTCTCTATCTCTTTCCTGTACTCCATCGCATCATTGTTTGAGATCCGACCCACTATGGTGGTGTATTCAGCAAACTAGAAAATCGAGTTGGAGGGGAATTTGGCCACACAGTCATAGATGTATAAGGAGTATAGCGTAGTATAGTATAAAGTACAAGAGTGTAGCAATAAGGAGTATAGATATTATGACAGGTGATCAAAAGCTTGTCAAAGATATCTGTGTTAAGCAGCATTTTTTAGGGGAAGAGTGAAGTAGAGAGGCGAGAGGTTTGGGGAAGGAATTCCAGAGCTTAGGATGTAGACAGTTGTAGACACAGGCAGCAATGGAGGAGTGATTGAAACCGGAGATGCACGGGAGGCCAGAACTGGAGGAGTGCAGAGTTCTTGGATGATTGTAGAGGTGTGGGACATTGCAAAGTTATGGAAGGGTGAGGTCATGGAGGCATCTGTAAACAAGTTTGAGAATGTTAAAATCAGGAAGATAATTTGACGATAACTATTTGCAACAGCATAGTTTTTATCTGTCAACTTAAGTAATCTATACACTCCTGTAATTTGTTTTCCCCTTCATTCCACATGAAAATGAGATGGACATCCAGTTACGGTCAAAAGGAAATATAACTGTGTAGTGGGAAAAAATCACAAAGATGGGTACCTGACACACCAAATGGTTGCCTGGCACATAAAATGGTTACCTGGAAAGAGACATTAAGCAGGCACTGACTTTTAGCACAGACAGCTACTTAAAATTAAAACATGCAGCACAGACAATTATTTAAAGTTAAACATGCAGGAAACAAATACTGCAGGAAGCCAATAAGAGCTTGAGGCACTTTAAAGATAAGGACAGACCCAGGACAATAAGGTCTGACAAAGAGATTAGCCATAGATGAGGACAGAAATACATAAATGCAGCAAAACCAATCATTGTATGTATAGACCAAAACTTGTCGTTGATAGTCATTGATAGAGGAAATGTACCCATTCTATGAAACAATGCGATGTTAAATGCCCATGTCTGTATCTGTCTGACTGTAACGATGTGTTAACTATCAATCATCATGATCTGCCTACTCAACTATAACGATGTGTTAAATGGCTAATGTCCAGATTACCTATTGTATGAAAGGTATAAAATGATCAACTCCTATTGTATTATTGAGAAGGTAGCTGCCAAAGTACTGTGGAATACCAGTGCTTTCTCCCCGAAGCTTCGTGTCCGAAATAAAGCTGTATTGTTGAATCTCCAGTCTGACTCCGGTGGTAATTTCCCACAACAACTGGTACACCCCCAGGTCTCACTATCATACAAGTAGATATGGAGCAACACGAGTCAACTCTGTGCTGATTTGCAATGCTAAATCGCACAGAATTCTGACAGTTGCTGGATATTGAATCCCCCGATATTACAGCTGAGTTAAAAATAAAATCCTACTTTCACAAATATCCCACCTTGGTAGAGGACAGCCAAACGTACTCCTTAGTTAAATTTTCCATCTCATATTTCCTGAGGCTCTTTTTCCTGCCCTTCAAAACTACCTGAACACCTCGATCCAGCTCAGCCACTTTGACTTTCTAAAATTCAAAGGTAAAATCCTGCAGATGTTGGCAATCTAAAATGAAAACAGAAAACTTTCAAAAGAGTCAGCAGATTGGGCAGCATTTGTAGAGAGAGGAATTTAGTAAATGTTTGAGGTTGATGCACCTCATTTGGAGATATTTGGAGGATCGTTGGTCCAGGGGAGGTGTAAACGGGAAAAGTAGAATCATCACCAATGGCTGCTGTCTGAAAAAAATGTTTGTGAACAGAATTCCCACTCACCTGAAGAAGGGGCTTAGAGCTCCGAAAGCTTGTGTGGCTTTTGCTACCAAATAAACCTGTTGGACTTTAACCTGGTGTTGTTAAACTTTTACTGAAAAAAATGGGAGCAGAGAGTGTGACCCGAAATTATTGAACTCAATGTTGAGTCTAGAAGTTTGTAAAGTGCCTATAATCGAAAGAGGAGGTCATGTGTCTCAGGCTTATTATTAATTTAAAAGCATTTTGCTTGCTTTATTTTTTTAAGTGGAGCTTATGTAAAACAGGTGCAAGAATGAAGTCTGTTTGACTCTAACAAAGCAAAATAATGCCTAACTACAAAATATTTTAAGTCATATTTGAAGAGATTTAAATACAACATTTTAGCAAAATACAGTTTTACTTCAAGATACTGGACATTTTGCAGTCAGATGTTCTGCTTATCAATAGTTAAACTACTAAGCGCACGGAATTGGAAAGAAATCTATTGAAGACATCATATTTTTTCCTCTAAGGGCCTCCTAGCTGTGATCCCATCCTTGTGATAGATCTTGTTATTTAGGCCGCAGAAGCTAGTTTCGGCGTGATGATTTTCAATATGATGATTCAATTAACTAGTCATTTTTCATAGAGTATCAGGTCCTTGTACACTTCGAGGAAAGGAGCTGTACTCTCTAATCTAGTGGAAATCTGTCTGGATAGCTGGTAGAGAAGTCTTTGATCCTGCCTGCCTCTCATTGTTCTAACATGGTTAAATATTCCAGTAAGAAGTTTAACAACACCAGGTTAAAGTCCAACAGGTTTATTTGGTAGCAAAAGCCACACAAGCTTTCGAGGCTCTGAGCCCCTTCTTCAGGTGAGTGGGAATTCTGTTCACAAACAGAACTTATAAGACACAGACTCAATTTACATGAATAATGGTTGGAATGCGAATACTTACAACTAATCCAGTCTTTAAGAAACAAAACAATGGGAGTGGAGAGAGCATCAAGACAGGCTAAAAAGATGTGTATTGTCTCCAGACAAGACAGCCAGTGAAACTCTGCAGGTCCACGCAACTGTGGGAGTTACAAATAGTGTGACATAAATTCTGATTCTAGGATCGCATGATAAAGACTCAGGAGGAAAAAAGCAGAAATATTTATGTGAAATAGTGTGACATAAACCCAATATCCCGGTTGAGGCCGTCCTTGTGTGTGCGGAACCTGGCTATCAGTTTCTGCTCCGCGACTCTGCGCTGTCGTGTGTCGCGAAGGCCGCCTTGGAGAACGCTTACCCGAATATCAGAGGCCGAATGCCCGTGACCGCTGAAGTGCTCCCCAACAGGAAGAGAACAGTCTTGCCTGGTGATTGTCGAGCGGTGTTCATTCATCCGTTGTCGCAGCGTCTGCATAGTTTCCCCAATGTACCATGCCTCGGGACATCCTTTCTTGCAGCGTATCAGGTAGACAACGTTGGCCGAGTTGCAAGAGTATGTACCGTGTACCTGGTGGATGGTGTTCTCACGTGAGATGATGGCATCCGTGTACCTGGTGGATGGTGTTCTCACGTGAGATGATGGCATCCAAGGCGGCCTTCGCGACACACGACAGCGCAGAGTCGCGGAGCAGAAACTGATAGCCAGGTTCCGCACACACAAGGACGGCCTCAACCGGGATATTGGGTTTATGTCACACTATTTCACATAAATATTTCTGCTTTTTTCCTCCTGAGTCTTTATCATGCGATCCTAGAATCAGAATTTATGTCACACTATTTGTAACTCCCACAGTTGCGTGGACCTGCAGAGTTTCACTGGCTGTCTTGTCTGGAGACAATACACATCTTTTTAGCCTGTCTTGATGCTCTCTCCACTCCCATTGTTTTGTTTCTTAAAGACTGGATTAGTTGTAAGTATTCGCATTCCAACCATTATTCATGTAAATTGAGTCTGTGTCTTATAAGTTCTGTTTGTGAACAGAATTCCCACTCACCTGAAGAAGGGGCTCAGAGCCTCGAAAGCTTGTGTGGCTTTTGCTACCAAATAAACCTGTTGGACTTTAACCTGGTGTTGTTAAACTTCTTACTGTGTTTACCCCAGTCCAACGCCGGCATCTCCACATCATAAATATTCCAGGGCACATTCATTCCAATGTTCAAGGTAGTCTATCATGACTGTATATGTTCTCACTGTCATCCATCTCAGATGGGTGGGGGAGGAAAATGCGACACTTGGCATCGCATAGTTATGAAGGAAAAGCAGTTTGCATTTAATTTTACTTTTGCACATTGCTTAATCCGGTTGATTGCTCTATGATCAATAACACAAGGCAATACAGCCATTTAGTTTTTTAAACTCCCCCAGTGAGTAGCTTAGCAACGCTGGGCACACTAGAATTGCAACAATGTTCCTGATACTCAAGTGTTCCTACAGCACTAAATGTCAAAAACACTTTAGATGATATATTCCTGTCATTAACATTTCATCAGTATCCACTTACCCAGTAACCACTGAAAATTGGGTGGTAAATCCATGTAAAATGCAGGGCAATTGCTCTTTTCAGTGATGCAGTACTTTGCGTTTGTTGACAAAATACCATCACGATGTAACTGGACAGAAATCTAATACCTATCAAGAAATCTCCTACTTATAATCCCTACCTGGCTCCTGTTGATTCGCATGCAAACTTTTTATTATTTGTACTGCAAGTGTGGTTTGGCTTTGATATTGTTTGTCGGCTACTGGATCTCATTGCATGGGTCCTCCATAGCTGGTAACCACACCAATGTAAAGCTACATGGACTTTTAGACTGGTGTCAGGGAGCTCTGTTTTTCACTGGGTCTTCCTGGGTTTACTGAAGTTAGTAAACATGCTGCTTCGATCTGCACTTCGAAGCTGGTATCATAATGTGGTATCATTAAACCATCACGTGAGCAGTTCCATTATCTCCATAGTGATGTCCCAATATCACTGCTACGTACATGTGGACTGGTCATGGTTAGCCTACATGTGGCTAAGTACATTAGGATTCCACCATGCAGTCAGCTTTCAAAAAGACCAGCTGAATATGACAGAAATAAAGCTGGAGAGGGATTCAGGTAACTCTCTCCAAACATGCAGTTTAACAGCAGTTAAGAACTATTGGGTGGTAATGTTTGCAAACAAATGCTTAGCGGATTTGCATTGCATTTTTTATTTTACATAGGTTAATACTACAATAAACAATTTAAAAACTACGCTAAAACAGCAAATAGAAGAATATCTTATAAATACATTAAGTATTTGTATTCTAGTGTTATCAGTGGCAATTCCTGAACTTGTTTTTGATGTGCGCAATGTATATGAAGTCCAGCAGATGGCACCACACTTAAAATGTCAGCTAAACATGCAAGCATATTGTAACATTTTGGAAAGAAAATCAAATTGAAAATATCACTAGATTTGTAGCAACATTAATTCACTGCCAGACAATTAAATTTAGCAAAGAATTAGAATTGTTTATTCTATTTCTCCAAAGAGTTGACAGGTTCTTTGCCTAAGTTATAGAATCCCTACAGTGCAGAAGCAGGCCATTGAGCCTGCACCAACAACAATCCCACCTAGGCCCTATCCCCATAACCCCATGCATTACTTTGCTAATGCCCCTGACATTAAGGGGTAATTTAGCATGGCCAATCAACCTAACCTACACACCTTTGGGCTGTGGGAGGAAACCGGAGCATCCGGACGAAACTCACACAGGGAGAATGTGCAAGCTCCACACAGACAGTGATCTGAGGCCAGATTTGAACCCAGGACCCTAGTGCTGTGAGGCAGCAATGCTAACCACTGTGCCATTCATGGCAACCAGGAGATTCCTGTGGAAATTCTGACCCAAATTTCATTCCCTTCCCTCCATTATTTCAGAACAACATTTCCACTCTATACTGTTTTTTAATTTAGCCAGTAGAGCAGGGCAGAGCAGACAATGATCTGTAGTGCAATGTTAGGCCTTGTACGCACCAGTTTACATGGTATAATAGAGATGAAAATCATAGTATCTCAAATATGGATTACTGGAATATTATATTCAACAATAAGTTCAACGTTCTTTTGATCGATGACAGTTTTATTCACACACAGACAAACAAATAAATTGTGTATCCTAACACATCAAATGATTTCACATCCAATTATGAAATTTAGCCATAAGTATCTCACTGACATTTTCCAAGTTATCCTAACCATGCAAGAATGCCTGAAGAAGCGGCAGCCTCAATCCTTCAAATATTGAAAATGTTCATTCGTAATTTGCTTAGGTATGCAATTCTAAATTTATACTGTAATTAGTAAGTTGAAAACATTTGCTTTCAGTCTTTACCAACACGTAACAAATTGCTGCAGAAGAGAACTAGACTCCTTCCCAAAAGTGCTGAGTATGTATTTTGTCATTATTAATAATGCCCCAGCTTCACACTTGCATGCTGAAACCAAACTGCTTTACAAGCTCTATCTAGGGAAAGGTAAGGCCACGGGTCCCTCAATAAGCTTGTCTCTTTTCAGAAATCAATCAGGCCTAGCCACATTCTCATCACGTTCAACAATCGCTACTCCCTCCACAAGGGGTTCCAACATCTGTTTATAGAAACCTGCTTCAATACCCCTTCCTCACTTTTCCTGATTTCCCCCCTTTTTAACTTAACTTGTTCCCACTATTTTTTGAACCAAGTATAGTTGAAGGACAAGGCAAAGAATCTTTTCGTCCAAAGTGAGTTAAAGCTTAATTTTAAATTAAAATCAATGCCCTGTGACATAATTTAATTGGAAAGCTGATTTCCTGGCATCTGTGCCCAATTATCATTGATTCATCCTGACATTTATACTAAATGTGGTGCATTAGTTTTAGTCTGCTTTGTGCTAGTTTCTACTTGCATCCCATTGTTAAAGGGGTGTATGGCCTTACTGCAATTTGCTTTCATGTTATTTCTTGGCTCTGATCTTGACAGGGGAGGGCTGTGTAGGCAGAGTGTGGGATAGAGTTTCTCCATATCCACACAGTGTGCATCTTATTTTTTTTTAGATTCCCATGAGAAATTCAGCCTGATTGATCTGCATCCAATACAGGGAGTATTGGACCTCTCTAATCTCTACCCCCTGATAGTGGTGTGTGATGCCCAACCCAGGGCAACATGTATCTTGCTGACCAAGTGGTCAGGTGATGCCATCTGTCAGGAGCACGGCAGAGTTGTCTACTTCACATGAAGTAGCTGCTAAACTAGTGAATAAACTACTGTTTGTTATAGTTTTTCAGAGACCCAATACATTTAAATGGTATCAGAAGTTGGCTGTATTGTACAAGGACTTTGTTGCATTGACCTGTTCAGCTTTGATGAAAACAGCACTTGGGAAATATTCAAGAATGAGTGGTGTATTTACAGCAGTGCTGCATTGTCTGACAAGTCAAAAAATGTACAGCTTACACCTTACTAAACTTAGCAGGCCCGATGAAAAATACAATTCTTGACAGATATGCCTTCAATTCAACAAACCAAAGTACAGATGAACCAGTACAATCTTACATGGTCACCCTGAAAATCTTGGCAAAGAAATTTACATTTGGAACTCTCAGTGATGAACTGGTCAGGAATCGAATAGTTTGTGAGATTCACAATAATTTAGTCCACAAGCAGCTGCTGCGAGAGAAAAATGTATTGTTACAAATAATTGTTAGAACCTGCATGTTAAACAAACAATCAGAAAAATGAAGCAGAGATTTTAGGCAGGAAACAAAAGTATTTGCTACAGAGGGCACGCCCTGCTCCAACTGCATGGGCCAGAACTTGTTTTGCATATGCTAAAAGATGCAACAAATGTGGAAAATGGAATCACTTCACTAAATGCTGCAGATCAAAACCACAGCAGCTTTCCTCCTCCATCAGTAATATGGCAGATGGTCAGTGCTCCGGGGTGGGAGCGTCAGAAAGGTGAATGAACTGGAATTCAGCCAAAGCTATAGAGCCCCCAACAACACATTATTGCGACAGCGTTGACACTGTAACAAAAGAGGGTAAGTTTTTCACCATCATCAATGTGATTTGCAGTAATGCAAGACTAAAGGTAAAGATTGACTGGAGCAAAGTGCAACATATTGTCCGGCCGAATGTTACAGGAACCAAACCCAAATGTAGGACCAAACTGCAGAACCCAGGAAGGTGTACAGAAGGTGTGGCTACTCTCCACTGCACACAGGGCAGTTTCAAGTTTCACATGGTTGACCAGAATGTAAGGCCACTGTTAGGTCCTCGGGACAGCATTACACTGGGGCTCATCCAACTTGATCCAGAAGTGCATGCTTCACAACACCAGGCCCCAGAAATGATACCATACAAAGAGCTTTTCAACTATGACATCATTGGTAAGCTATCAGTTGTATACACGAGGCTAGATGGATGACTCTGTACCACCAACAGTTTGCACTCCAGGAAGAATACCTGTAGCCATAAAGCAGAAAGTAGTTAATGAGCTGCATCAGATGACTCCTATTGACAAGACCACAGAATGGATTTCAGTAATGGTGGCTGCAGTGATGAAAGATGGCACGGTTGGGATATGCATTGACCCAGTTCACTTAAACAAGGTGCTGCGCAGGTCCCATCACCCTATGTAGATAGTGGTTAAGGTGATAGCAGATGTGCCAAATGCCAAGGTGTTCAGCATCCTCGATGTGAAATCCCATTAGATAAAGTATCCTCAGAACTAACCACATTCATGTCTGTGGTAGGCAGATATTGTTTTCTTCATATACCTTATGGGGATCTGCACTGGCAGTGAAGTTTTCCAGCGGTGAATGGAGCAACTCTTTGTAGGCAAACCTTGCAACATCATTGTTGCTGAGATCCTGGTTTGGGATCGTACTATGCAGGAACATGATGTGCGGCTTTGTGTTGTCCTTGACAGAATCTGGACCATGCAGTTGAAACTTAACCTTGTGATATGCAGATTCAGGATCAACCAGGGTCCTTATGTGGGTCAGCTACTCACAGCCGATGGTGTAAAGCCTGATCCAGACACCACAATGGCGATACAACAGGTGGCCATCCCCTTGGACAAGCACACACTGCGGTATTTTCTTCGAGTGACAAATTATCTTTCTAAAGTTCATTCTGTGTTATAGTGAGGTCACTGGACCTCTTTGTCAACTTCTCCACCAGGATGTCGAATGGTGCTGGCAAGAGCGCCACGAAGCAGAAATCAACAGACTCAAACAGGCATTTGCAGCCTTACCAGAGATACAATGCTTTGATGTTTGAGCACTCGTATTTACATCAGCAGCTGCCTTCCAGTATGGACTTGGTGCAGTCCATATCCAGAATGGCAGACCAACGGCCTTTGCTTCAAGGGCCCTCACTGACACTGAGACTCGTTATGCTTAGGTTGAAAAGAAACTCCTGACCTTCGTCTTCGTCTGTCAGAAATTTCATGACTTCATATATGGTTGTCCTGCACCTGTTAAAATGGATCATCAGCAACTCATAACTATATTGAAAAGCCTCTCCACATTGTGCCTGCATGCTGCAATGCATGATACTAAAGCTACAACATTACAATCTCAACATCGTACACAAATGTGGTAAGGGGCTATACTTGGCTGATGCCCTCTCCAGAGCCTTCTTGCCCACTACAGACCAGGCAGATTGTGAGGAAGACATAGACAGAGGTGCCATCCTCTCATCGAATTTGATGCCTTACGGGTGGACATCACATGCAGACAACTACACAAAGTCATCAAGAGGGGCAGGTCAGAGTCCTCAAGGGAGTTTCCCCACAGTCTTTGCACATTCTTCACCATCAGAGATCAACTGATACAGGATGGGATGCTGCTTGGCCAGCGAATCATTATCCTGACTGCTCTTCAGAGATACTATACCCAACAGCTTCACCAGGAGCACCCCAGGTTGGAAGCAACCATATACAGGGCCATGGACTCACTATCCTGGCCTTTCATGTACGCAGACATGGAGAGGAAAGTTTGCAGATGTGTGCCATGCAATGTACTCACGCTACATCAAGCAAATGAACTGCTGCAGTTTAATGAGCTCCCGGACTGCCCATGGTCATTCACAGCAGCTGCCATTTTCAAACGGAATGGTGGACAACATTTAGTCTTAGTTGATTTGTATTCCGGGTGGTTTGAACTCGACTACCTGCCAAACATGACAAGTAACACAGTCATCATCAAGCTCAAGAGACACTTTTCCACAAAGATTCATGACAGAAAACACTTGCCAATTCATCTCCACTGAATTCTGAAACTTTGCACACACATGGGACTTTGAGCATATCACAAGCACCCCTGTATCCACAGTCAAAGGGTCTGGCTGAATGGGCAGATATGCTCAGCCAAGCATCTTCTTGAGGAATGTGCCTGGGATTGCATTGATTATTATGTTGCACTCCTCAGTCTGTGAAATCTATCACGACAGGACCTGCCCTTCTCAGCACAATGACTCTTCTCCAGGTGCACCAGGACCACGATTCCTACTGCCACGATTTCGCTGCAGCCCAAACTTGAAAACCAATGTGATTGATGCCCTGATGCAACGCCGATTTAGAAGCAAAATGCATTATGACTGAGGTGCCCACAGACTTGGCCCTCTAACACCTGGTCAAATGGTCCGCATTCAGACTGCACATGCCCACGACAAGCTGGTACACAGACATGCCCTGCAACCAAAGAGTTACAAGGCAGCCTCAGATGGTGCCCACTATCTACACAACCATGGTCACCTCCAAAAGGTATCGGAACCAGCACCAACAGATAACACAGCACCCCAGTCATACAGCCTATGGCCCTCCCTACACCACTGAACATGCAAACTCCTCCATAGGCCAACGCAGTGAGCACTGCACCCACCAAACACCGCGACGGAATGCTCCAGGTTGTCCACACTGAGAACACCAGCCTGAAAAGGACACAACAGCACTGACCGGCATAACCACACACTCAGGGCATCTGAACAAACTAAACACAAGGTTTCAGGACTATGTTACCACCTAGTCTATAACTGGTTTACGAATCTTGAGGTGGGGCCGGCGGTGGGGGGGTGGGGGGGGTTCTCCCATCCCGCTGTGCTGCTTTTTTAGCACAGCAGGCCAGGAGACCCCAGTGGAAGCCATTTCGTGAGCTCCCCGCTGGGCGCTATGGCCTCCGCGCATCTCCCAGGACCAGAAATCGGCACGGAGCTGTATAATATATGCAAAGGCTCATTTTATTATTACTTGAACTGGGACTGAAGTCCCCAGGACCACTAGCCTTCCCCCCCCCCCCCCCCCCCCCCGCCAGGAGCTCCACTAGTGGGGAGCTGGCGGCCCAATCCTGCTGGAGTGAAGGGGGCATTCGAGGCCCTCTCCCCAGGGTGTCAGGTGCCGGGGAAGCTCCCCTTGGGTATTGGCATCTTGGCAGTGCTGGCCTGTGCCCACTAGCACTGCCCAAGGAGCAAAGTGCCAATACCTAGGGGGCAGCTTGGTACTGGCCACTGGACGGGGCATAATGGGGACCGGGCTTGATGGGGGCGGGGTCTCTGGGAGGGTGATCCATGGGGGTGGAGGAGTCCTGTTGCCACTCTACATTCGGCTGAGTGATAGAGGAAGGGAGGCCAGCGATCGAGGCTGGGCATGGGGTGGGCCGGCCGTATTGCGGTCAGTCTGCTGTGGGGAATCGGGGAATTGAGGCGAGCTGGCGGGCCGGGGGGTGGGGGGGGGGGGGGGAGGATCTGAACCCCTGACATCTCTGGGGGGCCAGATATCCAGCCGTGGGGGGTGGGGGAGGGGGGGGGGGTCGCACAGCCAGTGATACTGGGATCATAGGGCTGGCCAGCGATCGATTTGGCCAGCAATCAGGAGTCCAGCAGTGCAGGGCCACTGCGCGTGCACTGATCTCGGAGCTGATAGATTGGCGCATGCGCAGTGGCCCACTCAGCCGGCCTCTCCAGCGGGAATAGGTCCTGCCCACTGATTTCTGGAGTGAATCATGCTTGTGCACTCTGCAGTGCACACAGAGTGTGGGAGATTCATTTCAAAACTCCTGCTGAAAAAAGAACAGCGTGATTTACTTCAGTTTGTACGCAAATTCAACACTTGGAATGTTTTTGGGAAAATCCCCCCCCCCCGCACCCTGTCTTTCTACAACAAAAAAGAGGCCGGGAGGGGGTAGAAGGAGACGCAATGAGCTGTGCACTGGCTGCAACAGCTTTAACCTGTGCCTCACTTTCAATGTAGTTATACATTGTGAGCTTGTTTATCTTGTATGTTGTGAATTTGTCTGTAGTTTCCGACTGCACACACTGTTACTTCCCATGCTACCCAGCTCTTCCCATCTAAGCAGGGAAGATGTTGACCAAGTGGTCACGAGCAGCTACAAAAGGGGTCATATGCTGGGAGCTCTCCCCGGGGGTACGGGCAGAGTACAAGCACAAAGTAGCTGCTAAGCTAGTGAGTAAATTACTGTTCATCATAATTTCTTGTTGTCAGTGTTTCAGGAACCCAACACATTTACAGGTCTGACCCAGTAGAGGGGGGTTTGATTGTCCAATCTGACATGTTTGTGTCAATGTTCTGATTTCTAACCAGGGAAGGTCCAGAGGGGGGAAATCGCAGAGGGGGGTGCGGGGGGGCGCAGTGGAGGGTGGAGTGGGGTGTTAGATACCCGATCACAGGTGCATCTTTGATCAGAGAAGTGGTATGTTGGGTGAAGGGACTGATAAGTTTGGGAAACTGTGGAGATGCACTCCTGCATCTCCTGATCATAGAATCATAGAATCCCTGCAGTGCAGAAGGAGGCCATTCGGCCCATCGAGCCTTCAGCGACCACAATCCCACCCAGGCCCTATTCCTGTAACCCGACACATTTACCCTGCTAATCCCCCGACACTAGGGTCAATTTAGCATGGCCAATCAACCTAACCCGCACATCTTTGGACTGTGGGAGGAAACCGGAGCACCCAGAGGAAACCCACACAGACACGGGGAGAATGTGCAAACTCCACACAGACAATGACCCAACCCAGGAATCAAACCCGGGCCCCTGGCGCTGTAAGGCAGGAGTGCTAACCACTGTGCCACCATGTCACCTGATACATAAGCAATACTGTAAAGACATTTAGCTTCTCCCTGAAGTTGTGCTTGCCTCTCATCAACTGGCAAAAAGCTGAAAAATTAAATCGGCCAGGATTAAACATGCAAAGTGAGCTAAATCAGAGGCTTGATCAGAACTTTCCTCAACCTTAAAAGGGAGCAAGTCACAGCATTCAGAAGTTGGAGGGAACATTGACACTCACTGCTAATTAGCTGACTTGCCTCAATATTTCAATGAGGAAAGGTCCATAGGGGATTTATATTCAAAGTTAGGAAAACTGTGTGTTTAGTGCCTCAGTAAAAGTGAGGCTATCATTTAATTTTTAATGCAGCAAGATCTAACTAGGCTCTTCTAAGGGAAGTAACTGTGTTTGCCTGCGCCCAAGCTCAGAGAAGTTCCCTACTTCACTCAAGCTAAGATCAGGAATTTAGCCTGCAGTATTCTAGACTACTGAACTGGTCTGTATCAGAACTTGCCCATTTACCACCCCATGCATAACAGCTTAGACACAAAAGGATCATCTTCAGCCAAGGCTGGAGTTTTTAGGAAAGGGAGTTAAAAAAAAGTGATCCAATATGAGACTTCACTTATGGACAAGTGAGAGAATCTTTACTCCCATTCGGGAAGGGGGGTCTTCTCATTTTCCCTATTCTTCCCTATTTGATCAGAGCTGAAAAGTTACAGAGCTATCTTCTAGAGGCCAAAGTGGAGTGGTAGCAGAAACACCTATGTGCAGCTGAGTGGTGGATGTCACAGAGTGGTTGCAGGTGAGCTACAGTGAATGCGTGGGAATGGTGCAAGTCAAACAAACATGACATCCCATGACAGCAGATCTCCTAAGTAGCTCCAAACAACGACAGCAGCACCTGTAGTTTTCTCTTCCTGGGCTCAGCACCCCTTTACCCATCCAATTTAAATGGTACAATAGGTTCAGAGCAGCTGTCCTGTCAAACATAGAAAAAAAACAGAGAAACCCATTGAACTCAATGGGAATGAAAAATTGGAATAGTTCTAAAATATAGATTTGCTATCACCTGCATTACACTCTCATGTGAAGTCAATATCTACCCCAGCGAATCAGGAAACTGAACAACTGTGTGTTTCTTCACTGTGGCATTGCAGTTTAGAAAGAAACATTGGTAAAGTGTCCACAGAAATTACCATTGTTCAACAGTTCAGAGAATCTAATAGCACATTTTGCCCTCCTGCTCTTTGAAAGAGTTATCCAATTAATCCCACTCCCTCACTCTTTCACCATTGCCCTGCTGTTGAATCTAGACTTTCTGGTTTGTCAGACGTTTCCTGATTTGCCATTACTGTACAAAGCCAAGTATGCCAAGCATGCTTTTGAAGGAAGTGAAAGAAATTTGATATAATCCACCACTCAAAAAACTATTGACATGAGCTCTTGAAAAATTTGAGGGCAGGAGTAAATTTGATACGTTTATACAGATAAAAACCAAAGAGAAATGTTTTTACCAAGTGTGTGTATATATATATATATATTTATATATATATATAATATATTAATGTTTATATATATATATATAATATAATAGGTTTATATATATAAATGATAATTAAATATATGTATGAATATAGTATGAACATATCTCTTCCCACACCTAGTGGTGCATTAAGGCAGACTTTTGTCTGGTTCCATTGCTAGTAATTCCCGGAACATTTGGTTAATCTGTTGCCAGAGTTATAGCCAGAGGTGGCACCATTCCATATCAAGCATGGCCGATCAGGAGTCTATCCCACTCTTGCCACCAGTGTGATTGGAAGGATTTGCAGATTGACACACTTAACCTGTTTGACCACGTTATGAATGAACATTCCTCCATCAAGTCTTGGTGTGGGTCTCAAACCCGGATCTTCTGGTTCAGAGGCAGGGATGCTACCCACTGTGTCACAAGACCTCCCTATAGTTTGATGATAAAATGAATAGATTAAGCTTCATGGAATTAATTTCTGGTTTGATAAGCATTTTTACCATTCTTGTCTGAGTAAATCAAAAACAAAAGTTTTAGCGCAAAGAACGAATGGTTTTCTTTAATCCTTCCAACTTTTACAATGGAAACAACTCCCAACATTCCACTGATTTGGGATTTTACCATTATCACTCATAAACAATAATAAAATCTTTACAGTGACTGTTTTAATATGTTATAGAAATGTATCAACAGTACAGAACATTTGGAAAAATAATGTTTTTGAAAAATGTGTTGGCTTAAAGAACAAGCATTAGTTTGCCAAGTTCCCAACTTTGCCTGGCATTCATCAACTTCCAGGAAATTTTGAATTTCCTTCTTCTTGAATATTCTTTGTTTTATTTTGTCCTGTACCTATTGATTCTTTCTATCTTTCAAAAAAAACTGATTCTATTGTCGTGTTTAGGGACGTTTGTTTTAAAGAAAAAATACTTCAAGCATTTTATGTTGAAGGAAATTGTGACTTTGTGTCATGTCTCAGAGTGGGACTCCAGTGGGTAGCAGGTATTTTGTGCAGGGGCTAGAAGGCAGGCGCATTATGGTTGAGGCCAGGAAATAGCAAGGCCACTCCTCAATTAAATAAATCGAATCTGTGCAAGTAATGGTGATCCAACTTAGGGTGGCACGGTGGTTAGCACTGCCGCTTCGTAGCACTAAAGACACAGGTTCAATTCAGGCCTTGGGTGACTGTCTGTGTGGAGTTTGTACATTCTCCCCATGTCTGCTTGGGTTTCCTCCGGGTACTCCGGTTTCCTCCCACAGTCCAAAGATGTGTGGGTTAGGTTGATTGGTCATGCTAAATTGCCCCTTTAGTGTCAGAGGGATTAGCAGGGTAAATGTGTGGAGTTACGGGGACAAGGCCAGGGTGAGATTGCTGTTGGTGCAGGCTCGATGGGTCAAATGGCCTCCTTCTGCACTGTAGAGATTCTATGATTTTTAATTTTACAATAATTTACTAGAGCAATGGAAGAATCATAGGTCAAAAATTACAATATTACTAGATACGTTGAAAAAAAAAGCTTGCATTTATTTATACATTAGGTGGGATTTTACGACCTCGTGCAACCTGAGAATGGAAAATCCTGCCTGAGGTCAACAGACATTTCCATTGTTCGCCCCTCACCCGCTCTGATTCCATGGTGGGCGGGGCAGTAGAATTCAGGTGATTGTCTTTCACGGACACTTTCAGGAAATATGTTGCTGCAATTTTAATCGAGATAGAAATCCAATTAAAGTAAGCTAATGTCTGTTTAAAGTATTAGAGAAGTATCTTATAAATCATGTACCAGTGCACAGTGGCAACAGTGTTTACCATCTACTCGGTGGAGTAAAAGATGCACTGCAGAAACTCGCCACGGCTCCTTCAACAGCACATACCAAACCCTCTACAAGAACAAGGCCAGCAGGCACATGGGAACGCCACCACCTACAAGTTCCCCCCCAAGTTGCACACCACTCTGAGTTGGAAAATATCAACATTCCTTCACTGTTGATGAGTCAAAATCCTGGAACGGCCTTTCCAACAACATTGTGGATCTGCTTAAATCAGAGATCCTGTAGTGTTTCATTGATGACAGCTCGCTAACACCTTCTCAACCTTCAACAGGTTAAAACAAATGTTGAACATTCTTCTATGAACATCACCTGCAGTAGTTTTTTGACCATTGCAGTTCATTTGGTAGAGTAAAATGCATTTCTGTGCTATTTCCGTTGTAGTTACAACCCAAAATATCCCATGCGGTTTAATTATATAGATGGCTCTAAGGTTTTAACTTACTGCTTTCATCTTATTCAGCATAATCAGAATAGATTCACATTTTCAGTTGGGCAAGAACAAATAGTGGGCTCAATAATAGATTAGTTCATTTTATTTCAGATACATATTTCTCATTAATAGTTGTAATAGTTTGAGGGTCAGGGAAGTTCAAAAATCCTTCTCAAGCTCTGCAACATTTTCTGAATGGAAATCCAATCACTATTCTCTACCCATATATCTTTGGTAAGTTAGTGATAACATTTTGTTTTCTGGCACATCTCCAATGTGCACCCCCCCCCCTCCCCCCCCGCACCCCGCCCCCCCGCACCCCCCACCCCACCCCCCACCCTGCCATTAGTGGCCATGACTACAAATGTCCAGGCACCAAACTCTAGAATTCTTTCCTTAGATCTCTCCATCTCTCCCTCCTCCATTAAAGCACAGTTTTAAACCTAACTCTCAACCAAGCTAATGCAATAGCAACTTATTGGTGATGTTTGAAATCACAAGAGCAAAGGTTGGAAATATTCAGTAGGTGGGATGGTATCTGTTGTTAGAGAAACAGGGTTAAAATTTCAGGTCAATGACCTTTCTGCAGAACAAAATGTACATTGTCATCGATCAAGCTTTTGGTTATCTTTCTCAATCTCTCCTTTCTGCTTCTGCTTTGGTTTCATCGGCATCACAGACAATGATCTGTATTCCATTTATGCATGTGGTTAGAGGTATCTGAACTAGACGTCCTACTGATATGGTAATCTTGATAATGATAAGCTTCTGAATGGAGATTGTCTAAAGACGGGTCTGGAAGATTTCAATTGATAGGGCTGTAACAATTTCCTTCCATATCTTGCTCTAAATTTGTTTTTTCTGACAATGCTCCTTTGGGGCACCTTGAGGCATTTTACTATGTTAAAGGTGCTTTGCCGACATTCTCCACATTGGTTTTAATGGGGCGGCACGGTGGCGCAGTGGCTAGCACTGCTGCCTTGCAGTGCTAGGGACTCAGGTTCAATTCCAGCCTCGGGTGACTGTCTGTGTGGAGTTTGCACCTTCTCCCCGTGTCTGTGTGGGTTTACTCTAGGTGCTCCGGTTTCCTCCCACAGTCCAAAGATGTGCAGGTTGGGTTGGTTGGCCATGTTAAATGGGGGATAGGGCTTGGGTGGGATTGTTGTTGGTGCAGATTTGATGGGCTGAATGGTCTCCTTCTGCACTGTAAGGATTCTATAATTCTATGAATGTAGTGCTTTAGGCTATAGTGTTACAGTACACAGTTGACAAACACTGCTCTCTCGATTAAAGGCAAAATACTGTGGATCCTGGAAATCTGAAATAAAAACAAAAAGTGCTGGAAATGCTCAGCTGGTCTGGCAGCATCAGTGGATAAGTTTCAGGTTTGAGTTTCAAGTGGAATGGAGCTTCTTCAGAGATAGACCAACTGAAACACTGAGCCCCAGGAATTATCTGGTTTCTGGCCTTTGAGTTTTTGAGTTAAGAGAGAAATCAGGAGGGCAAAAAGGGGACACGAGATTGTTTTGGCAGATAAGGCAAAGGAGAATCCAAAGAGCTTCTACAAATACATAAAGGGCAAAAGAGTAACAAGGGAGAGAGTAGGACCTCTTAAGAATCAACAAGGTCATCTACGTTCGGATCCACAAGAGATGGGTGAGATCCTAAATGAATATTTCTCATCAGTATTTACTGTTGAGAAAAGCATGGATGTTAGGGAACTTGGGGAAATAAACAGTGATGTCTTGAGGAGTGTACATATTACAGAGAAGGAGGTGCTGGAAGTCTTAAAGCGCATCAAGGTAGATAAATCCCCGGGTCTTGATGAAGTGTATCCCAGGACGTTGTGGGAGGCTAGGGAGGAAATTGCAGGTCCCCTAGCAGAGATATTTGAATCATCGATAGTCACGGGTGAGGTGCCTGAAGATTGGAGAGTGGCAAATGTTGTGTCTTTGTTTAAAAAGGGCTGCAGGGAAAAGACTGAGAACTACAGGCCAGTGAACCTCACATCTGTAGTGGGTAAATTGTTGGAAGGTATTTTGAGAGACAGGATCTACAGGCATTTAGAGATGCAAGTACTGATTAGGGACAGTCAGCATGGCTTTGTGAGTGGAAAATCATGCCTCACAAATTTGATTGAGTTTTTTGAAGGGGTAACCAAGAAGGTAGATGAGGGCAGTGCAGTTGGTGTTGTCTACATGGACTTTAGCAAGGCCTTTGACAAGGTACCGCATGGTAGGTTGTTGCATAAGGTTAAATCTCACAGGATCCAGGGTGAGGTATCTAAATGGATACAAAATTGGCTTCTTGACAGAAGCCAGAGGGTGGTTGTCGAGAATTGTTTTTCAAACTGGAGGCCTGTGACCAGCGGTGTGCCTCAGGGATCAGTGCTGGGTCCACTGTTATTTGTCATTTATATTAATGATTTGGATGAGAATATAGGAAGCATGGTTAGTAAGTTTGCAGATGACACTAAGATTGGTGGCATAGTGAACAGTGAAGAAAGTTATCTCCAATTGCAACGAGATCTTGATCAATTGGGCCAATGCGCTGACGAATGGCAGAGGGAGTTTAATTTAGACAAATGCGAGGTGATGCATTTTGGTAGATTGAACCAGGGCAGGACTTACTCAGTTAATGGTAGGGCATTGGGAAGAGTTACAGAACAAAGAGGGGTACATGCTCATAGCTCCGTGAAAGTGGAGTCACAGGTGGACGGAGTGGTGAAGAAGGCATTCTGCATGCTTGGTTTCATCGGTCAGAACATTGAATACAGGAGTTGGAATGTCTTGTTGAAGTTGTACAAGACATTGGTAAGGCCACACTTGGAATACTGTGTGCAATTCTGGTCACCCTATTATAGAAAGGATACCGTGGGCGGCACGGTAGCACAGTGGTTAGCACTGCTGCTTCACAGCTCCAGGGACCTGGGTTCGATTCCCGGCTTGGGTCACTGTCTGTGTGGAGTTTGCACATTCTCCTCATGTCTGCGTGGGTTCTCTCTGGGTGCTCTGGTTTCCTCCCACAGTCCAAAGATGTGCGGGTTAGGTTGATTGGCCGTGCTAAAATTGCCCTTTAGTGTCCTGAGATGCATAGGTTAGAGGGATTAGCGGGTAAATATGTAGGGATATGGGGGTACGGCCTGGGTGGGATTGTGGTCGGTGCAGACTCAATGGGCCAAATGGCCTCTTTCTGCACTGTAGGGTTTCTACGATTTCTATGATATTATTAAACTAGAAAGAGTGCAGAAAAGATTTACTAGGATGTTACCAGGACTTGATGGATTGAGTTATAAGGAGAGGCTAGATGGGACTTTTTTCCATGGAGCGTAGGAGGCTGAGGGGTGATCTTATAGAGGTCTATAAAATAATGAGGGGCACAGATCAGCTAGATAGTTAATATCTTTTCCCAAAGGTAGGGGAGTCTAAAACTAGAGAGCACAAGTTTAAGGTGAGAGGGGAGAGATACAAAAGTGTCCAGCGGGGCAATTTTTTCACACAGAGGGTGGTGAGTGTCTGGAACAAGCTGCCAAAGGTAGTAGTAGAGGCAGGTACAATTTTGTCTTTTAAAAAGCATTTAGTTACATGAGTACGATAGGTATAGAGGGATATGGGCCAAATGCGGGCAATTGGGATTAGTTTAGGGGTTTTAAAAAAAAGGGCAGCATGGACAAGTTGGGCCAAAGGGCCTGTTTCCATGCTGTAAACCTCTATGGCTCTATGATGTGCCTTCCTGTTTCCATGGCTGCTTTTAGAGTTGGCGGGCATCCAATGTACTGGAACAAAAACAGAAAATGCTGGAAATATCTCAGCAGGTCTGACAGCATCTGTGGAGAGAGAATGGAGGCAACCTTTCCGCCGGAATTATACCATCCCGCCCACCGCGGAATCGGACCAGGTGAGAGGCGAACAACGGAAATGTCTGTTGACCTTGGGCGGGAATTTCCAGTCTCTCTCGAGGGAGGCCATAAAATCCCACCCGCTGAGTCTGGAAGACTCTTCAGACGTGACAATGAAATCTGTTACTATCCATTTGAATTGCGTTATATTTGGTGTTGCTTCTATTCTAATGCTCTTTATTCCTACTGCTGATAACTGTGGATCCATGTTACCAAATAACAAAATAATTTTTATGTAGCTGCCCAGCTTTGAAGTTTATGCGCTATAGGGATATGAATCACGCATGCGTTATTCTTAAACAAAAACAGAAAATGCTGGAAAATCTCAGCAGGTCTGACAGCATCTGTGGAGAGAGAATAGAGCCAACGTTTCCAGCCTGGATGACAGCTCTGAGGAAGGGCCACCCAGGTACGTTGGCTCTATTCTCTCTCCACAGATGCTGTCAGACCAGCTGAGATTTTCCAACATTTTTTGTTTTTGTTTTAGATTCCAGCATCCGCAGCAGTTTATTATTATCAACGCACTGGATTGGGAAAGGGGGTAGGCCCCCCTCTCCAGCCATCACCTGAGTGATGTTGCTTTAGAAACACACACACACACACAGTCTCGGATAGAGGGCCAGCAGATGGCAGTATATTGCTGTTCACTGGCTCCACTCAGCGCTGGCATTTTGCCAGCTTTACACCGAAGATTTCCAATGGTTCGGTGCGGTGATGCCAGCGATGACTCGGGTGTACAGTAGACAGCTCGCATCTGGAGGGGAGGTCAGTTTCTGACCGTGCTGCATGTGCGGAGATGGACGGATTAGCATAGCTGCCAAGCAAGAGGAGCAAAAAGATCGGCGGTGGTGGCGGATTTAATCTTGAGCACATCATTGCGGATTGTGTGTGTGGATTAGCAGAAGGTTATATCCAAATCAGCGTTCGTGAGAAGCTGCATATCGGTGGCTGTGATCACAGTCGGAACCGTCACCAGGACGGAGGGGAACGCCCAGCCCTGGGTGTTTATTCCAAGTATTTGACCTTGTAGTGGGACTGTTTGGGGAAGAGCATCTTTCTTATTGCTTAAGAGAGAGAGAGAGGGGGGGGGGCTGACTGTTCCCAGCCCCAGGAATTGGAGGAGTGGGGGGGGCTCAGACACGCGAATGAAATTTCCTTTGCATCTGGATGGTCCAATCGCACGGAGCAAACTAAAGAGAGATTCCCGGAGCCACGCAGCATCAGGAGCTTTGACGCTTCTAAGGTGGTCGAGAAAGATAGGGAGGTTCGCGTTATGAATACCAGCGGTAAGTATGTATCTGCTCTCTCTGCCATTCCTGCCTCTCCGTCAGGTGGAATTTCTCTTATCACCCGTTGACTTGTTAGACTTTAACAAAGAATGTGCAGGGCTTTCGAAATAGATGATGTGCACACACATACCTGAGATGTCAGCACGGTATTCTTAAAATGTCATGTTCATTACAGGCTGAAAAATTACACGTCTCTTTGTGTGCCGTTTGCTTCCCGTTTCCTTGCGTGTTCAGATGAAGATATTTCCTTAAAGGCGGTATGTCATTGATGAGACAGTACATTCCCCACACTACACAGACCTGCCGGTACCCAGGTTGCAATGATTTTTTTTTTGTCTGTGCCCTTATTTCAGTTCATGCCAATGCGAACCCATTTCCACATTGGCAGATGTCCCCGTTCAGATAATTCAGGGGGTAAAATAAACTTCCTTTCCAATCACCTCCCTTGAAAAGAAAGCATATATTAACTCAGAAATCATCCAAGTATGGACAACGAAAAATCTTCCTTATCCTTAGAAATCTCAAGGAGGTCTGTCCAGTAATTGTATTTTTTTTTAACAGAGGATAATGAGATATATCAGTAGTGTACTTGAAATGGCAGTGCCGCATTATTTTGAAAAAAGGAATATTCTTTTTTCCCCCCTATTAATTAACCCTGTAATCGATTGGCTGTTGTACGGCTATCTCCCCATGAACTTCATGTCGATCCGCACAATGTTAACTATGGTTGTGGAAATTGTATCGTAGTTCCTTTTGGCAGGCAAGTCAACTTGCTGCACATGGTTCAATATTTATAACAGGGGTTAACTGAAACTGCATTGACTTGAATACAATACTGAGAGACGTAGGAACAGGAGGAGGCCATTCAGCCCCTCAAGCAGGTTCAACCCTTCCACCAGATCATGGCTGATCTGGTTTACTTCAGTTAGAACAGATGCAGACCTGAGTCAGAAACTAAATAACTAGACAGGTTTGTTTTATATTTCGGGCCAATTGCAAATGGAAATATGTTTCAACCATCAGTTTCAAATTTTTGTCACACCACAAAATAAGCAACAACAAAACAAGATAAGGATCTCAATTGGTTCAACCTTTGCTTTTTCCATAGTGTTGTTGGTTTCATTGTCCCAGAGTCTCTTTCTCTGTGTCTCTACCACTGACTTTCACAAATACAGAGCACAACATGAAAGTTAAGTTTAATAAAAGATTAGAAGTTACATTTGCCATGGAATATTACTCTTTCCAAGGTAATAATTTGATTAGAAAGAATGAAAAGTAAAAAATCAGATGTTTCTATGATTTGAAAATTTGAAATCTATCTTGATTTGACAGAATAGATCATTCTATCTCCTCATCTTACTCCACTATTAAATCAATCTGAAACCTCTGTTTCAAGATCCAAGTCATAACCGCCTCCGCTTCGAAATCCCACTCATACTTTCTCTACTTCAGGATTTCTGTCGTGCCCATTTCTCTTCAAGATCTCACTTTTCTCTCTAAGTTTCTGAAGTCTTTTCTTTGATACTCCTCTACCCATCCCACATCCTCCCCTGTGTGTTCTACCTCTATTTCCACAATCCATACTGTATCCGAAAGAGAAAATGCTGGAAAATCTCAGCAGGTCTGGCAGCATCTGTATGGAGAGAAAAGAGCTGATGTTTCGAGTCCAAATGACCCTTTGTCAAAGCTTTCATCCATACTGTGTCCCTTTGGCCCTGTTATTGCAGTTAGAAAGGGAGCACTATGGATTGGTGCAGTCCAATCCTCTACACAATGGAAAATAAATGGGATTGGCTCTGGAATCAAAAGGAATTGATTTTGTGATGCCAACAAGCAGTTGTGGTGGGATGATTTGAAGTTTGCATCAGGCAAGAAAGAATGTGGCTCGACATCACCAAGCTCAATTGGAAAATGTCAAAACTTGCCAGCTGCTCTTGTACAGTTCACAACACCTGTGGCACATTCCACCCAAAATACTAAGTTCAGGGAGAGCATCACTGGAAAAGATTCTTGTCTTTTGATTTTCACATTCTAATCCATCCATGCTTAAGTTTTGACGTAGGGTTTTTTATATTCACTTCTAAGCTTGTTGTATCAGTTAAGTGTGTGTTCTTTATCTTTTTTCTACACTTGATAATTTTTTATAAATGCCATTCACATTACACTTCTAAACAGAAACAGCCAAAGCAGTCACTTTTACTTGCTGCATATGTCAAAGCATATCTATAACTACAGCTGCTAGAAGACCCTTAAGGGACTGTTGTATTGGGTTTCATTTAGTATTCTATCACTTTACTGACAGTGAGAGCAGAAAGTAAATTGGAAAGGATACTTATGAATTTTTATGTGTGATAATTAAAAGGCTATTCAATATTCAGAACAAGGGTCCTAAAAGTACATTTTTGGATGCCCCATTATGCAAAGACCATAAAGTCATTAAGATAGTGAAGAGTAGATTCATCAGGGTAATATTGGGATGAGAAACTATAGTTGCAGGGACTGGCTTGAGATACTGGAGATATTGCCCTGGGAAGGGGGAAAGCTAGGAGGGGATTAAATATAGGTATTTAAAGTAACAGACAGTTTTAGTTGGGTGAATAGAAAAAGAGCATGTCCTTTAGTTGAGGAGCAATGAATGAGGCTTCACTAATTCAAAATTGCCTTTAAGAGAGTCAGAAGTGAACAGTTGGGAGAAATGTTTTTGTACAGAGAGTAGTAAGATCACTGAATTACTTCACAGGGAGTAGTTGAGACAATTATTGGATGTTTGAAAGAAAGAGCAACCCATAACTGTTAGAAGCAGGGAAAGTTACCGGTCTATGAAGAGACAGTAAGTCACCGGCAAACACCAGGGGTATAGGCATGATGGGTCAAATGGCCTTATATAATGGAAACTTCAATCATTTTCAAATCTTTGTAAAGCACTATTAAATATTATCAGTTATCAACAATAGATCATAGAAATCTACTGCAGTTCACTATTAAACTTTATTATGAGCCCCACCAACAGTATCATTTTAAAATATAGTTGCAAAACCTTTTTCATTTACTATGGTGAAACAAAAAAGAAAGGCATTCATTTTATTTTTAATTTATATTCACTTAACTGCCAAAGACACCATTGCTTGCAGAAGCTGGACAGCACCAGGGACCCGGGTTCAATTCCAGTCTCGGTGACTGTGTGAAGTTTGCACATTCTCCCCATGTCTGTGTGGATTTCCTCCAGGTGCTCCGGTTTCCTCCCACACTCCAAAAATGTGCGGGTTAGGTGCATTGGCCATGCTAAATTAACCCTCAGTGTTAGGGGGATTAGCAAGGTAAATACATGGGGTTACAGGGATAGGGCCTGGGTGGGATTGTTGTCAGTGCAGGCTCGAAGGGCCAAATGGCCTCATACTGCACTGCAGGGAGTCTATGAAATTATGAAACCAAGTGGTATGAATTTCTTACCATTTAATTTGGATTCATAAGCTCACTTTGCCCAACTTTTGAAACCTATCATTCCTAAATATCACTAGGAACTAAAATCATTATCATAATTTATAATTTATTTTAAAATGAGATTTGGTTATGAATGTTAAACTTAAGGGAAAATTGGGATTAAATTGCCTGTTGACATGAGTAATATCAAGACAATCTGGGTGGAATTGACCACGCCGGCACAAAAGATGAAAAATTGTCAATGTAAATGAGTGACACCCCAAACTACTAGTGTTTTCTGTGATCTTATACATTGGTTCATGATTCACTTCATCCCAATTGGCTATGCTCCCTCCACCCGCCACCCCCCCCCCCCCCCTCCCCGCATCGACTTGGGTTTTCAACACATTTTCAGCTGTGTTATTAAAACCGCACCAATTTGCTGATAAATACATCAACTACCACTTCTTAAGAAAAATAAATGTTTACTTTTGATTACATTGCCCACTTGTGCATGTTCTTGGAAGAGTTTATGTTTGTGGTTATGCAAATTAATTTTAGTGAGACTTGAGCTGCAACCTAACCGCAATACAATTTCCAGCACATTTAAGCTGAAAATTCCTAGTTCTGTCCTCTAACCTGAAAAACCTTGTTGTACTTTAATTACTATAACATAGCAGTTGCATCCTGAATCAAACCTCTGATTACCATCCTTAAAACTTACTAGATACAACGAATCAGTTTCAGTGTCAAATGATCCCTGAGGTTTCTTAATACTTGGGCTGATTCAGGGGAACTCTAGTCTCAATGCATACTGAATATATTGTCACATTTGCTGCATTCTGGATATACATTTGGAGAATTAGGAAATTAGGACCAAAGGAATTATCCATTTGCACTCACATAGCCACTGGCATATATAAAAATACTTCATTTTTTACTTCAATAAACTGCTTCTACTGAAAATTGACATTTGCGTACCTCCGCTTGAACAATTCCAAGGGGCTCAAAATAAGGCCCTCCAATTCAGTAGAAGTATGGTGGGGGAGAAATTGGTCCATTCCGGTTCAGTTTCATGATATACAGAGAGGATACGTTTCGTATGTTGTCGTTCTAAGCATGCACTTTGAAAGTAGCCATGTCAGTGCTCTTGCACAGAACTGGAGTCTGATACAGGACAGATTTAATTGAAATTGTATTTTGACCTTTTACAATATCCTCCCTATACCTCTCTTCTGTTTCTTCGCATCTTATAGGGAATATAATTTGTCAATCAATAACTTGTAGTAGCTTTTTCAGCACATTCATTCCAGCTCTTGGGTGGGTAATGAGCTCAACCTGTATCCAGTTGGTTTAATAATGACAGTGATACTTCTGGTTTCAACATGAGGTCAATGACCCCTTTTTCCTTGAGATTACTTGCTAACTGCACTTTTTTTTATTTATCATTAATAGTACAACAGTTTATGTTTCAATAGGTGCTGTACAAACTAAAATAAAATGCTATATGAAGTTCTCCTAACCTGTTCACAAACTAATTTCATTCACATATTTTAATGATTGAAAATCAAATTGCAAATGACCATGAGTTCACCTGATGAAAAAGTTCTGATCCCAAGCAGGATCTGAAATGATAGAATTGATTGTAACATGAATTTTAACACCACTATAAATAGAATTGATTTCCTAAATGAACGGGTTTGATCATATGTTATTTAACCTTGAAACAGTCATGCTCTGTAATCCCTTAAATAGGAATTTCAAATGCTGTTAAGTCATCAAAAATGACAAAAAATTGTCAAATTATATTAGTGATAAACAGGTAATAAAATATATTAAAACAAACACAGTTGAGTCAAGCTCACTAGCAAATCCTGCCATCCTGGCACAGATAACAGCCTCTACTGTAAATGTTGTTGATAAGCAATGAGAAGATTTGAACGCTGCTCTAAAACTCTCTGATCCCAAGTTAACATTTCTCAGTTCTCCACAGTACCATGAAACTTTTTTGAGATAGACAAGGCAGGAAATACAATACAACATGAATAGCATGCAATGATATAGTGCCTTGACTGTAATAAAAGGTTGTACAAGAGTGTCAACCGATACAAGTTTACAGAGTTACATATAAAGGTCATCCCAAAATCTTGGTCAAAGAGGTGTATTTTAAGGAGTGTGTTAAAAGAGATGCCAGAGATGGAAACGTTTAAGGAGGGACTTCCAAAGTTTGGACCTGAGATAACAAAAAGGAATGGCCTCCAATGGAGTGGGTTTTTTTTCATTCATGGGATATGAGTGTTGCTGGCTGACCAGCATTTAATGCCTATTCCTAGTTTCCCTTGTTCAAAGGCAGTTGAGAGTCAAGCGCATTGCTGTGGCTCTGGAGGCCATACCAGGTAAGATGGCAGATTTCCTTCCCTTAAGGACATTAGTGAACCTGATGGGGTTTTTCTGACAATCGACAATGGTTTCCCAGCCATCAGTAGATTCTTAACTCCAGATATTTTTGTATCAAATTGAAATTCCACCATCTGCCATGGCAGGATTTGAACCCGGGTCTCCAG